>NC_143013.1:228465746-228831996 GCF_055824585.1 Amblyomma mixtum
GCCAACGGGATCCTGGACTAGGGAAGACCGACCACTGAAGCTCCACATCTATCTATCCCCATCCCCCTACTCCCTAACTCTTCCTTCTGAAAAAAAAATAAATGTTTTCACTACTACTACTACTGAGAAGATATAGCTCCAAACAGTAACAAAGCATGGTCATTTACGAAGGTAAGATGCTATGCAGTTAAGGTAACATGCTATCTACCATGATGCATCATGCATATGCGCACCCAGACACTTTCTCTTCCCTCTTCCCTTTGTATGAAGCCTGCAGAACAAGATACAGATAGCACCTAATTAAGGTTCATGCTGGCGTTCATGTTGTTAAGCGCCAGTAGAATATATATAAAAATTTCTCCACCGATTGAGATTGGTACTTAAATGCTATTTGTCTCTCCGGAGTTCGGTATCATATACCATAATCTCTCGACACCCTAGAATATTTGTCACGGCCATCAGGAGCGAACACAATAGTCGTATAAAACCCTGGGACACCATTCCTGGCCCCCATATAATTGAATTGTTTTACTCAACACCGCCGCTACCGAGTTGCCCGAACACAACGTTGCATGTTTGGGTAAGCTTACCTTTGATGTCGGAGACAACATTCATGAGGTCCTTAATGTGCCCTTCTGCCTGGGCGATGGCGGTATGCACTGTGGCAGCAGCCGTCACACGGATTGCGTACGAAACGAAACCACGAAGACGACAAGCAGCTTACTCCTGGCGAAAGTCCAAAGCAGTTTTCACAAAGCTCGTTCGCACTTTACACCCGCAAAATCTCACTCGTCGACGGCAATTCCTAGGCACAGTAAAAATATATCCAGTAAAGCTAAAACTATTCTTTTAATGGCCGCACCTCTGACTTCCCTAACGAAAAACACAATAGAAAATTTTGTGCTGTCACAAGATTTTCTTGTAGTATTTTGGGGCCTGAAAAAATAAATTCTTGTAGCAACAACAGGATTTTCTGTAGTATAGTGTAGTTTAGTGTCGCAGTGCCAGAGCCAGTTCTGTCGCGACAATAGACAACTTCGCAATACTACAGAAAAATGTGTCTTAACGACAGGACGACAAGAAATTTGTTTTCTATTGTGGGGTCAGTTATGTCGTATTTTTCACCTGGGAGGGCTACAGTTTTCAATTATTAGCTCACACTAGCATTTCATCTAACGACTGAAGCGGCATTGGGGCAGCACGGTGGCTACAAAACATCTGTTAATATATGGCTTTCGTGTGATGCTAGCGTTAAAAGAGCCCTACAGGTGTTATAACCTCGGTACACGAACGATGATCCCAGTCGTTTCATGCGAACTAAAACCACGTGGGCGGATAGCAGCAAAAATAAACTAATTTTCCAATAACCGGCTATGGGAACTAGCGAACGTTACCGCTTATAAATAGCCAGGCCTCCAACACACGCAACAACCGTCCTTCCCCTCCCTAACTTCGGCTCCAAATGCTCGACGTTCCTCGACATTTGCTCACATCACGCGAAGGAGGTGCCACCACAAGCGTCGTTTTGCATATGCAAGGCATAGAAACTGGAAGAGGAGGCTCAAGTCCAGCGAAAGAGGAGACGCGTCGGATTGAACCAGCCATTCCGGGACCGCAACACACCCGCCTTCACGGCCAATGAGTGCGCGCCACCGCACCACCATTCATTGTGCGAGGAAGAGGGAATCCTTGTACATTCTTCTCGCTTCTACACAATTTACCCACTGTTTTTATGAACCACTGCCTGAATGCGCTTTTTATTTGCATCATAGGTAACTCTGAAGCACTCTGCTCCAGTGAGCAAATGTTTTTCGGACAATTTACAGTTAATTTTTTTCCTTTCTCTCTCTTACGTTGCGCTCGCCGACTGCGGGCGCAGCCAGACAAGCCTCGCCGGCTTCGGCTGTCCATTTCAAGTTTAATAACTATATACATTAAAATATCAACAAGAAGAAACGCGCAGTCTTTAAGGCACCTCCTTAGTCCTGACCGCGCTACCTCGCCAACACCGTAAGCTGGAAGCAAAGGACAATGTTTCGTGGCTGTGAAATAAGACAGTGGTCATTTAAAGAGATAGTCAACACAAGAATGTTACCAGGAGGCGATGCGGTGCAGTTAGTTGCCTGTTTGCTTCTTTGTTGTACTTTGTATTTTGCACGAGCGGATAACTGCAGAGAAGAAAAAGCGCTCCCAGGAGCGTGTGAACTTTATTTGGTAGGAAACCAGAAACATTTACTTAGTTTATTCGCAACTCGCAAAAACTCTGAATTATGTTTTATCACACATGCGGCAGCGGGAATCTGGATCGCAGAAGCAGGATGGGTGTCCCGCTCATGCATGCAATTAAAGAAGTCTTGCACTGCAACCATAGCACCTTCTCCATAATTATTACCAGTTAATCGTAAACAAAGCAAGCCACCTAACATACCAATCCAAGAATGAAAGAAGGTCATGCTTGGACAAACGGCACACGACTGCGAATCCGAAACTATGCAAGCAGAATTGGCGCACTTCGCTTGCAGCATTTTAGCGGCTGTAAAAGGAAGCAAGCTTCTCGGCCGCGTGATACGAGCTTTACGACTTCCGCCGTTAGCCTTATCTTTCTTTTGAGGTTTGCGCTTTCAGTGCGCGGCCGGAAGAGGCCAGCCGTTAGCGACTCGATTCCCATCGCGTGTACGTACCCAGGCGTTGCCGGTTTAATTTGGCTGTGGGTGCAATAGTGTTACTCCGCTCCCAAGCATTTATCGAGGGTGAGGAAGTGAGCACTGCGAGTTGGCAAACAATTTCCTCTTTGGGATTCTGTAGGCATTACAATGAAAGTGGCTCTTTTCAGCTCGAGCGAAAACAGTTGCGCTGTAGAGTTTCTTTACCCTACTGACAAGTAATTTTAATCGCAGCGGCAGAAGTGCTACGCACCGCATAAAGAGCTGCACGCCAATTACACAAAGCAACCAATCAGGAGCTATACTAATAAAGGCTAAATCATCCCTACCCTCAGAAGCACTGGAGATCATTCAGTGCGAACGTAGCATTTTTCCTTAAAGATCAACTCGGAATAGCGCGTCGAGGAACAATTTCGGCTGCGCGGCTACTGGCTCTATCATTCGCTACGACCTAGTGACCTCAGCAGGTTGATTACAGGTTTCCGCAAAGAACTTCTAGCTTTTTTTATTAATGTTCTGCCAGTTACAGTAACTAAAAGGCAACAGTTCACTCTCTTCGGAGTTAATACAGAGCCAGGTAGACGATTCGATGTCTTTACATCGCAAAACACGATAGCGTCGACTCCTTCTGCGCATAATATGGGGACGCAAGTGCCTCTAATAAGACTTGGGGCAACTCGCACACTTTTCCACGAGCAGCCAAACCACCGAATGGTGGCAGTGTAAAATACTTCGTGAGCCGAACGACTGCAAACTACACTGATATGATTTTAATCTAAATTCTTGCTGCTCAAAATTTCGGCCCGTACATTTATTGAGAAACCCAAGGAAGTGGTTATTATCCGATTTTCATTTCAAATGTCAGGGCATGAATCCTTCCATACAAATTCTTATAAAATACGCGAACTGGGATACTTACTTGGACGCAGCAAGCAAGGGAATTACAGCTGCAACGCTGAATGCTGAACTGGTCTCTTCGATCGCGTATTGCCTGGAAGCAAGTCACAGCCTTGTACCTAAAGGTGGGAACAACATCAAATTACAACACGCTTGAGCGACTAGTGATATTCGGAGGCGCGCCGAAAGAAAAGCCTTTCACACAAAAAACATTGAAGACTGCAGTTCTTGACGGTGAGAGTAATGCATCAACCGGGGCTATTCAGCTATTACTACTCGCAAAGCTGGCTAGACGTTTCTTCTACGCTGAATGCGCGTAAATCAGTAACCATAATCAGGTGGATTATTAGAGGCATCCACAAACAGCCTCAAGGGGTTTACCATTTTTCTTAGCTCTCTCTGCATGAGCGCAGAGCACTGCGAGAAGTATCCCAAGACTAATATATATTTCTGTGTGCAGGATTACGCCCTACGTAACGGTCCCCAAATCATCAAACTGACCTTCCACGAGTGGCAATGACAGCGCTGGTTCTACCCTTGACGATGGAAGAGCTCTCGAGCGTCATTGCCGAATCAAACAAGAGCTTGCCACCAGGAAGTGGCGACATGAGCTACGAGGCTATCTCTCGCCGGGGTATACTAAGGTAGACAGATGCGGGGTATACCCCGCATCTGTCGCGTGTAAATACTGCTTGTTTTGGATCGACTGCAGCGATGGCGAAGACGTAGAGCCCCCGCCTCGCGTGCAATAGGCCCGAGGTTCGACACCCGGTGCCACGCAATTCTCCACTTGATAAAAATAAATACGCGCGTCGGTGGAATTGCATAACAAGGCATGGGGTGCACCCTGACCTAGGTGCCAGAACTGACAACGCTCTCTCTTATCGGAACAGAATTATGCCACCATGGCGCAGTACTTGGCCACAACCTCCTGTGTGGCTGCACCAATTAAACCTCGGCCCTCAGACACCAGCGGCTGCTATGCAACTGACCAAGGCGACGGTGTTAAGAATATCCGACTCCGGATAGGCGGCCGTTTGAAACTGAACCTGGCAACGTTGAACGCTAGAACCCTATTCAGTCAGGCTAATCTAGTACGGCTGTTCGAGGAACTAGCGTGCATTAAATGAGATGTCATAGAGCATGGTGAGGATCGCAGGAGAGATTAGGCGTATATGGTGCCAAAGTGCGGGCACGTGCTGTTCTATCGTGCATTAGGATACATACAAAATAGTGGGTGCGGGATTCCTACCCAATCAGAACATAGTTGAAAACATAGAGGAATTCTATACTTGTAAGCAGAGGTGGCAGGTGTCGTAATTAAGCTTAGTAATAGGTACCATGCCAAGGTAGCATAGGGGTACGCGCCTACATACAGCCATATGAAGAGATCGTCGAAAGCTTCTATGAAGACGTGGAATCGGCAATAGGCAAAGTAAAAACACAGTACACTGTACTGCTACACTGTACCGCTCATAAACTAAGGATAACATTCGGCTTCAATCAACCAAATGAGCAGGCAGGCTTTCGTAAAGGCTACTTCACAATAGGCGATATTCACACTATCAATCAGGTGATACAGAAACACGTAGCACGTAATAAACCACTACATATAGCCTTCTTCGATTACGAGAAAACATTCGACCCGTCGAAACCTGAGCAGTCGTGCAAGCATTACGAACTCAGAGTGTAAAAGCGTCTAGTATATAATGCCGCAACGCATTACTGGCGCCGCCTAGTAGTCGCGCTCAGGAGGCTGGCGCACGCTCTTCTTCGCCCGTGAGCTCGCTCGCTAGTTGGTTAGCCGGCCGGGCCGTTTCCGCTGGCGCTTAGACGTTGTGGCAAATACAAACCTGCCTACCTGCTTCTGTGACATTTTGGTGGAGCTTGCTGGGTACATCACATGTCCGAAGAGCTTTTGGGTGCCTCCGAAGCCCCGCTACACACCGTGGACACACCTGTGCACAAGGCCAGCCGCCGCTTGAGAGGCTTAGCTCCCGAGTGTGGTCCCCTTCTTTCCTTACCGCGAACAATGACGACTACAGAGGCAAGCCAGCCCGTTCACCTTCCAGTAAGTGCCCAGCCGCTGTTCTTCCATGCTCCACGTATGCCCACACCGTTCCATGGCGACAAATTTGAGGATGTTGAGGACTGGTTGACCAACTACGACCGGGTCGCTGCATTTAATGCGTGGGACGAGGAGCGAAAGTTGCGGAACATTTATTTTTCGCTTGAAGACGCCGCCAAGATGTGGTTCGAAAACCACGAGGCTACCATCACCACCTGGCAAATTGCCGGCAAAAGCTGCTCAGCACATTCGGCAACGACGCAAGAAAAGAGATGGCTGAACTTGCTCTACAGTCCCGAGCGCAGCGGCCCAATGAGAGCGTCGCCATGTTTGTGGAAGAAATGACTCGGCTTTTCAACCGCGCGGATCCGTCCATGTCGGAGGCAAAGAAGGTGCGCCATCTTATGCGTGGCGTTAAAGAACAGATCTTTGTCGGCCTTGTACGGGACCCTCCATGTACTGTGGCTGATTTTAAGAAGGAGGCGACAAGTATTGAGCGTGCCCTACAACAGCGATTCGTGCAGTTTGATCGTTCTGCGAACATCACTGCTGTGGACTTCCGCTTGCCGACGAACGGCAACGAGAGTAGCGCCCTTCGCGAGCTTGTCCGGAGCATCGTACTTGAAGAACTGCAAAAGCTGCCCTTTCTCGAGCAAAACCCGCGTGTTGGAGGCATCTCGGATGTTATACGTGAAGAGCTCCGGCAAGCAGTGCCATCAATGCCATCCCCCCAGCCGACTGCGCCGCACGTCATGTCCTACAGCGACGCGTTGCGTACCCCTGCGCCAGCACCGCCGGCAACCTATAGGCCCGCTCCTCTCGTCCGTCCTGCACCCCGACATCCAGCTCCGGCTGATGCGCCCGACACTCGACCGCCCGTTCGCAAAGCACACGTGTGGCGTACGCCGAACAATCTACCGCTGTGCTTCCACTGCGGCGAAGCCGGACACGTACTGCGCCACTGTCCATACCGTCAGATGGGCTTGCGCGGATTCTCACCGGATGCCCCTCGGCCGCGCTATGGTGAACGACCTCGGGACATCGACCAGTACCTCAGCGCCAACGTCCCACCTGCGTCCCCACCGCGACGCCAGTCCAGGTCGCCATCGCCGCGACAGTTTTCCCCCAACCGGCGTACTTCCTTCAGGCAGTCCCCAAGTCCGCGCCGGGAAAACTGAGGACGGCGACTCTCGGAGGTAGAGCCGCCGTCGATGAGCACTACGACCAAGATCCTCCATTCGCCGATTCGATCAAACATTCCGACCTCCGACCCCCCGCACCGACCAGCAGTCCGACCACTTTCCGACGATCGCCACAGCTTTCCTCCGACGCCCCCAATCGACGCACCGAACGACCAACGAGTCCGACGACCTCCCGACGATCACAGAAGCTTACCTTCGACGCCGCACTTCGACGCACTGAACGACCCGTCAGTCCGACGATCCGTGATACGACGCACTTAGTCGACGGTGAGCTTCTTTCCGCTGAGATACCGATCGCCGTTGACAACCACCATACGACTGCCCTTGTAGATACGGGCGCTGATTTTTCCGTTATGAGTCGTGGCCTTGCTACAATCCTACGCAAAGTCCTGACTCCTTGGCACGGCGCGCCGATAAGGACAGCCGGAGGGCATGTGCTGACGCCGCTAGGAGTGTGCTCTGCCCGAGTCGAGATTCGCCACGTAACTTTCTCTTGTTGCTTTGCTGTGCTGGCGGAGTGCTCCAAGGACCTGATCCTCGGTCTTGATTTTCTTCGAGAAAACGGCGCAATCATCGACCTCCGTGACCTCATGGTGACTTTTTCGACCCAGCGCGCAGTTTCCGACGACTACACAGCAGACAGGCCAGTTTTCCGGGTATGCGATGACCATGTCACACTACCTCCACGCACCAGCATGTTTGTTACAGTGCACTGCGACAACCCTCCCGCCCTTCAAGGCCTCGCGGAAATGAATGTGAATTTATTGTTGAGCCTACAAGTCTGCGTCGCTCGTGGGGTCTTTTCCTTGAGTAATACCAGAACTGAACTGCTTTTAACGAACTTTAGCGCCGAATACCGCCATTTACCGCAAGGGGCAGCCGTCGCCTCCTTTGAGAAAGTCGGCGAGCCCTCAGCCCACTGCGCCCTATCGTTGCTCACCAAGAACCCTCCCGAGAGCACTGCCCATACAGTTCGAACTGACGTGAATCCTGCTTTCCCTTTTGACCGGAAACGCCGCCTTCAAGCAATTCGTGACTCTTACCATGACTGCTTTGCTGTCACGTCCAAGGTGGGACAGACGTCAGTAGCAAAGCATCGCATTATAGTTGACTCCACCGAACCTCCTATCCGCCAACACCCCTACCGAGTGTCGACTAAGGAACGCGAGGCTATTGGGTGCAAGTTGATAAAATGCTTCGCGATGATGTGATCTTACCGTCCACAAGCCCATGGGCCTCACCTGTTGTGCTGGTCGCTAAAAAGGATGGAACACTCAGATTCTGCGTCGACTACAGGAGGCTCAACAAAATTACAAAAAAAGACGTCTACCCTCTGCCTCGAATCGACGACTCGTTCGACCGACTCCGCCATGCCCGATACTTTTCATCGCTCGATCTACGCAGTGGCTATTGGCAGATCGAAGTCGGTGAACGTGATCGTGAAAAGACGGCGTTCATTACTCCTGACGGCCTCTACGAATTTAAGGTGCTTCCCTTTGGTTTGTGCTCCGCCCCCGCGACCTTCCAAAGAATGATGGACACTGTCCTAGCCGGCCTCAAATGGCAGACGTGCCTCGTCTACCTTGACGACGTCGTCATTTTCTCTGCGATTTACGACGAGCATCTCAAGCGCTTGACGGCCGTCCTAAATGCCATCCGCGCGGCCGGTCTCTCACTAAAACCGGAAAAAATGCCACTTTGCGTTCCAACAGCTGAAGTTTCTGGGTCATGTCGTCAGCGCTGAGGGTATTAGCCCTGATCCAGAGAAGACGGCTGCCGTAGCTGCTTTCCCGACTCCTACTGATAAAAGTTCTGTTTGACGGTTTTTGGGCCTCTGTGCATATTACAGACGCTTTGTCCATGACTTCTCCCGGATAGCCGAACCACTGACTCGTCTAACAAAGGACGACCAACCTTTCATCTGGGGCCGACGAGCAGCAAAGGGCTTTCGAGGAGCTTCGCACACGCCTTCAAACCACGCCCATACTTGGCCACATCGACGAGGAGGCGGATACAGCATTGCATACCGACGCCAGTAACGTTGGCCTCGGAGCAGTTCTCGTTCAGTGGCAAGATGGTGCTGAGCGGGTCATTGCTTACGCCAGTCGCACCCTCTCTCGTGCCGAAGCGAATTATTCTACTACCGAAAAGGAGTGCCTTGCAATTGTCTCGGCGGTGACCAAATTTCGGCCGTATTTGTATGGTCGGCCGTTTAGAGTGGACAGTGATCACCACTCTCTCTGCTGGCTAGCCAACCTTACAGATCCTTCTGGCCGCTTAGCCCGCTGGAGTCTCCGCTTGCAGGAGTTCGACGTCACTATTGTGTACAAGTCCGGCAAGAAACACAGTGACGCTGACTGTCTATCCCGAGCCCCTATCCCGTGTTCTTCACCTGATACAGAAGACTCCGTTTTTCTTGGCGCTCTCACGACGCCTGATCTCGCTCAACAACAGCGAGATGACACCGAACTGCGGCCCCTCGTCGATTACCTCAAGGGAACCGCCTCATCGCCACCTCGCCTTTTTACGCGTGGCCTGTCGTCGTTCTGCTTGCGGGACGGCGTCCTTTACAAGAAAAACTACGCTTCCACAGACATTCAGTACCTACTGGTGGTCCCAACGCCGCTCCGTCCCGACGTTTTGCAGGCATGCCACGACGAGCTTTCTGCCGGCCATCTCGGTTTCTCACGGACCTTGGCTCGCGTACGACAAAAATACTACTGGCCCAAGCTTGCTGCTATTGTCCGGCGCTATGTTAAGACGTGCCGTGATTGCCAACGTCGGAAGGCGCCGCCTGTCAAGCCGGCCGGTCTGCTGCAGCCTACTGGTCCTCTTCGAGTACCCTTTCACCAAGTCGGTATGGACTTGCTCGGGCCGTTCCCCACGTCATCTTTGGGCAACCGCTATATTATAGTCGCCACTGATTACCTCACCCGTTTTTGTGAAACCAAACCTCTTCCCACCGGCACTTCTACTGATATTGCGAATTTTTTCATCTGTAACCTAGTCCTCCGTCATGGTGCCCCTGCGGTCGTTTTAACTGACAGAGACACTGCATTTACTTCAGCTCTCACCCAGGAAGTTATGCGGCTCAGTGGCACTTGTCATCGCAGAACAACAGCTTACCATCCTCAGACGAATGGCCTTACTGAGCGACTCAATAAGACCATCGCCGATATGCTTTCAATGTACGTCGACGAAGACCATAAGAACTGGGACCAGGTACTACCGTATGCAACATTTGCGTATAATACCGCAGTCCAGGAAACGACCCGCTTCACCCCGTTTCGTTTGGTGTAGGGTCGCGAAGCCGTTACCATGCTGGATGCAATGTTACTGCCCGATGTCGCCCTTCCATCAGTTGCCGGCGCTGACCAATTCGTCCAGCACGCTGAGGCCGCCCGTCAGCTTGCTCGAACGAGACTCCGGACGCAGCAGGTTAAAGACGCTCAACGCTATAACCTTCGTCGCAGGGAAGTAATTTACAACCCTGTCGATAAAGTCTGGGTGTGGGTTCCTGTTCGCCAGCGCGGTCGCTCCGAGAAGCTTCTGCGCCGCTAGTTCGGCCCGTACGACGTGCTGCGCAAACTCAGCGACGTCACCTACGAAGTGATTCCGCAAGGAACTGTTCGTACGTCCCGACGGCAAACACAGTCGGAAGTCGTACACGCTGTCCGGATGAAGCCCTTCCACGCCCGCTAGGTCAAGCCTACGGTTCTGCTTGACCTCGCCACGCAGCATCGGGACGATGCTTTTTCCACCGGGAGGGGCAATGCCGCAACGCATTACTGGCGCCGCCTAGTAGTCGCGCTCAGGAGGCTGGCGCGCGCTCATCTTCGCCCGTGAGCTCGCTCGCTAGTTGGTTAGCCGGCCGGGCCGTTTCCGCTGGCGCTTGGACGTTGTGGCAAATACAAACCTGCCTACCTGCTTCTGTGACAATAAATTCTGGAAGACATATAACGGCGTCGCAGCCACCACAGTCCTCCATAAAATCAGCAATAAAATTCTACTATGGAAGGGTGTCAGAAACGGGGACACAATCTCGGGAATTTTATCCGCCGCCTATTTAAAACAGGTATTCAGATGCCTGGTTTAGGAACAGTTGAAGAGTTAATATAAAATACATTAGTAATCTGCGATTCGCTGGTGACACCGTCTTGCAAATTGTTTCGGACGATGAATTGCTAAGCGTCATCAATGACTTAGCGAAAGCATAACCGTGAGCAATGCTCAGTAGTCTCGGAAGGGAACAGCGTAGTGAGGCGCTGGAAGTGGTAAGGGAATACGTCCACTTGGGGCAGGTGGTGACCGCAGATCTGGATCACGAGCGTGAAAGAGCTCGACGAAAACGTTAGAAATCACGGCGGCACCCGCATTGGAGAAATGCGTAAGCATCGGCGATACCTTGTCGATACCTTATCGATACCACAGTTGTCTTACTTAACGAAGTTCCATCAATTGGCCATCTGAGTTTTCAAATTTCGCGCCACGCGTTGGTTTCTCCGACACTTCCGGTCACGCAGTTCACATTTCCGACGTTTCCAAATTTGGCACAAGTTCTCCTCCGGCCCCGCCCACTTTTGGACATGTTGCACTCAATTAATTAACTGATTAACCGACCTCAACCCCTCGATTTCCCGTTCGAGACTTTTTGATCCTCTACCCGATGAGACAATCCTTTTTTGCATGAACCCGTTTGTTCGGACGTAATCATGCGGACAAGCTCGTGATGACACGAAACCACAAACTTTTTGGACATTTTGGCTCTAATTAATTAACTAATTAACCCACCTGAATCGCCCGAATTTCATGGCAGAATTTTTTGATGCTCTGTTCGATGGTGCCATTCTTTTTCGCATGGACCCATTCTTTCGGACTTAACCGTGCTGACAAGCTTCGCACACTTTTTGGACACTTTTGGCTTTAATTAATTAGCTAATTAACCCACCTCAGCCCCCCCCCCCCATTTTTCTTGCAAGATTTTTTGATGCTCTATCCGATGGTACCAATTTTTTTCACATAAACCCATTCGTGCGGAGAAGCTCGTGATGACACGAAACCGCAAAGATATCAATCAATGCTTACGCATTAATAAAAAGGGGGAAGACCGCATATGGCAGGTTCTGAGATCTTGATTGGCAGCTAACCAATATCCCCCGAGAGAAAATTATCAAACAGCCGCGTCTTACCGGGACTCACTTATGGCGCAGAAACGTGGAGGCTAACTAAAAGGGTTCAACTTAAATTGAGGACAACGCAGGAACATAAGGAAATGAAAATGTTAGATTTAATGTTCAAATAGACGAAGATGGGAAGAGTGAGTAAATGAGCAAACGCGGGTGAATGATATCCCCGTTGAAATCAGGAAGAAGAAATGGGCTTCGGCAGGTGGTGTGATGTGCAGTGAAGGTTGCCGAGAGTCGTTAAGGATCACGAACCGGATTTCGCCCTGTGGAGACTAGGTCCGTGTCCAGTAAGTACAGGGTCGTCCAAAATACGTGCGAACACGGCTCAGCGCGGCCGCGCTCCGCGGCGCGTCAGAGCAGTCGGTGTGGCCGCGGTGGCCGCGCATCGAAGCTACGCGTCGCAGCCGCACATGGGCCGAGAGGCGATGCTTCGTGTCGTCGGCTACAGCGCACCGTGCTTGCTTTGCTGGTAAGCGCACCCAAAATAAACGCGCTCAGATTGTGTTGCGGCAAAGCGCACTTCCCTCACTGCAGCGCGTTGTTTTTGGTTCCACGCACCACAACTAAGCGGCCAGGGTTCTCAGTGCCGCGATCTCAGTCGATGTTGTTATGCATCCAAAAGCGACTCACGCTATGAGGGATGCCCACGGCTCGGTGGCGATCAGCGACCTTGGTTTTCGGTGGCTGCTGCTGGCTTCCTTGTTTAGGTTTGGTTTATGAGGGCTTAACGTCCCAAAGTGGCTCAGGTGAAGAGGGACGCCGTAGTGATGGGCTCCGGAAATTTCCACCACCTGGGGTTCGACCACCTACCTGCTGTACGTGCGCTGACATCGTACAGCAGGTAGCTGAGGAGAAAGGGGGGTAAGCCGGGTTAGAGGCGCATGCACACACCATTTAATACACGTCCGAGAACGCGCATCCACAGTGCGGGCACTCCCCGTTAAAAACCGGATTAAAATATTGCAGCACTACCGGGCACAGTACCATGTTGGCCAAAAGCGAAGGAGCCCACGCTCCTCTCTTTTCGTTAGCCCTTTAGCAAGAGGATGAAAGCGGCCATGCTTTCTTTGAGAAAATTGAATAATTTGTTTGTAGGTGATATCGGATTAGGCTCTGATACCTCAGGCGGCGAGTGTCGAGGAGATGACCGGTGGTTGAGCACGCGGGCTGAGGCGTCTACAGCCTCCTTTCCCTCCAGTCCCGCATATGCTGGGGTCCAGACGACGACACGTGTGTTCAGGCGATCCCGATACTCGCATCTATGTAAAATTGTGGTGGCGCGTTGAGATATGCGTCCTTATACTAGATTTCGACAGGATTCCCGGGAGTCCGTAATGATAACCCGGGAGTCTGGCTCTGCAGCGGCGAGTGCTATGGCGACCTCCTCCGCGAGTGTAATGTTGGCGACACGGAAAGTGAGTCCCTGAACGTACGTATTTTGATGGATTACTGCGGCCGTATACCATCCCTATACCATACCAGCCGCATCCGTCTAGAAGACTCCGTAGCTAGAGCCATATCGGTCGTTAAGGGCCGTCACGCGCGCGGTTCGACTGCCCTCGTGAGTCTCATTTGTCATCCTCTGTGGCAGAGGTTGGATCTGTGGCGCGTGGCGCCAATCCCCTGGAACCGTGGTCCTTTCCTCTGCATGCGCTTTGTAGGCAATGTGAAGATGGTTTAGGAGGCTTTTGCCGGCTGAGGATTCGTTCAACAGCAAGTATACATTGTTTAAGTGCGCCTCGCGTAGCTCCGCATATGTGTTGTTCACCCCGAAATCGATCAGCCATTGATTGAACCTCTTTATCAGGAGGTTGAGGCCACTCTTATAGATTATGCGAGGAATCACCTCTAGGACGTTCTCGTCACATTTCCGCAAGTGTAGGTAGGGTACCGAATGGAGTTTCCGGCTGGTTGCAAATGTATCGCACCGCCCCCCCCCCTCCCCCACTTCTTATATAACCGGCGGATCCTGCGGCCCACTTGGTCTCCAATCTTGTGGAGGTTCTCCAGGGTTGCATCGATCTTGCGGTTGCGGTGAAAAGAGTCCCAACACTCTTCCCTCATCGTGTTCAGGGACAGGGCTGCTAGTAAGGGAGAGGTCAATTTTGCTGATGCACTTCGGGTTGGGCCGACGGTGCACGAATTCTGATTTGGTCGGGAAGCATTCTAGGCCACCGCGGTGAGCTCATCCGTCCACGATAGGCGCCACTTGTTGTAGGTTGGCCTCGATCTGTCCCAACAACCCATGTGTTGCCCAGAGCGTTATGTCGCGGCATGTCTGATGCCTGAGACATCACTAAGCAGTAGGGGGGGGGGGGGGAGGTGAGCCATGGTGAGATTAAAGAGAACGGGAGAGAGGACTGCTCCCTGTGCAGCTCCTCTGGTACCTAGAGGGTACGGGCCATGCTCCTGGTCTTGGATACGTACATAGGCTTGCCGATCAGTGAAAAATTGTCTGATGTACCTAAGCGTCTTTGACCACAGTTCGTATGTGACAAATGTGTGAGGATGATGTCGTTGGTCCCGTTGTCAAACGCCCCCTTGAGGCCTAAGGCGAGGACCACCTTGTCGTCACTGGGGTGTTCGACCGGATCCAAGACTTCCTTGTGTAATCGCAACAGAACATCCTGTGCGGATCAGTGTGGACGGAATCCGAACATGGTGTTCGCAAAGGTGTGTTTGGATTCTAGATATTTTGAAAGTCTGTCTCTGACCATGGTGTCCATCAACTTCCCCACACAAGAAGTCATTGAAATAAGTCGGAGATACTCAATATTTATGGGTTTTCCGGGTTTCGGTATCAAAGTTACTAATGCGGTTTTCCATTCCATTGGGAGGGGTGTGCCCCCGTCCCATATGTCGTTAAAGTAGTGAAGAAGGCACAGGTATGCCGGATCCGGGAGGTTAGCAAGGAGCTTAACCGTCACTCTATACCGTCCGGGCGCTGTTCCGGGCTTCATTTTTGCAAAGGCCGCTTTTAGGTCGTAAAGCTGGAACGGTCTTTCCAGCTCCTCATTCTCAGAGCCTGCATATGAGTACGCCGACCCACGGGAGTTCTGAATGCTACAGAGATATTTATCTCTGAGCGCTGTAGCCAAACTGGAAGTGTGAGAAAGAAATGAAGCGACTCAACACTGTCTCTCTGAAGAGTTTGTTGTCATCTTGAGGAACTTTTCTCGAAGGGTTCCCGGACTGCGCTCTGAGGGCGAGGCTGTCCGCCATCTCGTTGCCTATGACACTTATATGCGAGGGCACCCATTGGAAGCGTACAGAGAAGCCTCTGCTCCTCATATCATGCAACAAGCGTAGATAGCTAAACACAAAACGTCAGTAGGGAACCCATGCTATTACCTTTGAAGGGCAGTTTTTGAATCCGAAAGGATAACAGCAGCCTGAGCCCTACAAGAACCTATCTTCTTGAAAGCCGCCTCAATGGCAACGCTTTCGGCCGTTGCAGTGGACACGACTTTATAAAGTGAACAGACCAGGAACATTTTAAAGGGGGAATCTGAAAAGCAGCAGCACTAGCTCCTATGGCCTTGTCCACAGAGCCATCAACAAAAATTTGAAGATGACGAGCATATCCGGACTCGATGTGTTTCAATACGAGCCAGCGTGTTGCCGCCAAAGGAGAACTGCGCTTAGCGTGAAGTTGAGGAATTGTCAACCAACAGTCGAGGCTCGCAAATGACCAAGGTAGTTCCCACTGCTTGCTCCTACCTCGAACGCCAAGTCCCAGCGAGCCAAGGGTATTAAGTGGCATGTACACTCAATACAAAATACACCTTACCTATGCCACTCTGCTTCATTGTTACTTACTCTATTGTTGCTCACACCAGTTGCTTACTGTAATTTTATATAGAAAAAGAAGGGTTAGCCACCCGGGTAAAAATGCATTCTGATCTTGCCACATTTTGCCACAAGAACTCTTGAGAAAGTACACAGAACACGACACACTTATAAAAAAATACAAACTTTGTAGTGATAAACTTGCAGAATTTCCAGCAAGTACCCTTAGAAGTACTTGGCCTCCGATTGCAGCAAGGTATGATCCACAAAGCAAAGGCTCATGAGCGAAGTTCACAACAGTGTACGGCAAGCATCGTTTTCATATTCCTGCTTCATTACATCAACCAAACAAATATAGTGAAAAGCACACCAACGAAAACGCATGTCACAGGCAGCACAAACAGTAGCACTGCTTAAGCTGGCTAATCATGTCAATGGTCGCAGTACAAACAGGAAAAAGCCCTGAAGTGCTACAAATGTTGCCAGATGGAAAATTTAAATGTACAGAAAACATGGTATGACAGCTACAGCTGAGGCAAAAACGAAATCAAAGAGGCGCACCATACTCATTGGCCATAGAGCACCAGACTGCTCTTCACATTTCATTTCTTCAACTGAAAGAATATAGCAGCTATGTTTACACCTGCATGACAATATTGAAAAACAAGTTTCAGCATCAACAAACGTGCTGAACCCTAGACCATTACACCATAAATGGGACTTGCGGAAAACCTCGAGGCATGTTACTTGTCGCCAACGAGAGTAATTTTGAAGCAATTCTAATCAAACTAAAGCATACATGAAATGCAGTTTACATTTAAATGCAATGACATTCAATACCGCCGGACCTTCCTCGCGTAGCCACAGCATCGAACGTGACGCAACCATCCTGGTCGCAGATCTGCAGACGGTTCGAAGTGCTTGGAACAAACCCTCATGTCTCGCAACTGGCACGGCGTCTTCTCCAGGCTGAATTTACGGCAGAACTGCACCCAGGCTTTGCACCTGCACATGATGCAGCATGCACGTTGCACAACTGCACCTAAATGAATATCATATGCTCCAAACGTAAATATGCCATAATTCCTTTCACTTAAATGCAGTACAATATATCTTAACTATGGCAGTAAATGGTCGCGCCAAGCCTCCGCGCCTCAAAGTTTGGTTACGCTCTCCCTGATACCACGCGGCTACCTGCTTTTCTATGCTCAAAGACTGACGAGAGCGGAGCAGCGAAATGAGTTTAAGACTGCATTGACGGTCGTGTATATGCAGAACGGCAATAACTACTGCTGACGGAATTCAGTTAAAGGGACAGTGAGTAGAGCACTATCAATATTTTTTTATAGCAAAATCCGATAGTTCGGCATGTCATGGCTTTGTTGCCACTTGGCCGGCAGCGAAAGATGCATTTATTTCTAAGAAATTTGGATTCTAAGTTGAAAAGTTTTTCCCGCCGCTCTGATTCAAACTTGGGATTCTCCTATGACGACACAGGACTAAGTGAGGTGAAACATGACGTGACCATGACGTAACGCAGACTCCGTGATATCTGGCGGCCAGCAGTGCGGCCTAGCAGCAGCCGAAAATAAAGCTACCGCCGGCCCCACGTTGAAGGCATCTATCGGCTATTGCGGCCGTCGCTACCGTCGCTTCGTTTACCTTTGCATCGGCGTTTCGCCAGCGTTACGATGGATCCCGCTCTCGAAGTCTTCAACGAAGTTCTCGCAGATAGACACCTTTAGCATACAGTGTTCCTTGTTACCGCTAGCGGAATACCGGGAGCCCGGCGGTGAGCAGGCGCTGATTGGTCCCAATGCTGCAGGCGCGCGCGTAGCTGCCGGGCACGTGGCGCCATCTGGCGACGTCAAGGAGATTTGCGCATGCATTGGCTGCGCCTCAGTGATTTCTGGCTTCTCGGGTCCTAGAGTGTCTAGAACCATTGGTTCTAGCAGCACTGCTTTGTCCTATGACGTCATAACGCTTGTACTTGCGAGTTTGGCCTGTGGCGGCGATACCTGTGTTTTGGTTCTTGCTCTTTTCTACGTTACAAGAGCTTTGTTGTCAGTATGAGTGGCGTTTTTGTAATCAGGAGCTGGTACTCTGTCGATACAAGCCAACTTCAATTTCTCCTCAGTGTCCCTTTAAGGCACCGTCAAGGCGGCGCAAATGCACGTGGTTGAGTTTCGACACTCTCAGTTGCAAGGGTATCCTCAAATTGGCCTCATGGTGTTGGAAAATCTATTAATGTCATGCTCGGAGCTGTTAGGCAGCACAGTTGGTTTTAAATTGGCCTTGCGGTCAGTAGAAGGCACGTGGTTGCTCCTGAGAGCCGGGTAACAAGTTCACGATGGTGACAGTCGGCTGCCCGAAATCAACTGTAAATAAGAAAAATGGTAGTGCTCTTTCGCACATCTTAGGACTGCAAGTGCATGCCCTGCGGTTTACTTAAATATCCCCGACAACATGGAGCCAAGTACGCATGAAAGGGTTGCAGCTACGAAACAGCAGCGGAAATACCAACAAAAGCAAGTCTACAGCAGACAAGAATTGCAAAAACTAACCTGTGAAAGTAAGCTGGAAGCGGTGTAGTAAGGCACCGATGGCACAACCCACCCTGTTGCAAAGTGCCACGGAGGAAGGTTTCTTCAGATGCCTCAAGCTCTTCTTGAAAAGAAGAGCTAAGCGCTTGAAACGATGTGCGCGAAGCCTGACACAACGACGGGAAAAGGTTTCGCACTGGCCGTACACCGAAGGAAACGATACAACCAAACTGCTACAGCGCTGCAGGGGGGTGCAAACTTGCCAAGCGGTGACAGAGAAGCGACGAGCAAGGAAGGACGACAAAACTTCTCAAAGGGGCCATTTCGAAACTGGCGAGCTTGACCTGTACGCTTTCCCAGACGCGCCATTGCAGACAGCTGGCAATAAGAAATCGCTTCGTAAGCTCCCACCACTGGCCGAAAACCAAAACAAGGCCTCCGAAGTCCCGCTGCAAATGCACCACACACTGATAAACAGAGGGCGCAACAACAGCGTTGCAAAAAAGTACAAAATTCGGTGCAAAGTATGGCTAAAATAACTTACCTATTTTGTTAAACCTGGGAATAAAATATCTATTTCTTTTGGTTGTTTTATAAAATTTAATCTGTACTTTTGTATTTCTTCCTATGAGTGTTTGGCCCCGCAGATTCTGGCGGCGCTGCAGTCGCGCAAAACCGTTTTTGGGCCCAGCTTTCGCCACCCTTGTGCATCCGCCTTGTCTAGCGTAGAGCGCTGGTTATCCGTCTATGTCGTCCCCGCGTGTGTCACGCCAGGGGCATTCATGGCACCATGGAGTCCTTCGAAGGGTTTAGTCTTCGATGTCAGATGTTTACTCTGTTCAGCACATCCGCACCCAGTCCAGTCAAGTCATTGTCAAGAGCCACGCCTCCCTGTCTCTGATCGTCGACGCCGGTTGCCTTGTCATCGGCGGCGAGTGGCTTTCCATCGTTGAAGTGGGGCCACAAGTTACCATGGTCGTCTGCCCTCTCCTGCCCTGTTCCAGTTCTTAGCCTGCACAGGAAGGCCCTCTCCGTCACCGTGGGCCAGGCGTGAACACGCAGTGAGATACTGACCGGCACACGGTTTGTCCGCATGGAAATGAAGAACGCAAACTCCGTTACAAATTACCTACGGGCTGTAGGCCGCCGAGTCATCGACTACCGTGGCATGCGCGTCTGTTGCAGGTGTGGCTCCTCGAGGCACTTCAGGGCGCAATGCACGGTGCCATTCTGTTGATGTTGTGGCATACATAGCCACACGAGTGACGGCTGTGTGCGTCCCTGTTGGCGCTGCAGTGGCGACCAGCCAACGCTGGCGTGCCCCGTTCGCCGCTGATGCCTGGACGCTACCGCTCACGCCTTTCCTCTGCTGACACCATCGGCGGCTATAACGGCGGCCCCCTCTTCCCATCCTCGAAAAGAGCAGGAAAATCGTCCCCAGTGCAGCGCTGCCTGGACCGTGAAAGACACTTCGTGACACCTTTAGCCAGGGTGTTCATAGTTGCCCGAGATTTTCATCCGACCTCAGTGAGTGTGACGCTGACATGGGACTTTCACGTGACTTGAAGCGTGGCCTCACCTCGGCATTGGGTTTGAACAGTGCACAAGACGGTCCCCGGAGGAGCAGCCTACAAAGAAAGCCTAGCTGTCCATTGGGGGGGGGCGGAAGATCAAGCTTCATGTGAGTGTATGGTACCCTAGTGATGCCGTCTAGGTTGACACATTCTTATAAATTTTTCCAAATTTAAAAGTGCCAATATATTTCAAATTACATAGATTAAATGTGCAAGGCGTCCGTAGTATCCGTAAGCTATACAAGGTAATTCATTTGGCACGAATGATTGGTTGTGATTTTCTTTGTCTTCAAGGAACAAATTTACCGCACTCTCTGATGAAATAGCATTTAGGAGCACTTTCAAATTGGGCTGCTTCCTCTTCCTTGCCACGGCACATTCAGGTGGGGTTGGGGCAATAGCTCTAAACAGAGCTTACCACATGACATATGACGGGTTTGGCCGCCTTTTAGTCATATACTCCGTTTTGTACTCTTTCAGGTTGCGCGTCTTGTGTGTCTAAGCGCCGGCTAATGCAAGCCGCGGTAATGACTTTTACAAAACCCTTGGTGCGTTCTTCCTCGATGGGCGACATTTAATCATTGAGGGTGACTTCTGTTGCGTTCTTGACACCTCTGCCGATGTGCAAGGCCTGGCTGGGGTACGTCCAGCTAGAACTCTCGTGAGCTTTGGCGCCTTGCACAGCAGTTTTCGTTGGTGGATGCTCACTAGCTCCTATACGGCACTCAGTTTTGTTCGACATAACGCCGCGGTGCATCGGCCAGCAGACTAGACCGCGCTTATGTGCATAAAACGCTTTGTGCGTACGTGTCACAGACGAACGTTGTCAAAGGACTTTGCCGTCAAGGCCTTATGTTTCAGATCATCGACCGATATTGCTTGTACTGCCAACAGTCGGCCGTGGCGTCCAGGTCTGCGCAGTAGCCGGAACACGTGGGACATACTGAAAGCGCTATGGTGCTTGTATAGCTCCATGGAGGGTGACGCACTGCGCCATCGGATTTCCGATGAACTGGTGGATGCGGCAGCGATACTTAGAATGGCCCATAGGGCACACCGCCAGATACTTCTTATGCGCGCATGGTATGAATAGCTACAGGAGCAGTACAAAACGCCTTGTTGCTGTTTCGTCCCTCTCTGCTGCATCATGGCGATGCAGGCACGGACCTTGTGCCCATCCTGAAGTGTTGCGCTTTGCAGCATACAGCTGTGTACACAGCTAAATACCGGGTGGTGAGTCGCCCAATCTGTTGTCGCGGCTTCCAGATCGTACTCGGTTTCTGTCGCACTTCTAGACTATGGCGCGAACAGTAATCGCTGTAGATGAAGCGGCTGCTGCAGCACATTCCATGCTGACCGCATTGCCGCAAGCTGCCCCTGAGGTACATGACCCACTTTTAGTCCCTCCGACTTCGGATTAACTATAGGCTGCCCTAAATACAATCAAACGGGTATCAGGGCCTAGCTCGGATGATCTGCCGGTCGAAATTTACCTGGCACGCTGGCAAAATCCTAGGGCCATCTTTAAAATCTGCTCTTCGCCGGTGTTTTCAGAGCTGCGATTTCCCTGGCAGTTTCCGGAGTGGAAGAATTATTCTTCTAGACAAAAGGGATACAGGGTGCCCTTGGCAGGAAGAGTGGAGGTCAGTAACGCTTCTGGCGTCCTGCGCGTGGACCCGGCCCAGGAGCTTGCCCGTTCCCTGGAGTTGGACTCTGTCCACGATCTGCTCCTCACCAACCTCTGGAAGGGAGTAATTACTCATTGGCATCCACCCGAGCGCAGCCATACGGCTACAAAGGAAAGCTATACAGCTTTCTCAGAAACTTCGTAGTTAAAGAAAAATTCGTCCTGGTCCGGGGTTCGAACCAAGGACCACCGCTTCACCGGAGCAGTCGCTCTACCAATTGAGCTAACCAGGACGGCAAGCTTATGGTAGGACGAGAGCGAATTGATCAATAACTCGAAGTGGGAACTGTGTTGGTCAAATTTTTAAATGAATCCCCCAAGGTGGAGTAGATTTGTAATAAGGGAGTAATTGTAATAAGGGAGCGGTGGTCCTGGGTTCGAACCCCAGACCAGGACGAATTTTTCTTTAACTACGAAGTTTCTGAGAAAGCTGTATAGCTTTCCTTTGTAGCCGTATGGCTGCGCTCGGGTGGATGCCAATGAGTAATTACTCCCTTATTACAAATCTACTCCACCTTGCGTGATTCCCCTACAAATTTGACGAACCTCTGGAAGGACGTCGAGCGGGAGCGTCTGTTGCTCTTCCCTTTGGATGTCTCTCCATCCAGGCGTTGTCCCGTCCTCGATGGCGCCCTAGGTGTCCTTCTTGCAGCTTCTCGTTCTGCTCTGATCCTGATCTGCTATTGTCTTTTCTTGACTATGTAAGGGGTCAGTATCGTTCTTTGCACTTTCTGTCACTCTGATGTGGCCTTTGCCGAATAATGGGCACTTGTGGTCGCAGTGGTGGCCCTCTGGTGGGTTAGCTAGCCCGCAGCTCTGGCACCTTGTGTCGCCTGCGTCGGTGCACACATCTGCTCTGCGTCCTAGGTACCGCAAATCTGGCAAATCTCGTATTTTTTCGGCTTAGGGCGCACATTGTTGACGCATCTTGGGACGCTTTCGGAGGCGAAAAGGACGATCCATTATTGTTAGCACCATAATCTTCGCCCAAGAACAAAGGGACCACCACGTCAGTGAAGAACGGCAAGAAAGTCAATACGGCGGCCGACCGGACAACCACGAAGACGTCATGGCGCATCGCACCTGGAGAAAGTTGGCGCAGCGTTCGGAGGAATCGCACCATCAGCGTCTACCTCCAAAGGGCTTCGAAATCCTATCTCTACCGAAAGGAGGACTTAACCTTGGACTCCGCCGGGGAACAGAGATCCAAGAAGTGGTGAAAAAGGCGGCAACGCTCGACTAGGAAGAAACTGAAGCGGACACAATCTACACGAAACGAGAAGCAAAGCAAGAACGGACAAGTGCCTAAAACTCGAGACGATCGCGGTGAAACATAATTCCTAAGACTCGTCAAGAAGCAGTTCACTTATCTGTTCCGTTGACAAATAAGATGAAGCTTACAAGGGTAGACGTGCAGGCTAGTTGGTGAACCATGATTATTTAAAACAGCGGAAAAGACAGCGCAAAAGACAGCGCTGTGTGTGTCTTTTCTATCTGTGTCCCTGTCTTTTCCCTGCGCAAAAGACAGCGCAAAAGACAGCGCTGTGTGTGTCTTTTCTATCTGTGTCCCTGTCTTTTGCGCTGTTTTAAATAAATAAGATGAGTCATTCTGTCTTAAGCTATTGGCATTGGATAGTAGGAGAACTTAAGCCATAAATTCGACACTAGTATAAAGGGTACGGAGCTTCGAGGCTGGGAAGCAGAGCGGCGCTTCATCGGCTGTTGGACTCCGAATTCGGGGTTTGATTGCCCCTATGTCACCAGTGAGTGCGAGACGACTCGTCAAGAAAGGAAACGAAGACAGAAACTATGGCACGCAGCGCACGCAGCCGGCTTAGCCACTGGGAGGGAGCAAAAAGACGGTTCAAAGTGCGCGCGTCTTCACAGAAGCAAAATTAAAGGTCACTGCGCCAACCCGCGTTGAGAGAATGCGAAAGCATTGATGCCTCCTCGGCGCCTCTCTTTATTGATTAATTAACGATAAGTCGATTAATTATCGGTGAAATAATTAATTATCGGTCAACTGATTATTTATAGGTCAGTTGATTCATTGTCAATCAATTGATTGATTGTCTATTTTTTAACCTTATCGGTAGATGATTTATTACCCATTTCCTTCTTCAAATTCGACGCCTTAATTGCTTTTCCGTCCACTTTTTTTTCTGTCGTCCAAACAATTCAACCCTACATTGCTTTTCTTTATAATTAGTTAACTAACTACTCCAAATAAATGAAATGTCTTTAATCGATTACTTTGGATTTCAGCCCCGCAGTGGTGGCTCAGTGGTTACGGCGGTCGGCTGCTGTCCCGAAAGAGGCGGGTTCGATCCCGGCCGCGGCGGCTGAATTTCGATGAAGGCGAAATTCTAGAAGCCCGTGTGCTGTGCGATGTCAGTGCACGCTAAAGAACCCCAGGTGGTCGAAATTTCCAGAGCCCTTCACTACGGCGTCTCTCATAGCCTGAGTTTGTTTGGGACGTTAAACCCCAATAAACGAAACCATAAACCAAGCTTTGGATTTCATTCACCAAAGACGTTTCAATCCATTTCGAACTTTTATTTTTTTTCACTCATTTTGTACGATTCCCTGCTTCTCGCTTGCCGTACACGCTATTTCGACATTCATTTTCGACATTCTGTCTTGGCGGTAATTAATCATTGCATCATCTTAGTGACAATTTTTCATTTCGCATCATCCTCTTGCCGTCCTCTATCGATCACAACCATTCGTTTGATGCTGCCTCTTCTGAACACGTCACAACTGCTGCGGACACATTTTTTGACGCGACCCCGCTCACATAGCCTAGACATGCTTTCGCGTTAATAATCCTTTGCACGGAGACGGAAGAAAACCAGACGACGTGAGCGCGCAGCTCCGGGGCCGTGAAGATACATGGGTGCAACGTAGCCCCTTGGCGATGAGGTAGGTATACAGCAGCGTCCCCTCCGTGCGGCTCCCCCCAGGGAAGACAAGGGGAACTCGAGTTTTAACGCCAGTGAGGCTACCCCCGGACCGTCGAGGCGTTCCTTCGGCTACGCTCCGCAGGCTCCGGGGAGGTCTCCTGTAGCGACACTCTTCCCCGTCATCCACCTTAAAGGTGCAGTGAAGAGGAATCTGAACTCGTCTTTTCGCCGCCGGAACTCAATCTACACGTTCCGAGCATTCTTAGAAACTTCGATTTATTGCCCTGTGTGGCCGATTTCCCTAATTAAATCGAATTAACGTCCGGCTCCCGCCCTTTTTTTTTTAATTTCCCCGTACGGTGGGCGGAGTCGACCAACGCGCGGAGTGGCTTTCACCCAGTCCCGTGGCGGCTTGCCGCTCTGCCATCGGCGCAGTAATACGTAGCAGTCCGTAGAAGCAAATAGTCCGCGCCTATTTTTATTTCTGCGGGCTTATTTTGCGGCTGTATTCTCTGCGAATGAAACTATTTATTCACGGAAACCTGAACAAAATAAAGCGAAAGCAAAGCCTCCACGAAACTGGCTGAAAGGCACTCCACGCATTGGTAGACTCCGCCCACCGTACGCGGAGAATTCAAAAAATAAAGGTAGGAGCCGGACCTTAATTCGATTTAATTAGGGAAATCGGCCACAAAGGGCAATAAGTCGAAGTTTCTAAGAATGCTGGGAACGTGTATATCGAGTTCAACGGTAAAAAGACGAATTCAGATTCCTCTTCAGTGCACCTTTAAGTACTGGTTGGACTGTTTTCATTATTCTTCATTCGATTTCTACATGGACTCTAAAGACTCTAATTAGAACTATTTGCCGTTATTCTTAACACCACCTGCATTTATCTTTGTTTATCTATGGGACGTAAACCCTTTTTGTTTAGTTTTGTAGTTGACGTTGATTGCTTCAGTTAACCTTACTTTGGCGGACGTACACCTCTGGTTTTTTCATAAAGTTTCTTACTATTACCTGGAGGGAAATATCGCGCCGCATTTATGGGAGTTTGCATGGAGCTCCCACAAGGCCACTTCCGCCTCCATGGGTGCTCAAAGCATCATGGGCCGGTGAGCTGCCGACTGCAGAACTACAGCTTTTGGCTAAAAGATAATAAAAAAATAAACGTTGTTCGGTAATCAAGAATGTCCTAATATTTAAAAGCACGTATAATCATTCCAACAAATGAGCAGAAAACCATGTAAATGCAAAGTTTGCCCAAAATAAGAGATGGCTAGCTCTCCTATTGGCCAAGTATTGAACACTACAAAATCTAATATTTCGGGCTAAACAGGCGCTTTTTAAAAGGAAATGTGTTATCAAAGAAAATGTTGTTGCTAAACACTTTAAGAGGTTTTTTTAATGTCATTTCGAAAAAATAAACCTTTGATTGGTGTGTTGTGCTGTTGCAGTTTCGCTACTATGGCTTTTGCACTCTGCGTTCGCGCCAATGTTGTCTGCGCACACGCGAACAGCGTTTTCGGAAGAAAACTTCTTAGTAGTGACACTCCGTGCCCCCGACAAAATACGACTGTTCCCCACCAAGTAGCTCACCGGCCCATGATGCTTTGAGCGTCCATGTTGGCTGAAATGCAGCGCCGCCAGCTTTCCCTCTAGGTAATAGCAAGAAACTCTGTGGGTTTTCTGACTCACGTCCTAGACAGCTTGTGGCACACTCCCTCCGCTATTCCGGAGTCCCTGGGCTTACCACGATCGCGCCACTCTGGCGTTTCGTTTTGCATTACATGTTCCGTTGCGACTATCAATTCATACGAGTATGGCAATCCCCGCGATAGCTCGAAGCTCAGCAGGCTCACCATTAGTTGTATCCGTGGGAGGTGGAGCGGACATCATGGCACCTTTAGCGCGCTTAGGGTGCCTCGATGGCCAGCGCCGCTTTCAGGGTGAGGACACCGCTCTCGACGGAGGCATGCTGGGTCCCACTCTCCCGTTCGGCTACATTGGGAGCAATGCGGCGGCAGGCTGTTTCGAAGAGAAAACTGCGTCTACCGTGTGAAATCCTGCAAATTAGTTGTCATCCAAAGACAAACAAAGATGATTATTTATTTCGAGCTACATTTTTTATTCGCAAAAGACTGTCATTTAAACATCTTCTCCGTTCGCCGCTAAGTCAAGTGCGAGAAGTTTACGAGGGTCAAACGTTAAATTTGCGCATTATAACTCCGCAACCAGCAAACATTGTTCTGGAATTCAAGCATTTCGCATGCTTTGCCTCGCATACCTTGGAGTTATGTTGGTTTACAGCCGTTACCTGACCTGTGATTCCCAGTTTTTTCTCTGCATGCTTTCCCGAGCAAAACGAAATAGCCGCTGCCTTCTTGGGCAGAACACCCGGGAACACAACAGACGCTCACAGCTTGATCTCCGACAGCTGCATCACGCTCACAACACGAGCTCACTTCAAGCAAAGATGCGTGGCCCAATGGCCGAACTTGCGTATATTTTCGCCTCGGTTTTGCATGTATCGAGCGTTCTTCCCTGCTTTTCTTTTCCCGGCTGGAGGCACATCATTGCGTAGTAGCCTCAGTACACATTGAACCTTCTGCGCACCACGCTGTCAGAAGTGGTGTGTTTTATCCATACCGATAGCACGTGCGCCGATGACGTAGGCCGCGAAAGCTGTAATCGTCCCGCAGTTCATTGCGGCAGGGGGAGGCGAGGGTTAAAACTTCCCAGGCCACATCGAGATTAGCTGAGCGCTTCGTACAGAATCTGACGGCAAAGACGCGTCCCAGTAAGGCACCCATATTATTTAGGGGAGCTCTCTCTGGTAAGAGAGTGTGTGAGCTCTCCTCAGGCATTTTGTTCAGTTTATTTATCTTTATTTCACGAAGGCATTCTTAGCCCCCTGCTCCTTCATCGCTTCTCTGCTCCAGCTCACTAAGAATATGCTGGCGGCGTACCTACATTCTTTGTGTCAGTAAGCAAAGAAGTCACGACTGCGTAACGCCAACGATAGGATCCTTTTTTTCTCCACTAGAAAGAAAAAAAAAAAGGCTCCTTTCGTTGGCGTCACGCAGCCACATCAGTAAAATTCGTCCCGCGTGTTTCTGGGCAGGCATTTCCGAAAGTTTAAGCTTTTTTTTTTATTGCCTCTCGTGATGACCCCTGCGGGGATGAGAGCTTGTCTGTTCTGTTGACTCGTCCGTGTCTTTTCTGCGGGCTTTACGCCAAACGTGGTTTTCCAACTAGCCCAGACCCATACCTTAATGAGAGGTCTGTTCCCTTCCCCGAATATTACTGAATGAGGCGACCAGACAGCCTCTTTTCGAAACTAGAGCAGACGGTTCCGCCGAAGCGAGGAAGGCAGTCCGCATTGCTCCGACTCCCTTTGTTTAATCTAGCTTGGCAGGGATAATGAGATTCAAGCGAAGTAGTTATCAGAGGCTCATTTTGTGAGGTTACTTTGTAAATCGGTCGCTTTTGATTATTTTTTTCTTGAAGTTCTGAAAAAAAAAATTGTCAGTTAAATTTGTCCTGGACTTAGCACTGGAATTACCTGTTTACCAAATACGAGTCAGCAAAACCTGGTCTCATCTATCATCAATCTAGATGCAGTCAACACCGTTCAGAGCGAAACTCAACCGCTGCATGATTCTTTTGCGGAACAAGCAGTTGAGAAAGTATGAGCAAGAGGTTTTAGACATGTCACACCTCTACTCATCAGAGCAGTGTGGCGACGGACGTTTGGAAGAGAACTTTGCCACCACTTCGTGGAATTCTCCACATATGGTGCAGTAATAAGACGAAGCGCTCCCAAATGATGTTGAAAAATTGGGTGCTAACTACGCAGAAATGCTTATATCTGGTAGGTCATTCTCCGCGCTGCTGGCATACCAGAGAAACTTGGAGCCCTGTGAACAGTCCTTACGTACGAACAACAAATGCAGCATAATTCTAGTGAATTCGGTAACTATGGCACTATAAATTACAACTACGAATGAACACCAAATCACCGCTGTCCTATTTCAATGCAGCCAGTGAGTGGGGAACACAGCAGTCCGTCATTCATTTTCGGTTGCCGTGTGATTAGAGCAATTGTACGATGCATAATACACACTCAAAAGTGTCAGAATATTATCGCAACGAGCGAACCAACTGCGTACTGCATATTTCCAGTTCAGTCGTATTATTCCAGTCGCCACGTAACCGCATACGAACCGCGCCACACGCATAGCGCACTGTACGCGACCGACGCGTGGGGCGCAACATGACGCTGCGAGGGGAAACGGCGGCGCTGGGTGGAATGAAGGGTGTCCCCGCCCTGAAAAAGTATGCGCGCGAACATCAGCGCGCTTAAATGTTGCCGCCATCTATTGGCAGGAGTCGAAAACACAGACACAGGCTTTCACAAAGATTCGCCAGGGAGCAATACCTTCGGAGTGAAAACGTGGTACAAGAAATAAGTAACTAATTTAAATAAACCAGACTTTGCCAAATAGACAAGTGTCTTTTCATTTAAGAGAACACATTGGACAACGGAACTTAATCAGTTTTGTTTATAAACAGATTACAGTAGCCAAAATAAGTTGAATTAACTTAATGCCGCATATGTAACGTCTGCGGTTCTCTGCAGGAGGTCCAAACGAGTTCCGTCTGTTGGCAGAGTGAGAGAACGCAGTCTGATCGTGGTTGCCAGTGAGCATGGTCTGTGGCTCTCAGCGTAGAGCGTAATTTTTGTAAGCCTCCTCCTGTGGGGGCTTGTTTTGAATGCTAAAAGGAAGACTTTGTAATAAATCTCTGTGCTGTTAATTTTAATATTCGTGACGCTTTTTACGTCGCAGGATTACTCTTTTTTATATTGTGAAATATAATCAATAAGCCGCTCAAAAACACCGCAAAAACTGTTAACTGCTCAGGTGGAGGTAAGTTCATGCGGAAACACCCTGCGTTGCTTGGGGGAATTTCCAAGGTAGATATACCATGGTAGCGAAGGCTCCATAGACGCCCATTGGTCCAACAAATGGCGGCTCATGGGGCACTCCAGCGCCCCCATTTCGGGGGGCAACCTACGTGTGAGTGACGTTAAATGACGTCACGCATACGTATGCTTTTGGCGCGAATTATAAAGTGGTCTTTTTATAGAACCCGCATTTTTCAGCACGCACCAACCTTTGCCAGTCAAATGTGCTCGCGTTCCTGCTAGTTATGGCCTTGTTAATGTACAGTTGGGAACTCAATGAAAGTGACTGGCAAAGAAGGCAGTAAAGGTAGCAACATTTTCAGACGCTGGCTAAGGATGCATGATTCGTAGTGGAAACCTTGGTGAAAATACTGGTGCCAGTACTTTTGAGTACATCAAGGTATGATGCACAAAGCACAGGCTCAAGTACACAGTTTGCAATACAGTGTACGGCAAGTATGGTTTTCATTTTCATGGTTTATTACGGCAACCAAACAAATACAGTAATAAAGCACGCCAACAAAAAATGCGCGTCACAGGCAGCTCAAGCAGTAGTTTTTTTAAGCTGGCTATTCATCTCAATGTTCACAGTGCGGATAGGAAAAAACCCTGAAGTTCCACGAGCGTTGCCAAGTAGGAAACTGAAAAGTATAGGAAACAATGCTACGACAGCAGCTATGTTTACACCTGCATGACAATATTAAAAACAAGTTTTAGCATCAACAAATCTACTCAACGCTAGAGCATTACGCCATACATAGGGCCTGCGCACAACCTCGGGACCTCATTCTTGTCGCTAACCGAAGTAATTTGAAGCAATTTTAATCGAAATAAAATATACATGAAGTGCAGTTTAAAGTGAAGTGCAAGGACATTCAATACACCACTCCTTCCTCGAGTAGGCACAGCATCGAGACGCAGCTATCCTGGCCGCAGATACACAAACAGTTCCAAGTGCTTGGAAGAAGCCCTCAGGTCTCGCAGCTGGCACGGCGTCTTCTCCAGGCTGGGTGTGGTGTCTGGTTCAGACCAGACGCATGACACCGGACCACGCAAGCGCAGTATGCAGAAACACTCTCCTTTATTCGTCACAGTGAAGCCACTTATATAGGAAATCATATTGAATGACGATGACGATGTGTTCACTGAAAGAAACGAAACTGAAACAAGAAAGAATACAACATCGCCTCCCGCTTGAAAATACAACATAGTAATTTGCAACAACCAAAATAACACGAACTAAACACTTATTGTTCAGGTAAAGAAAACCCAAATCTTTCTACAGGTCGGCGTACCCTAGTGCTTCGACGCAAAGGTTGCTCCACCGAATCTTCTAAAGGAGCAACCACTTCTTCAGTAACTTCAGCCCTTGTTTCCGGCAATCGCAACAATTCACCCTGTTCAGCGCCTGCACGGCTTTCAGGCCCAGCGGTACCCGAGTAGTGATGAGGCAATTCCCATGCCCATTGTTCTATTGTCTGCGATTGATTGCAGGGAACCCGAACTGGTTTAGACGCGTTCCAGCAACGACCGTCGCTCATCAAAAAGCTATTTTTGCCTTTTCTGCCGACAATCTTGAAAGGTCCCATCTAATTTACCGACGCTTTCCCACCACCTGCTGGCTTGCGTACACGAAAGAAGTCCCCTACTCTAAAGGCTGGTCTTTTCGCACCTCGCCTCCTGTCCGTATACTGTTTTGCATACATCTGCTTCGCCTTCACAATTCCTGGGTGACCTTCGTGCGCAAAACCAACCAGGAGCGAGGTTAATTCACTCGGAACAACTACCTGCTCGCCGCGCATCAGAAGGCCATCAACGAAAGAAAGCTCTTCTCGCACGTTAAAGTACGGCATTACTTCTGCTGGCAAAGCTTTTCTAGGCGCCCAACCATGTACCACGTGCACAACAACCTGCTGCAGTGTGCTGTCTGCAGCAGTGGCCACCTGCAGCCGTTCCTTTGTTAGGCACTCTGATACAACGGACACAATTTCTTCCTGCATCGTCTGCTGCGAATCACAGTCAAGAGGTAGGCGTGAAAGCGCATCGGCCACGACATTTTGCGATCCCTTTTGGTACTCTATGTCGAAGTTATAATACAAAAGTCGAGCTGACCATCTGGATATACGCAAAGGTCGGCGTCCTGTACCGGCAGCTGAAAGTAACGTCACCAGTGCCTGGTGGTCCGTACGTAACAAAACTTTTCTACCCCACAAGAGTGGCAACGCTTGTTCCTCGCCGGACATGCAGTCGAGTTAGCCATATGCGATGACGAGCCGCACCTGTAGCAACTTCCTTGCTCAGAGTCTGACCTTTTTCGCACATCTTGAATCTTGTTCACAGTGCTATGCGCGAATTCCCCGAGCTCTTGTTGTGTTTGCTCAATTTGCTTCCCGATGTCAACACCACGCTGCAATGTAAGCGAAGACCCTTCATAAAGCATGCGTTCACGTGTTGTTCGTGACGAAGTGCCTTCCAGTAATTGGTCTCGAATCATGCTATCGGTAGCACTGCCAAAATTGCAAGTAGACGCAAGGTTGCGGCAGAACTGCACCAACGTTTTGCACCTGGACATGATGCAGCGTCCACGTCATACAACTGCACCCAAATGAATACCATATACTCCAAACGTCAATACGCCAAGACTCCTTTCACCTAAATGCAGTACGTTATAACTATGGCAGAAAATGCTCGCGCCAAGCCTCCAAGCCTCAGAGTGCGGTTACGCTCGCCTGATACCACGAGGCTAGCTGCTTTTCTATGCTCAAAGAGTGACGAGAGTGATGCAGCGAAATGAGTTTAAAACTACATTGACGGTCATGTATACGTAGAACGGCAATAACTACTACTGGCCGAATTCAGTTAAGGCACAGTCAATGCGGCGCACATACATATGGTTGAATTTCGATGCTGTCAGTTGCGAGGGGATCCTCAAATTGGCTTCACGGTGCTGCAAAACCCATTAATGTCATGCTCAGAGCTGTTAGGCAGCGCAGTTGGTTTTAAATTGACCATGCGGCAAGTAGATGGCACGTGCTTGCTCATGAGAGCCCGGTGTCAATTTCACGTTGGTGACAGTCGGCTGCACGAAACAAGCTACAAATAAGACAAATGATTTGTGTCTTCTGTACATTTTATGACGGCAAGTGCGTGCCCTGCAATTTACTAAAATATCCCGATAACATGAAGCCAAGTGCGTATGAAACGGTTACAGCTACGATAGGCGTGGAAAGCCCGACAAAAGCATATCTAGAGCAGACGACAACGGCAACAGCTCACCTGCGAAAGTCCAGCGGGAAGCGGTGTAGTCTTGGTAAGACACCCACGGTACAACCCACGTTGCCACAATGTGCCACGGAGCAAGGTTTCTTCACATGCGGCAAGCTCATCTTGAAATGCAGAGCTAAGCGCTTGAAGCGATGAGCGCGAAGCCTCGGGAAATGGTTTCGCACTGGCCGTACACCGAAGGAAACGCTGCAGCGGTGCAGCGGGGTGCAGATCTTGCCAAATGGTGACAGAGAGGCGACGGGAAAGGACGACAAAAACTTCTTAAAGGGGCCATTTCGAAACCGGCGAGCGTAATTTGCACGCTTTCCAAGGCGCGCTATAGCAGGCAGCTGGAGATAAGAAATCGCTTCGTAAGCTGCGGCCGGGTATCGAAAGAAGGCCTGCAAAGTCGCGCTACAAATGCACCGCACACTCATCAACCGAGGGCGCAACAAGAGCGTTGCAAAAAATTACAAAATTCGGCGTAATGTTTTGCAGGAATAGTTTACCTATTTTATAAACGTGGCAATAAAATATTCACTTCTTTTTGTTGTTTTGTAGCATTTTTATGTGTGCTTTTGAATTTCATGATATAAGTGTTTCGGCCGCCCAAAGTGGCTGTGCTGCAGTCGCGCTAAACCGTTTTTGGGCCCAGCCTTCGCCACCATTCTACATCCACCTTGGAATTTCTTTGAGCGACAGTTTTGGTCAGGAATTCCATAGGAAGAAGTATTCAAAACAAAAACTTGTTCTCCAATGTTCCTCGCTAATAGGAAATTATATTCAATACTCAGCTAATGCAATAATTTCAAAAGTAAAGCCGTTAATTAAACGTGTAATCTAGTTTTGCTGGATAATTATTCCGTGCTAGTGATGCATAACTATCGGGAGATTGACTATCTATGGTATCGATAGTTTCTTTTTTTTTTAAGCTATGTATAGTTAAAAAAACACGATAATATTACTATTGCTATCGATAGTAACCCTGCTGATATTATGCATTTGTTGACCAGCGACATAACCAAAACGTTTGCGTTACTTGGTTTCACGATCTTATGAGGTTTAACATCCCAAAGACACTCTACCTATGAGGGGTGCCTTTCTAATCACCAGCCGTGTGCCATAACCCCCATGCCAGCACAGCGGGATTTGCGATAGCTGACTACCAGTAACACTCAATTTATCCATTTATTAAATATCTTGTGGGCGAATGAAATATTTAATTCCACAGCAAAGGACCCGGAGTATGTTCATCGATACATGCTTACTCAAAAGTAAAGCTTCTCTCAAATTGCACTACTTTGAGCTGTCCGATCTTCTTTGTTTACTAAACTGTCGCATCCTAATTGCAACATGGATGTCTAGAACGTGCGCGGTCGTATCTACCTTGTGTTCAGTGGATGGGAACGTAATGCGGTGCTTATCCAACATTTCGAAGATGGTGAGGTTGTAAGCAGGCCATGATTTGTCGCTCAAACCTCTGAGGTATTTACAATAGATTACTAAATGAGAAGGACATCTGACACAGGAGCTAGATAAAAGCTAAATATAAACACAAAATCACAGATTGCAGGAAACAGTTCAACTGTATCACAACGTAACGAAGGCATTCGACAGCATGGGTAAGGGGCGAGGGGAGAGTATGTGTTTGTAATCTGCGCCAGTGTGTTGCGTGTCTGTTATCTAGGGAGGGGTGGGGCGGGGGGTAGAGCTGGCGAGAGGCTCTGTATGCCTGGGTCAGCTCACTGAATGAGTGCATGCGATCCTTCGTGAATCCCCGATCCGAGGCCACCTGAGCCCGGTGAGCGGTCATAGGAATGCCGCTCAGCGCTGCATCGAGACAAAGATCAGCTTAGTGAAGGTCAAACTCCAGCGTCTTGTGATAGACTGCCGAAAAACGAGCTCAAAGGAAATAGCACTGAACGGTTCGTCAGGTGAACCGTCGCCTGGCACTGCTAGAAAAGCGCAGGTTTTGTGGCTGCGCGAGCAAAGTCTTTCTCGGGACGACTGCATGGATTCTTCAAGACCAGATTTTGCCGGTCAGACGAAGGCTGGTAGCTTGAAGGATGAGGGCACCGAAATAACCGGGAAATCGCACAACAGATCCGCTAGGGCAGTTCCCAAAAAGCGGCGGCGTAGAAGAAAAACCAATGTGAATGGTTGCGCTAAAAAGGGAAAAGTGCTGAAGAAGCTTGTACGATCGAGGGCCGGCAATGTGCGTAAGAGCCCGAAATTGTCACCTTGGAGCCCAAGAGTTCGCAGGCGTCGCGTAAAAGGAACACCGACTCACCAGGCGCAGCCTGGTCTCGGGACGGGCGTGATGGACTCCAGAGAAGGGTGCGTGGTCGCCACACAAAAGAGCGCCACAGTGCACGCGCTAGTCAGAAAGGGAAACGACATGACTGGGACCGAGAAAGGAGAAAGCGCCCCTCTCGCTTTCGGCCTTCCAAGCGCTGCCTAGGCTTTGGACGCAGTCGCGGAGAGGCGTGACTAATCAGCCCCTCCGCTTCTGTGAAGCGTCGGTTGGTTGAGCGGCCGTCCGACCCCGACCGCGCAGGGCGCGGCTGAAGTTTGTGGATTCTAAGAATACATCTTTCTTGTATTTAGTGGTTTTTTTTTTTTGGTCATTCACTCAGATGTAAAAGGAAAGATGGAGGCAAACCAAAATTTGAGCTTTGGATTTAGAAACGAGCCGTATTGTTTTTCAAGCCTGATGGGCAGAGTGATTCATGGTTTCGGCGCGTTCGCATTGCCATACCTCGACGATGTTGCCATCTTTTCGGACACTTGGGAAGAACATCTCGAGCACTTGCGAGTCGTATTTTGCAGGTTGAAAGAGACAGGCCGTACTGTGAAACCAGCTAAATGTCACCTAGGTTGCGATGAAGTAACTTATTCGGATCATCTGGTGGGGCGCGGCCGGCGTAGACCTTCCGACATCAAGATAGCCGCTATTGTAAACTATTCCCAGCCAACCACTAAGACGGAGGATATAAAGGCCTTTTTTAGGTTTAGCTGGGTATTACCAACACTATGTGAGAGACTACTCTGACCTTGCCAGCCCGCTAACAGACGCGCTTCGAAAATCGAAGCCCGTTAAGGTGACGTGGGACTCGAAGGAAGAGAATGCGTTCCAAATGTTGAAACAAAGCCTTGAGCCATAAGCCGGTTCTAAGGGCACCAGACTTTTGAAAGGTTTCATCATTCAGTGTGACGCGAGTGTTCGCGGAATGGGAGTGGTGATTTGCCAAGAAGATGCTAGTGGTCATGAATGACCAATTTTGTATTTGAGTTGCAAACTAAGTTGTAGGGAAGAGGCAGAGGGGAGAGAGTGCGCCTGCCTTGTGTGGGCAGTTCAGAAGCTGGCTTGTTATGCCTCCGGTTCTGAGTTTGTTGTGGAAACGGGCCACTGCCCTCTAACCTGGTTAAGTAACATTTAGTCTAAAAGCGGTCGTTTGCTGAGGTGGAGCATGACCCTCCAGCAGCATAATCTCGTTCTCCGCTATAAGAAGGGAAGGTTGAACGCGAACGCCGATGCTCTAAGTCGTGCATTTTAGGCCTCGCTTCTTTCAGTGACCTCCTCGTTACTTACCTTCTCTCACTTCGCTACACTGTTTGAAGGAAGAAAGGAACAATAATGATTGACCGCATTTGCTTCCTCAGTAGTGTGTTTTCGGTCCAAATGATTTCAAGGGGACCAAGATGATTTTCATTATTATTGCTGATTATTAAGTTCTCCTGCTATTTTGGTGTGTGGATACTTTGTAAAATGGTTGTTTGAACCTTGTGTACCAGATCGTACGCATGCCTCTTGTTGCAGCGGGCAAAAATGGGGACAGCAATGTAGTTAGGTTGATTTGGATTATGGCTTTGTCTGGTGTTTGACGGGAGACAGAGGGCACTCGTTCGTGTTGGGTGTTGCCTTTTGCCGGTCGGTTTTGCAGTCTGCAGAACGACCAACCATGACCGGTGGCGAGAAGCAAGGGGACCGGAACGAGCGCAGCGAAGCTGGTCGAGGTGCCTTGACGACAACGCTGTGAGCACAGCTCCTGGCCCGGCGAGTGGGACCTGGTGCATGTGAAGTTACCAGGACGTGAACTTGGAAGAGCCTGAGAAGATGCGCGCCAGGCATCCGAGCCACGTGGAAGCAGCTCGTCTTCCCGGCGCCTTATCTGATGGCGGGGGTGCTGTTATGCCGGGAAACCCGCCCGGATTCCAATTCTGCAGGCCGCAAACTTTATGCTTCGAACGTCCCTTTGACAAGCCTTGGTGCTGCGCCGCAAGGCAACGCGCCCTAACTCTCCCTTGACAAGCCACGATGCTGCGCCGTAAGTCAGCGGGGTCTTAAGGAGAAGCATCGGCGAGCAGCGTGCCTGGACACGTCGCTGGGTGCCAGACTACGAGGCGCCGGTTTCCCTTTCCCCGGGGTGTCACCGCGCGCGGCACAATTTGAAGTGGGTGGCCGGCGCGGTCGCTGGTTGGACCTCGCGGACTGCCGTCGAGTGCTGCCTTCGGATTGGACAGTTTTGAGGACAGGCTATATAAGCCCCACCGCTGCCGCTCGGATAGCAGCAGCTAGCTAAGTGACCGAGTGACCGACCCACCGTGAGTCGAGTGCTGCTCACGAGTGGAGTCGGATGGTGTGACGTGCTGGTGTCTCGCTGATCGTCGCTGTGCGAGAACAGTCGCGTTGTGTAGCTCTCGGCTCCCGTGCCGATGTTCAACTATATTATGCCCTGTACATAATGTATAAAGCGTTTTCTTAGTCTCACCGACGCCTGACTCGGAGTCTTCGCTACCGCTAAGAGAGCTGGCAACGCTCAGTCACGAAACGGGTGGCGAGCGCAACGGGACCACCTCGATGGCACAACAGCCGCGAGCGCGTGTTTTTGTCCTGTTTCTCCTTCCTTCCCTCGGAACAGGACAGGACACTTGTGCGGCATTAAAAAAAAATGGCCTGGCTTAGCTTATGGTTAAGCCTAGGATGCGAAGCATACCGCCGGCGGAGCCTGCGCGTCCGCAAGCGAGCGCACGAGCTGAGCCCCAGCTTTCACAGCTGTTCTGACGTCAGCGCCCCTAGCGGAAGGAGCGGGAGTTAGGCCGCCGGTGGAGGCTGCGCTTCCGCAAGCGAGCGCACGAGTTGAGCCCCAGCTTTCACAGCTGTTGTGACGTCATATCACGTGGTGCGCCGATGTAGGTCAAGTGGTAGCTACGCGGCCGCGCGCGGCGCAGCAAGGAAGAGCTCGGTTGTGCGGCTAGTATGTTTCGCATAATATCTACTTCGAGCGGCCGGCCTGCGACGACCAAATGAGTGTGCGCGCGCTCTGCTGCTCCCTCACGAAGAACGGCCCCGCGTGATGCTCTCACTGGCGCAGGGCAGCGCATCTGTGCCGGCCTGATAGTCATCGCGTAGGCCACAGCCCCCCCCCCCTCCTCCAACACGCAATCTGCACACCCGCGCACCGCATACTCCCAGCAACCTTGTGCGGGCAGCACCTCACATTTATTTTTATTTCAATACCCTTTACTTGTGCACAGTGTATACTTCCGCCCGACCCCTATCCTTTATTATATCGATTCCCCCTTTCCTCCTTCTCCCTGTGTCCTCTCCGTGTTATTTTATTCCCGCTAGCCGCAGCTCAGGTGCTTCAGGCTTCGATGACAGATGCCGCGGCTAGCAACATCTGGTCCTTCATTTTTTTTATTTTCTTATTACCAATAAATAGCCTCTGACAATTGTCAGTTACTCGTGCCATCACCTCCATACCAGTCACTCGAGATAGGAGGTTGTTTGTACGCGTCGTGGATTTCATAGAATGGATCATCATCATCATCATCATCATCATCAGCCTCACTACGCCCACTGCAGGGCAAAAGCATCTCCTGTGTCTCTCCAATTAACCCTGTCCTTCGCCAGTTGCGGCCACCGTATTCCCGCAAATTTCTTAATTTCATCCGCTCAACTAACCTTCTGCCACCCCCTGCTACGGTTGCCTTCTCTTGGAATCCACTCCATTACCCTTAAGAACCGGTGGTTATCTTGCCTTCGCATTATATGCCCTGGCCAAGCCCACTTCTTCCTCTTCTTTTCAACTAGGATGTCATTAACCCGCCTTTGTTCCCTAACCCATTCCGCCCTCTTCCGATCTCTTAACGTTACGCAGCGCACATCCAAGGCGCACTCACCACGAAGCTTGTGGCTTGCTGCCCGTTTGCTGGGCGCGGAAACGATGCTGGCTTCGTGGCATCGGGTTTGTTGAGAGGTCTCCTAGAGACTCCGAGAGATTTGTCCAACGGGCTCGGGAAGACAATGTCCTCTTATAAGCTATTATTGCATATGCGCACCCAAGATGACAATCACTTAAACAAACTACATTCTATTGAGTCTGCGCAAGAAGAAGCGTTTCAAATACTTTTTTTTATTGCTGTTACTCAGCCCAAACAATTAACCCTTCATCAAAATTCTTCCAGTCAGTCGTGTTACAGTGCGCAACTAGGGCATCGTAGTCACCTAGGTATTTACAAACAAACAGTAAGGGTCTGCCATCAGTCGGTTCCTTTTAACGTTAGCCTGCGAGGTGTCCGAGGTATAAAGTAAATCCAAAATAATCGCTGAGCTTTCCTGCACTAAAAAAATTAAAGCTGACATGAGCAGGCGCCTATGCACAGCCCATTGCACGAGCAAACGCGCCTTTGAGAGAAGAAAATATTATGGCAGCATTACACCGCCATCCGCTCATATAAAGCCTAGGCTGCACGTCTATAGTCGTATGTTCTACCACTTCTTGGCGGAGTTAATTTTGAATAAGATTAGGCAAAAGACGCCAGTAGAAAAAGAAAACTCGACAATGTTCACTGATGTGCCGCTCGCTCGCTTGCGCATGCTATATCCACCACGTGCACCGCAATGAAAGCGATGGCAGTACGAAAAATCACGATAAAGCAGTGCAACATTGGTCGGGGAATTGTTTTGGTATACCTATATTTTTTATAATCTCACATGTCGTCTTCTTATTGCGGCTGAATCGAAGGCAGAAAATGCAAACAAATTATTCGCGGTCCACTGCGTGCCGAAGCGCGAGCGTTGAAAAACAACTCTGAGGATATTCTCGGCCGCGCAAGCAGCTCCACCACGTGCTCCGCAATCAAATCGATCACAGTAAAAAACGTTTCGATAAAGGAGTGAAACGCTGCTCGGGGCAGTTATTTGAGTAACAAATTTTTCAGTCTCTTATGCCATGATCTCATTTTGAGCGAAGCCAAGGCAGACGACAGACGCGCGGTCTACTGCGCGCCTAAGGGCTGGCGTTGGGAGCGTCTGCTAGCTTCCTGGTGCCTAGGTGCCGCCACCATCGGCGCCCTGAAGGAGACGGGGGAAGGAGCGCCGGCATAGGAGGAGAATGGAGGAGATGTTACTTTTAGTTTATTGAGGGGTTTTACCTTGGATGAATGAAAAACTAAGGAGAGACGGTTTCCACACAAAACCCTGGGAGAAAGGTATGGAGGAAATCACGTGGTTTCTCTCGATCAAGAGGCCATCTTATCCGGGCGGCTTAGCAACGGCGCCGTAGTTGCTGTTTACAAAACGGGCGGAAGCAGACGGCCGCGGCGTAGCATTTGCGGTGCGGCGTAGGCGTACTTTCGTCAACTGCTCGAGTTTGTTTTCGATCGTGCTCACAGGCTAACGTTGGCGCCGTTCGCTCACATCTCAGGTGGAATTCGCTGCAAAACTCTCGTTGTTGCATGCATTGATTTCAACGTGCTCGGCGACCACGATCGCACGGGCATTTAGTCCACTGGGTCACTGCTCGCAGCCGTCGGGAGACCGCCGCTGCTCACTGAGGAGCATTCGCGCTGTTCGTTCACCAGTGATTCAATACGGCGTGCGCTAGAAAGGTTGTCGGCGTATTGTGCGGACGTTTCGCGTCCTGTGCGTGCAGTGCGCGTGTGCCATTCGCGCTCCCGTTTCCATTGGCAGTGAAACCTTTTTGCTACTTATGCGTGTTCTTGCAACGCTCCAGCGATTGTCAGTGGTGTTGGTATAACTGTCATTTTCGTTTTTAGGCGATTGCGCTTGTGTGAGAGGCGGGGCCTATGTCATGGGCGGAGGGCGATATTTTAAAGGAAGCAGCGGCGCTCGCTTTGCTCTTAGTATACAGAAACTTTGTTACATGGCCGTTTCAAGCGAGTAACGTTTGAAGCGTCTAGCGAGCTATTAGCCTCCGGGACGTGCCGGGCTCAAGTGTATGTATTCGTTCATATCGTGGCGAAGTCTGTGTTTCTGGTCGCGCGCTATGTTTAGACCGGTTTCCTGCAGCAGGTTTTCAATTGCTTTTCTAGCTTATGTCATGGTCAAGAAGTGCGAAAAAGGCGAAGCTCCAACTGAATTTGGAGGCCTTTTGTCACATTTGTATTGTGCCCATGTCCTGTGGCAGTGTTATTTGGGGTAAAATGTACTTAGTGAAATGAGGATCCATATGTGCGCTGAATTTCATAGATTCCTGTGGTTATGTTGAAGAAAAATAATTTGATGCATTCATCGGCTTTTATTTTGTTTATTTTTGATCACAAGTAAAGTGTGCTGCTATGCAGCGACATTATACAAGCTAGTATTTCACCAAGTAGCGAAAAGCGCTGCATACAGCGGCAGCTCTGCACATTAAGCATGAAACACAGCATTGAAATGATGCACAACACCATAAAACTTATACTGCAGTCACTGAGTACTCCTAAACTTCTAGAAGTCTGAAAAGCTATGGTATTATGCACCCCAACAAACACAAAACCTCCTCAGAAACTCCAAAAAAGGATGGAATGTCCCAGTCCCAGTACAGCATTTATCAAACGTTTCCAGACCATAGAGGCAAGACATAGAAACACAAGAAAAAAGGCAGTGCTCCCACTAAAGGTCTAGAAACGTTCTTTCGAGAGTTTTAAGCAGCAACGAAAAAGAATGAATGCATTTTTGCCCCAGAAAGGTAACTGGGTATAACGTTTCGGGACCAATGGTTTTCAACAAGAAATAAAAATTGACAGCTCGCTCTCTTTTCTCTCTCCCTCGCGCCACAAGCTGCGGGGAGAGAAAGTTTTCCTCTTGCACTCGCCGTTTTGAGAGATGAAACAGGAGTTTCATTCGAACAGCCGAAGGAAACGGTAAACCCCGCATCTCTCTCGGCGCATGCGTTTCTCGCACGTGGGCCGTCGGCTCCATGCTGCAGGCAGGCGGCGGCGGTCTGCATTTTCATCGCGCCGCCGGCAGCGGCGGTCACCAGCTTTCACGTCTTCTAGCGTTTTCGCAGCTTGCGCCCAACTTAAACATTGTGTGGTGGTCCCTCCAGGCGTCTCCGACTCTCGGCACTCCTCGCTGCGCCGCTGTCTAGCAGAAGTGCAATAATGGCCTCCCGTCGCTCGCCCGTCTTCCTCGCTGGACGGACGCCATTTTGCGCGCGCTTATTCGCGCTGCCCGAGACGTTCGAGCACATGTCCCAGCGCGCGGCAGTTCTTGCTCTCGTCACTTCGCCAACTGGGCTGTCGTGGACTTCGTAGCTACGGATTCACGGAAGTTTTCCCGCGCACCTCGGCGTGCCCACACCATTCCTTTTGGAACTGATGCCACGGCGGCGCATCGCAAGTCCTTTGCGCAGCTCCACGGCCCTACTGATGCCGCTGTTCGAGGCGGCGTTCGCGGCAGCGGAGTTCGTGGCAATAGGTGACTCCTCGCACGCACCCTGCATTCCTCAGCGCCTCCGACGACTGCAGCACGTTGGTGGTGGCAGCGTGGCCGTCTACTACGGTCTGAGGCGGGAAGGACCTTCGGAGACTCACCACTCTCTTTCTGCGAGTGCCCATGGATTAGGCTGCTCTACCTACTTCGCCACCGCTCAGCCATCCTGCCGTAGCGGTATAATTTGTGCAGTGTTCGCGTGGTTATATTGACTCTCCCACTGGATTAATCGTGCCTTGATCTCGACTCCCAAGCTGGACTGTGCCGCATGCGCGGTCTGCCGCACCATGGATGCAGCGCGCCACCGCACGTACCTGAGCACGTTCACCTTCCCGCCTGGCTCCAAGCAGTCTTATCCCCACACTTAGTCACAAGAAAATAAAACTCCCAGGATCGTTACGAGGGTGTAACGCGTATGTTTGAGCGCTCGCTGTGGTGTGAGAAGGCGCAGGACAGAAGCCTGCGTTTAATTTATGCATGGTTTCAGCTGTTGCAGCCTATTTCATCCCTGGGTTTCCGTAGGCAACGTCGTCAAGGTATGTTGGTTTATTTTAATTATTTATTTATTTATTTATTTAAGCATACTGCAGGCCCTTTTCGCACTTTTTTTATTTTCGCCTAGTAAAACTAATATTTTTTTCTGTTTTGATAACATGTCGCTGAAGCTTGCTCCGAGTCTCTAAGCGTGAGGGGGGTTTCAACTTGAAGAAAATCCGTGACCTGAAACTGCGTGTCTGCAGCGTACGCCCATCCCGTCTTTTCTTTTGTCACCCAAGTTGCTCTTTACATACGTTTGCTTTTACGTGTGCATATCTGCTTTTGTAAACCTTAGAATTCTCGTTTAAGGTGCATCAACTTGCTGCCTCTATTCTGTTTTACTTGCTTCATATTGCAGATTTTTCAGGGCTGGAGAAAAAAGTGGCCATCATTATATGCATGGCGCCGTAGTGTATGTACACTGTGTATTAAATGGTGCATACGTTTGCGTCTGCTGTTTGTATTCATTCAGATTTGCGCCTTTGAACGTAAGTTTTGTTCGGCACGGACTTTCAATTCGGTCTGTATTGTTTTTCTTTGACTGAAACATGAATGCATTTTGATTGTGGTGGTGTATGGTGCGGTCGCCGGCATGGACGACAAGATGCAATTCGTGCTAAGAGCACAGCTAGTAAACTGAAATTACTTCTGTATGGCGCTGCTATATGCTCTTATATGGGCCAAATCGGGTGACTTTTTGAGTTCATATTTCCTTTGTGTGCAAAATGCTAGGACATTTCACGTAAACGGATAAGTGCAGAACGGCCGAGCCAGCACGCATTCAGACGAGTGGAAAGGTGAATTACACCATCTGTAACGTAAGTATGCACCTGAAATTTGGCACATATGTGCGCTTGGACGCCTGCAGGCTGCATGAAAAAGGAGGAATAATTTTATTGAACCGGAGCCGAAAAATCGAGCATTAAACTTTTTGGGCTTTCCATGGGACGCACATCTTTTTGGACATTGCTAGTTGTGGGGACGTTTTTTAGATGTGTTCGGGAAAAATGAGCACCTCCTGGGGAGATTCCAGATGTCCCGATGGGTCATTTTTGGGAGATTTTGAGGAGGTTTTGTGTTTGTTGGGACAATACTAGATCTGTGAATATGTGAAACATGCTATGTTGCCATGCTACAAAGGGTGGATTTATGGAGGGGGGCAGTCACATTTTAGACGTATATTCGTTGGGCTTTTTTCATTGAGAAAAAGGTGTTCAGAATGGATGTCCTGTGGAAAATTTCAGATAAATCCTCCCCTGCTGTCTACTATATGCACTTTGGCCCTCTACGTTTCTGTCACCTGTGTGAGTGGCTCTTGGAGTTGTGAATCAAAAGTGTTTGCTGGCACGGCCACCATTACAACACGTTATGATATTACATTTTGCGTTCAGGGTCAAGAACTCAAACTTTCTACTATATTTGCCCATCCTCACTGCGGTATGAGAAAGCATTCCTTGCGTGACCAGCCGCCAGAAAACATGTACTTCTTGAACTTTTTACGTTGAGAAAAGGGCGTTCAGAGTGGTTATCCTATGTAAAAGTTCAGTCTTTTGGAGGGAGGCGACACCAGCACCCCTATAAATCCTCCTCACCGTCTACTATATGCCCTTTGGCCTTCTCCGTTTCTGTCACCTCTATGAGTGGCTCTTGGAGTTGTGAATCAAAAGTCATTGCTGGCACGGCCACCATTACAACACATTATGATACTACATTTTGCGTTCAGTGTCTTGGGGAGATAAATACGTTCTCCCCGCTTAAGCGCGGCTGACACGGTTCGAAACCGCCGGACCCCGTCCCGTGGTCGCGTACGCTACCGAACGCAAGCCGACTACGGCGGGCCTTGCTCTGAGGGAACAAAGGAACAACACACTGGCTGACGCAAACAAGGCATTTATTGCTACAACAAGAGTAACGCCAGCTTGCAACAAAATACACTCAGGAATCGAGGACGCCCGACTCACCAGCACGGTTACGAGCGAATGTTCGCCCACGCTAGGGCAAGGGGAAAAATCCGAGGCCAGACGGGACGAGCTGACGGGAACATGTTTCCACACGAGGTCGCCCGCCGGCGAAGAGCGGAGATGCGCGCGACACGTCCGCGCGCTTTCCCGGGCCCAAGCAGAAGACAACCGCATCTCCCCCGCGTGCGCGCAGCAAACACCCCATCCGTGGCGTTCGCATCGCTGCGATGCCAGCGCCCTCCCCTGTTACTTAAAGTAACACCACTAAGGGGGGTGCATTGCGGGGAAGCTAACCACAATGAAAGAGTTTAGGGTGCATTGCGGGTAAGCGAAGCAAAGGGATAGCGAACCACAGGGGATAAGCGAACCACAGGAAGCGAACCACAGGGGAATAGTGCGTAGTAGAACGGCAGATTGGGCGAGTTGGTGTTCCATGGTGACAAGTACAATTTGCCCATCCTCACTGCTGTATGAAAAAGCGTTCCTTGCATCACCACCGCACGAAAAAATCCTATGAAGATAAGTATAGTATTTAAGACCAACAGCAAAATACTGCATAATTTCTCTTATCTTCACTGCTGCAGCAGAAAACACTGTTGACACCGCCAGCTTCCCAAACATAAGCATTGGAGGCAGATTGCAACAAGAGCTGCATTAAAAGGCGGGTTGAACACTAAGCTGGGCTGTTACCATGCATGGCAGCATTGTTCACGACTCAGCCGAAAGCAGACAAGTGCACACTCATCCAGCATAAAACTGAGAGGTTTGTGCTATCCACCAGAGAGCGCGATAAAAGTGTGGCCAGTGTGTGGGACACTTTTATGCGAGCATAGCATGAATCAACCCAATGTCAATAACCTTGCTCAAGAAGCTCATGCATGAATCTCTATACTCATTCTAGCAAAGAAGGATTTTTGAAGCGAAAAGCTTCACTAGGCTCGTCACCACCGCGCTTCTCGTGGGCCACCCCTGGGCGCCGCCGTGGCGCGCCCTTTCCCTCCTCGCCACCCCTTCCCTTCTCCTCCTCGACAACGGTTTACCCTTCGCCCCTGATGCGCGGTCTCCCTCGCAGTCCGAAGAGAAGGTTCTTTCGCAAGGTGTTGCGATAACGCGTGAGCGGCGGCGGCGGCCGTAGAAGAGGCGCAGACATTCACCATGAAAGGAAGAAAAGAAGACCTAAATGTGATAGCGGGGGAGTTGGCTCAAAATCTACCCCACTATCGCGGTGCTCCCAGTGCCTTGTGCGCGAACTGCGCACAAAGTCTTTATCTTTATATTTGTTTTTATCTTGCCCTTATAGGGCAAGCGTTTTAATGAAATGCTCGATTCATGTCATTTTACTTTTCTAGCGCAATAACTAAGCAGGTCTAAAAAAAAGGCGTTTCCAGTGGCTGTCTAAAATTTCTCCGGTATTCATAAATGGCAAAATGGTACCGATGATGAGAACGTGGTCATTTTTAAATGGGATTTTTAACCTTATGCGGCTTGCATGTGGCTTGCCATCCCGCGTGTGCAGTTGCTCGGACTAAACATCCTTTTACTGTTGAATACGTATCTGCAGGCTAGTTTGTGGGACATAGTTGCAACAGCAACGCATGGAGGTGGTAAAGAAAGTAACGCAACCAGCCCCTCTGGCTGCAGCCATTTCGTTCTTTTTGTCCGTATGCTTACATGCGCTGCTCTTTCCAAGTTGCTTGTATTGTCGGGAGAGTGAGGAAACACAAGAGAGTAAAAAAAACTGTAGAGCACTACAGTCTGCTGCATTGGAGAAATGAGAAATCATTTGGTTTGGTTTGGTTTATTGGGTTTAACGTCCCAAAGCGACTGCGGCTACGAGAGACGCCGTAGTGAAGGTCTCCGGAAATTTCGACCACCTGGGGTTCTTTAACGTGCACTGACATCGCACAGCACACGGGCCTCTAGAATTTCGCCTTCATCGAAATTCAGCCGCCGCGGCCGGGATCGAACCCGCGTCTTTCGGGTCAGCAGCCGAGCGCCGTAACCACTGAGCCACCGCGGCGGGCGAGAAAGCATTTGATTTTGAACGCCAGCAAATGTTCTCTTTTTTGCAAGTCATCATTGTGTTACATTAGTACACATCCCCCGCACTCTTCACCGTCGTACACTCCACAACACGTCAACTTCGTGCCCCCCGAACACGCCAGAATCAACGACCCTTCGTGGCGTATGCGTCGACTGCCCGTCTGGCACACAGAGGGCTCGAGTTCGAACCGTAATGCCGGCGAATTTCCTTCTTTCGATTGTTCATTTTCGTGCGTCCGCACTAAAATGCCTACCGACACGATTTGCCGACACGCTCTGCTGAAAGGTCCTGTACACGCCATTCACCAGACAAGAAATGCCTTCGCTTTAAAAGATTTTGGACGAACTGGAAAACGGCTACCAATCTGTGCTTGCTCATCGAACCAAACAGAGGAACTTGTTTGCCACCATGCCTTGCTCAGTTTCTTGGGCTCGATAATTTCCCGGCAAGTAACACTATCACATCCAGAGCTTAAGCAAGACGGAAACGGATAGCTACATACGCACGATGGATACCGAATCGATAGCGGCTGCTGAGTCACCAGGCACTTCCGGCCGAGCGCTGAAAGCGTGAAAACGGACATATCGATAGCGCTTCCGACAGAAATCAAAAGAGCTGTAACACATGGACTAGGACGCTAGCTTCCTTGTGCGACCACTTCCTTTTACATTGCGTTACACGCGTAGCTGAAGTATTTCTTCATTCCTGCTTGCAATGTTTCAGTTACGACGTCTTTGTTATATGATTGTTCAAGCAAAACACTGATTCGATGCTTAATCATTGTTTTTTGAGTCATTCCTTTTTAAATGAATTAAATCATCGTAGCCTGTGCTTGTTTTGTTTACCCAAACATGTGCCTTAATTCTTCGACTCGGAGGACTTCTGTCAGTACGACCGCATCATGTGTGCAGCGTTTAGGCTTTCTCCTTATGCATAGTTTTCCCGTCAGTAAAAACAACCTGTCCTTCCTGCAACCATCTTGGGCCAACTCTTTTTTTCTGAGCGGCTTTTATTTACTGAAAACATAGAAGGAATGAAGTTTCTGAACTTGAGATGGTTTCGTCAACAAATAAACGCCGAAAGTCACCGACGGTGGTATAACTTGTACCTAATTTACTCACCTGCCTTGGACGTATTCTTTTACTCTGAAGACCCATCGCCTCTCTTGTCACGTGGTGCATTAGTGGTCCAGCGACTAACGACAGAAACTAGAAACAGGCATGGAAATAATGAGACATTAGCCTGTAATGCTTTTTCTTTGCTTTCTTTCTTCTTGTGCTTGTACCCGTCCTGGTAGATCAGTGACTTTAGCGGTCGCATGCTGATCTCAAGGTTGCGGGTTTCAATCCGATCGCGGCGACATGTTTTGATGAAGACGAAAAGACAAACACGCTGGCGTGCTACGCTATGGCAGCATGCGTTAAAGAACCTTAGGTGATCTAAAATATTCCGGCTCCCACTACAACGGCGTTCCTTATGAAGGACGTGCCGATTAGCTATGTTAAAACGCCACATGCCACAACTTGTGCCTTAAATATTGTTCCCCAGGGCTGTTGCAATACTAGGTTCAGTAACAAGTCGTCCACAGGCACGCTTTAATAGCTATTATCCATCTATCTCCGCACACAACGATGTCCAGCATTTCTGGACAAAAAGTTTGAATATTCATGCGAAAGCACTATTCCAACGGGTAAACCCCGAGCAAGATCTTAAGATGTTTGTATGCTAGCGGTGTTTGGGGGTTTGTGCCAAGTGAAAGAAATTAAGAAAAATAAATCAAATAAACATCAGTGACTGACATTTGGACCCGCCCGGCGCGAAAAGACCACCTTCGCTGGCATTTGCGTGATAGGTTGCCGCCACTTATTTTTAAACATGGTATTTATTGCAGTATTCAATGTTTTATGTGAACTATGTACTGCAAATAATGAAATAAACAGTCGCAAATCAACACAATGTATAATACGAGGCATGTAAGCAGTCAAGCACGAGAAAGGGCGCGACATAGGCCAAGGATTATTGCATCATAATACGACACACATCAGGAATGATGCACTAAGGCACTGAAGAGCACAGCACTAAGTGGTTGCCACTCCGCTTCAAATTCAGTCGGGGCATACAATTCGTTTAGATGAACAATGAAGTGGTCTCTTGCAGAAAGAGTAGGCTTACAATGTAGGCCTATCATGCGCGTCTTCCAGGTGATGTGCAGTGCATCCAGAAAGAACGTGTTTAAACGTTCAGCAACAAATCGCAGTGCGGTGGCATATCGCAAAGAATGAGGTGTAAAATTCAATTTTTTTTTGCAATGTCCGTTGCAAGATATCTCAAAAGCGCACTGCATCTTTGCAGTTAACGAGACAATGCTCAATATCTTCTGAACCATCACAAAACCGGCAATTAACCATGGACGCAATAATGGCCTTGTTTTTCTAACCGCGCTTTAACAGGCAATGTCTCGCTATGTAGCTTATAGAAAAATGTCTTAGTACAAGGCGAGAGGGGCATTTTATGCTCTCTTTTGAGTACTTCATGATCCTGTAAACAAATATACATAGAGCGGTACCTATGCAGAGGGAACAGCATGCAGATTAAATCCTTATACAAGCGTGTCATCTGCATTGAAAACAGGGACTCAGGGGAGAAAACAACAAGCAGGAAACGAAGAACCAAATACAACTCTTGCATGAATTCCCATAAACACGGACGATCAGAAATATTAGAAGACACAGCGATGCTCGGTAAAGCATGAACTGAATTTACTTGCAAGAATGCACGCACTGTTTGGTGGGTAGCGTCATAAAAAAACATGAATCGCGAAACCATCTGTCGGACATACAGGCGGACTAAACCGAGGCCGCCAGCGCTTACAGGTCGGAAAATGTTATCATGCCTCATAGATTCACAAGACGAATCTCGCAAAAACGTTGTGAGAACTCTATGCAAATGTTGGATATAAAGTCTTGAGCAATTATTAATTTGGAGCACATAATAAATTTTAGTGGCGAGATGCGGATTACATGCGGTCGTCCTTCCAAAAATCGACATATCGTGGATCACAAAAGTATGAGCATAGCGCTAAAGAGCTGGTACGCAGTCCTTCCAGTAATGTGCACTATGGTTATAGGCACTCAAAGGAACGCCGAGGTACTTTGCTTGCCTGCATTTCCGTTGCATAGCAGCATATTCAGCAGGTGTGGATCCACACATTCCAAACTAGAGACAGCAACTCTTAGAACGATTAGCGTGAGCTCCCGACACTGAACCAATGTCCTCCGTTTAATCGAATAACATCTTAGGTGCTTGGCTTATCAGCGCATGAAATCGCGAGGTCATCTGCGTAAGCCAAAACCTTGAGTTCGGGACCCATAATACGAGAACCATGGATAGCTGCACTGTTTATAACACTTCCACGAAGTGGCTCCAAGAATAAGGCGAACTGGAGGGTGGCAGTAGGCAACCTTGTTTCAGAGATGACTGAATGCAGACTGGTTGTGAGAGACAGCCATTTAAAATTAAACGCGCGGAACAGTTTCTGTAGCAAAGGCGTATACCAGAAAAAAAATTCAGCCAATGTCGTCGATATTTAAAAGAGAAAAAATAAATGAGTGCTACACTCGATCGAACGCCCTTGCCAGATGAGTCTGCAGCAGGGCTAGCTGATCATGGGCGTCGCAGCAGTACTGCAACACCGTGCGGGCAACATGTAGAGTAGATTGTAGTGACCGTCCCCTCAGGCCACACGTTTGATGAGGTCCAATCAATGTAGAGATTGCAAGCTCTAGTCGACTGGAGGGTACTTTAGAGAAAAATCTGATAATCAACATCAGAAAGCCCTGTCGGCGTGTAGCAATCTACAAACCGAGTTTTTCGTTATCATTAGTTTTAGGTATTAAGCCGTAACGGCTTATGGTAAATGACGGCAGCCGAGCTGCTAAATACTCTCGCGCTGTGCATTGCACGTCGTCTTCTTCATCAACTAACGCTACTGTAAGGTTAATATTCGCCCTTTGAGGTATGTGGCGGCAGCGACAGAGAGATGTGCACGGGATGCGTTCGCGTGGACAACGTTGTGACAGAATCACGGCACTAGAGCGATACGCGTTGGCGTGGACAGCATTGCTGCAGAAACGTTGCAATAGAGCATGGGCCGCTGCCGTAGATTGGATAAATTTGGAGTAACGAGGAAAAAGTTGAAACCTGGCATAACTGGCACCATTGGTCAGTGGACACCTCGATCGCGCTTCCCGGTACGTGACAGTGGCGTCCGCCTGCACAAAAATGTGCCTTCGCACAATATCTCATGCATAGCGATGCTATTAAAATACCGTAGGTCCTGTTATTCACATATTCAAGGTGATGGTCCATTCTTCCGCTGTGTAGCAAAATCTTTCTTTAAAATTGTTTCCATCGCTCGCATCGAGCACTTAGGACTGCTATATGAAAGCAATGGGGAACGGTTTTGACGATAGCAATAACGTTAATAAAAAAAATCAACCCTGCAGACGAGAAATCTGCGGATATATTGATTGCTACAGTGAAACCTTACAATCCATGACAAAATTGCGTACATAAACTCTTTGCAGTTCAAAAATGGTTTTGTCCGGAACTGTTCGGTAAGCACACATTTGAGTGCCATTAAAAGGGATCTTCTCTCTCACTTCTAGTTTTTGCTGGCGCTGAGGTTTTTGCTGCTGAGATCATGTGTACACGATAGCCACAATATCGATGATAACGCACGGAAGTTCTCCCATTGTGAGCGCAATAAGCAGAGCATAGAATTCAGTGAAGGTGGAAGAAGCATCCATAGCCCTTGTCATACGTTGGAACGCAAATGCAACAGTGATGTCCATATCTCAAACAATAGTACGGAGTCCCATCAGAGGACGAAAAACGTTCCTTGCTGGAATGTGCTAAAAGAAGTACTAAACCATGTAGTAGTCATCTGGGGCTCATCTGGGACTCTGAGGCTCGAGCCGCACTTTTCCAAGGCCTGAGTACACAGCTGTGAAACCCTGTTGACAACGCATCAAGCTGGCTACTAAGCTACGCGCACATCACCTAATATTATAGGGTGAACTCAAGAGTTTTTTCCATACCTAGCAGAAATCTTAATGGGGGAGAATACCAAACATTTTTAAGAGAATACAAACTGACTATAAACTCCAGTATAGTCACTCTGAAGAAACGGTAGCCCGACATACACTACCCAGGAGCGCTAAGATGCCACCGTGCGTAGCGAAGACCCCGTTGTCCGCAAGAACCTGGCGGAAAGGGGACGAGCACCTAAGATGCCACCGTGCGTAGCGAAGACCCCGTTGTCCGCAAGAACCTGGCGGAAAGGGGACGAGCACCTAAGATGCCACCGTGCGTAGGGAAGACCCCGTTGTCCGCAAGAACCTGGCGGAAAGGGGACGAGCACCTAAGATGCCACCGTGCGTAGCGAAGACCCCGTTGTCCGCAAGAACCTGGCGGAAAGGGGACGAGCACCTAAGATGCCACCGTGCGTAGCGAAGACCCCGTTGTCCGCAAGAACCTGGCGGAAAGGGGACGAGCACCTAAGATGCCACCGTGCGTAGCGAAGACCCCGTTGTCCGCAAGAACCTGGCGGAAAGGGGACGAGCACCTAAGATGCCACCGTGCGTAGCGAAGACCCCGTTGTCCGCAAGAACCTGGTGGAAAGGGGACAAGCAACGCTTCAAACCATGAAGCTCACGGACAGAGACCAACCAAGTTTTAAGCTCTGAATAGGATGCTTTTCCTACATTTTCTCGGGGCGTGAGGGAAAGAATAGAGGGAGTGAAAGAAGGGAGAGAAAAAATTACGAGGGCGCTTAAGATTTGCCTTGAGAGTAGACGCGATCGTGCCACTTCCCTTTTTTTTTTAATCACTACAACATCCGTATACATCTCCAGAACACTTTGCTGTCACACACATCATAATCCGTGCACTTGGTGCCACTGTAACACGCTTGAACCAGCGGCCCTTTGCGTCGTAAACAGAGTAGTATATTTGGTTTACCGACACATGACATACTGAAGAATACGTAATATGCCCCTCAATAAATGGCAGCAACATTATTATATAAGCTACACACACATTACCGGTTAAAACATGGCTAGAGAAAAAACTATTTTTGTCTCTAAGGCAAATTGTCGCCTTTGTGATGGTCCTGAAAGGACTGAGCATTGTTTCGCCCACTGCAAAGATGCCATACCCTTCCGGAACATAATGCAAAGGACATTGAAAAAAAGGCAGGTTGGCGCCGCATTCTGTACGATATCTCACTGCACTGCCATTTGCTGCTGAACCCTTATACATGTTATCTTAAATTAGACTACACAGCTCTGCTAAACACACATGATGGACCTACATTGTGAATCTGTTGTTTCTGAAAAAAAAAATCATTTCAGTAGAATGATTGCACGTCTAAAAAATTGTATTCCCTGAAAGAGTTCGAACTGAAGTGATACTCGCTCTTAGTACTGTGCTCTATGTTGCCTTTCTCCTAGTTCTTTGTTGCTTAAATGTCTTGTATTATTATGTATTAGCTATGTGCTCTTCATTGACTCTTTTCTCATGCTTGGTTGCTCAGGTGTGTCGATATTCCAGTGTTCCTAATTGTTGCGCATAGCTCATTTATATATGACATCGCATCAATCCAATAAATACAATGTTGAAAAAAAAAGCAATCATATGTAGCATATGCGTTGTGTGCCCGCCTGGTGTGCAGAGGGCCTTGGTTCCAACGCCAGTGCCGGCAGATTCCTTTTTTTCACTTCAAACTTCCGGGAATATTTCCGTAATTTTTCTGAGGCCTTCCTGTCAACTCTACAGATCACGACGACGGCTTTTCGATCGAACAATCCGCATACGCTATCGCGTAAAAGTGGTGCCGCAGTGGACTGCTCCGGATTGATTTCGACCACCTGGGGATCTTGAACGCGCCATCACGTCAAAGAGGTTTTGACCTCCACCAAAACACGGCCACCGCAGCCGGGTTCCAACCCGGGAGCTCAGGATCAGTAGCCCAGTGCGCTTAACAGCTCGCGACAAATAAGCGAACGGAGAGTTTCACACAGACAGTTCCGGATTCAGCGTTTGTGGAATCAGCGTTATGAGGCGCCTCTTTGTTTCATTTTCTCAATGTGCAACCTGCGTAAAGGTCGGACGCTCACGATGACACACTTATGTTTTCGCCCAGCAGTCTTAAGTGCCCTGTGAATTTTTTGCTTGCCATCGCTGAGATTTTCTGTATGATGTGCGAACACACACACACACACACACACACACACACACACACACACACACACACACACACACACACACACACACACACACGCACGCACGCACGCACGCACGCACACGCACACGCACACACACGCACACACGCACGCACACACTGACATATTAACATATTGTCATTAAGACTATTGACGTGCTATGAATGCCAAAGCATGCACGCGGGCCGTTCGGCTTAGGCGACTGCGTGCTGCTCTGAGGCAGCGGCAAGCGAGGCTGATCTGATCACGGCGCGCGAATTGAGTTTGATCAGGACGACGCTACTCAAATCCAGCGCGAAAGACTGGCAGTTCAGCGCGTGGGGTGTTGTGCTTCGGTGATAGCGTACTACCCTGAAGCAGTGGCCAGCGAAGCCGATCTGTTCGCTGCGCCCGAATGAAGCTTGATGAACACGGCGATGCCAAAGCCAGCATGAGAGGCTGAGACTACACCTGAGTCCAACAACAACAGTCTGGCGTGCGGGGTGCTGTGCTGTGGTGATGCCGCTGTGCTCTAATAAAGTTGCCCGCGAAGTTGATCGGTTCGCGCCGGCTTGAACTCGAAAACCGATATCAGGACAAATTTCATTTTTCTTTCTTCTCTGATGATGCAGGCACTGAAGATGTGATCGTGATGTCACTTGTGTTTTATATGACCATCTGTCCTAAGCTGTCCTAACCTTAGCACTGCTGCACCTGGAAAATGGTGCACAAAATGTGATCCCTAGCAAAAGGATGGCGGTGTCTGTAGCAAAGAGGAACTAGATACGAATAAATGTGGCGAGAACGTACCGTCTTTGTCAAAAGTAACCAGGCTGCATGGTTTGCTTCAAGCTTGTATAGTGGAGCCCTTGTGACTTTCCTAAAGATCAAAATTTATTCGAAGGTAAGAAGGCCCCCAGTCCTTACCTTTAGCGACCATTTCTGCTTCAGGGAAGCTGTAAGGGTTCCACTGTAGAAGCTAGAAGCAAACCGTGCAGCCTGGTTATGCACTCGACGAGTTCCTCTGTCTCATGGTATCAGTGACTAAGGAGCATGATCTTGCGGCATCAAAGTGGCTGGCAAACCCCAGCGCTTCAAAACATTCTTGAAAGGCTATAGTACCTCCTCTTCCTTCTCCCTCCCCTTCTTCGCATATATTTTTGAGCGGTGCCGGCGTAGTCCGCAGTGCATGGGGAACACCATCGTTGCATAAGGTGAGTGCGCCTTCAGAAGCGTTGAGAATTCGAGGCCAAGCTTTGTGTTGGAAAGGACACGCTGAGCGTGGCTCGCACATTGATTTCCACGTGAAGCCCGTATGCGGCCTTGCACTTCCTGACCAGTAAAAGGGTGTGTTCTTATTAATTTCAAATATTTCCTGGGTGGCGATAGTCTGAAGAAATGTAGCAGCACTAAAGTCAGCAGCTAAGGGATCAGCTAAGGGATCAGCTAAGGGAGCAGCTAAGGGAGCAGCCAGAGCTAAAGTCCTTGAGACTGGGTACTCGCAGACGCCGGGACGAGTGTGATCATTCAGTCAACATTCCCAACCGTGCGAAGGATTTAGCAGTCGATGGGGAGCATAAACGCGCTAAACGGGCAGCCGGAACCGATGAAGAGCTGGTGCTTCGAAAGCAAAGAAAAGTCTCTTAACAGGCCTTCAGGGACAGGGGACACCTCAGGCGCACGTCAAGCTATGGACGGTAGTGACAGATGTGCGCTGCATGCGTAGGCATTGACAACGTTGTGCAAGAAACGCTGCACTGAAGCTCGTCTGCCGAGCCGGAGTGCCAGGGTTCGAACCCGGCCGTACTTTGATGTAGGCGGAACGCAAAAGGTGCCCGTGTGCATGTCAGAGATCCCCAGGCGGTAGAAATTATTCCAACCTCCACTACGCCACCTCTTTCTCTCTTTCTTCTTTCACTCCCACCTTCCTCTCTTCCCTTACGGCGCGGTTCAGGTGACCACTCAGATATGTGAGAAAGATACTGTGCCATTTACCTCCCACAAAAATTGGCAGAGGCTTAGCTTGGTTAAGCCTAGTGGATTGCGAAAGCAAGCACCCAGATCAAGAGATGCTGAACGCGTTCGCCTGGCTGCATAATATGCATGCCGTTTAGCTAAACGTTGTTCCTGCTCTTTTTCCGTTTCTTCCGCATGCCGCCGCTTCTCGTTGCAGCTTCACCTTATACACATCATCCGACATGTCGTGGAGGATTCGCTGGGACGACAGCGACGAGCCGATTTGGGGGGCCGCTTTTCCACAGCTGGCATGACGTCACTAGAGTTCCTGTATATGCTCCCGCAGGGAGCAGAGTTGCGCGAAGGTCCGCCATCATGTTCTAAGCTGTGCGGGAAAGCCACTTCTCGTACGTACAGGGGCTGCGTAGCTCGCTGTGTAGGGCGCTTGGGCTTTTTTTTTTCTCCTTTAAATAGATTGACTTGATGGCAAGTTTCTAAACGTAACGCTGAAAACTAATCTGTGATTTGCCCAGGGTGTGCATACAGCACGAAAAAAAAATCTCCAAAGGTTAACAGCAAATCGTAATCATGACAAACTGACGAAAAAAGACTGGAAACGGCCTGCGAGTTTTTTTTTCTTTCTGGAACTAGTAATTTCAGAAGAACAAGCAGTTCCGTTCCAGATGAGACAGCGTCTGTCCCATCCTGTCTTCCTGCGTGCACGTCTTAAGAACAAAAAGAGTATAGCGATGACTTTTTTTCACAACTAGCACAGCCGTGTGTTCTGTACGAGTTATGCGCGGAAAATACGAAAACGCATCTCTCTAGAACCACATTAAAATAATTGTGCAACTTGTTGTAGGCAAGCAGACTAAAGCAATGGGAATGCATTGAACGAGGCGAGTCTGACATAACGAAAAAATTAACACTCAATTGCTTGCCCAACACATTTCACAAAATGTACCCCGTTGCTAAATGCAGTGATAGTTCGGATCTTTAAAGGACCTTGAAAGTACTCTTACACGTAGATCTTATTTAACTTTCCTCATTTTTTATCGAAAAGCACTATCGTTTCACCTTAGTTATTAAATTACAATAGTTGTTGATTACTGTGGTAGGTTTTCGTGCCTGCTTCATCCTTATTACTCGGAAAAACTAATTTAATGTTCCGCTTTGCTATTTTGTACTCCTTCTTCGTAGATTCGGCTTAGTTCGCAGTATCAAAACATTTCGCGACTCCTGGATTTTTTTAAAGCCGGGGTTATAGGCTGATTTGCTGTCTTCTAGCTGAAATTATTCGCGGCATCAAGATTTGCGACACTTGTTTACATGCCATTTTTGCCTATCCTATCGTCACATCTCTCACTTAATCCTTTTTTAGATGGTTTTTAAGGGCATTTTTATTAAGAACAATACTTTATAGCGTAGGCAGACAAATGGTTTAGGGGGTTTAACTGCCCAAAGCGACTCAGGCTATGACAGGGAACAGTACATGGCCTCTAGAATTTCGGCTCCATCGAAATTCGACAGCCGCGGCCGGGATCGAACCCGCGTCATTCGGGTCAGCAGCCGAGAGCTATAACCACTAAGCCACCGCAGCGGCTGCATAGGCAAATTAAATGTTTGTGCAGGTGAGACTGGCATCGAAATGTAGCAAAACTTTGCATGGAATTTGCTTCTTGAACATTCATTGTCCCTTATATTTCACCTCGAACCATCACTACAGAAGGTTCGAAGCAGCAGTAGAGTAAGCAGAGCCTGCCCTAGTGAAGGGCCAAAGAGTTGCAGATGCAGACTGTAAATTCTGCACAATTTTAATGCAGTGATATGCTACAAATACTGCTTCGAGGGACAGGTATAGGCTCAAACTAGTATCCATAAAAGGACACTAAGTGAAAGATATAGACAAACAAGATTTTCGTTGCCTGTTCCTTATTTGATAATGTGTGTAAGTTAGAAAAAAAACTAGTGATTTGTTCAAGGTAAACAAATGTCGACAGATGAAAAATGTTTTTACCAATACAATTCTGATCTCGCTGTCGAAACAGGCAAATGTTGGTTGTGATGGCACTGGTAGATCGTGAAACATGTTATAAATTTTTATTTATTCATCAGTACTGTAAGCCTTTCAAAGCCGGAAACCGAAGAGGTTCATTCTCAAGATCCGCTTGAGGCGCCGACCTTCCACATGGCACTGCGTAAAACGCTTTGCCGTTTCCCTGTGCGATTGCTGCAGTTTGGCGCACTGCACCCAGTCATAGCTGACGAGTGCATCCGTCACTGCAACTTCAGAACACCAAACCTGACGCCACAGGTGTGCACGGAAAACAAATGAATGCCGACGGCGCGGGCACACATGAGGCGTCGAGCTGACAGCTCGCTCGGCGCTGCACCTGTGAAGTCAGCTTCTCTGCGGAGGGTCGAACACACGACGTCACGAAAATCATGTGACCGCCTCTCGGCGAATGGCGTTCGGAGCGGCGAGGGAAAACAGACGCGCAACTCTGCTACCTTTGGTAGCATATACAGGAACTCTAGACGTCACGTACAGCGAGCGCCCCTCGCTGCAGCGGCGTGCAGCTGCGGCATGGAGGATTCGCTGGGACCATCGCGACGAGCCGAGTTGGGACCCCGCTTTTCCACAGTTGGTATGACGTCACACATACGTCACGCTAAAGGTCAATGGTGGATTCTCCGCTACGACTTGCAAGAGCGGAAACCTCGAGCAGTATTGCTTTCGAAATAAAAAACCAAACCGATTACCAAGCTACAGGCCGTCAGAGTGCGTTGTGTCCATAGGCTTTGGCGTTGACGTTCTAGACTCCGATTATTTTGACGAAAGGAAGGGCGGTGGTGGTGAAAACATTTATTTCGAAGGGAAAGGAGGTATGCTTCGATCAGCCCGTAAGAGACCGAACCTTAAAGCACTAGGTGAAGGTCCCTAGTTTAAGACCACAGTGGCGGTGGCCGCCACCCGGGCGCGCTCGACTAACGCTTGTTGGGCCTGTAAGTCGTGGCAACCGACGAGGGTCACCTCCCAGTCCTCCCGTGTTGGGTTGAGGATGGGGGAAATGGCCGGGTTGGAGGGGCAGGCCCACAGAAGGAAGGGCGCATATCTGGCTCCCTAGATCAGTGGACGCCTCAATCACACTTTGAAGTGCGTGGTGGTGTTGAGAGATGGCTGCATGCGTTAGGCCGGCGCAATTGTTAGGCCGGCGCGTGGCGCTGCAGCAATAGGCAGAACCGTTCATTCGGTGAGCAGCCTCTAGCGATCAACGATTAAACTACCACCTGCCAAGGTGGCAGGGTGGGCGCACAATCATTTCCAAATATGGCTGGTATGCCTAGGTACTCAAGCCAGTCCAAATTTCCATGTTCAAGAAGGCAGCAATAGTTCAACCAGGTGAGTTGTGTCAAAGTTGCGAGGGTTCTGAAGGTAGTTTCTATAAGCAGTCAGTAAACATGTCAGGATGTGAAAGAAACTTTTAATTATTCATTTACAATAGTGATACTCTAAATCGAAGACCACAGCAGGTGAGCTAACAAAAGGAGAAAATAAATCACATGTTTTGAAATATGCAGGCATTCATTTCCCATCAAAAACTAAAGCGAACGTAAGAGCGATTCAAGATGGTAGATTATAAATATTAAAACACATATCGCAATAATCAATACCGAGCAGGCATGTGCCGCATCACGGGTGAAAACATGTATAAAACAAGGACAAATCAGAAAAAACACCGCTCACGAATCAGACGTAATGGCAGTGTAGTGGTGCGTTTAAATATAACAGCATTACTAAGTGTATAGTTCTGTGTGTGGTATGAGCTAAAATAATATGTCTATAGAAGTTATTTAGATGGTTCAAGGTTTGTGACCATTGTATGCGATCCAGCAGGACGGATCTTCATGTGGACGCTGGGGTAGGAGTAGTGTAAGAATGGGTAGGGATCCCCTCGAGAACTCCACTGGATGCCGTCAGAGTAACTGTCGTGTTTGCCGTTCAGGTTCAGGCCGTTCAAGTTGGACGAATGGCAGTCGCTGTACCACCACGCTCCGCGGAATTGCACGGCGCAGTTCTCCCGCCAATTGTCATTGTCCCGGTCGAAAGTGCTGAAACCGCACTTGTTGCTGCTGCTCAGCCCGTCCCAGCCTGCGTGTAGCACGATATATTATTGCTAACAGGAAAGTATTGCTGCCACGGCATCAAGAAGCATCTTATATATGTTAGAGCATGATTTAAGTACTCAAGCGCCTCACAAGCCACGCTTGGGCTCTACAGCATTTCTTGCGTCTAGGCGCACACTTCAAGAAAGAGTCCGCCCTCTCCGTCGACACATTCAGAACCCAAAAGTGAAAGCTTTGGAATACAGTTCAATAAAGAAATTAAAGGCACCAAAATACGGCCGAATCTAAATAACGTGATGGGAAAAAGACCGGAAATTAACAAAATTATACGAAATGACAACGTGCCCATTAAAGAAATTACAGGCATCAACATATAGCCCAATGTAAATAACTTCATGGGAAAGGGACTGAAGATTAACAAAAATGATACGAAATTACATGTGTGCATGCACCTTGCTCCTAAAGTAAGAAAACATTCTGCGCGAATGTGAACTTTGGGTAGGCACTATTGAATAGTCACTGGCCGGCCTTCGAATTCTGCCACATCGGTGCGAATCGTGCCCGCTTCGCCGAGGCTGTAACAGTAACCTGTGAACCACCGCGACAACTATGCTACTAGTTGCAGACACAGATGGCAGATAATGGCAAGCAACGCACGCCCACAGAGACCTCTCGAATACTGTGCCATCAAAACACACACATTCCCATGGCGCGGCCGCCTAAATGCGCGTCTCCATGGGCCCATCCGAGGCGCACGGGCGCAGCGCCTACACGTACCAGCGTACGCCGGAGCCGGTCTGCGCATGCGCGAGGAGCAGACGCTAGCTGGCGCTGGCGCGTGACAAATATTTGTCCAAGTCACATGTTTGCGGCGTGCTCGCGCTGCCTTCAGAAGTGGCTCGCTGGTTTCCGGTCGGTGTAACCAATCAGAGAACGCAGTTCGCCCGGCATCCGGTACGGCCCTTCACGCAGTTTTCTTCACTGAGCTGAGATGAGCGCGAGTATCAGCGACAGGACGCGACAGGCCATAGGCGACTGGGCGCGTAGGCGCTGCGCTCCTGTGCCTCTGATGTGTCCATGGAGATGAGACTTAACGCTGGACCGGCGGCCGTGGCATGCCGGCTCTGTATCTTGTTCCAGTTTACCATTCGATGCGTTATACTTCAGATTTACCATTATCTGTCATCGAAACATGACTGTGTTTGAAGCAGCCAAATGTCTGTCTGAATTAAAGGTAAGTTTAAAGAAGTGACTTCGAAGATTTAACACTCGCTTTGATAAATATGGGCTCTGAGCCACTTATTTACCGATGTCAAAAAACACCCTTGCTACTCAGCATGCCTTGAGGATGATATCGTTCCTCGACAAAAAAAAACACGCAACAGAAGTGGGCAAATAATTCTTCCTCAGCCGCAGCAACTGCACAAGCAGCAACCAACAGCCAGCAGCAGCAGCAGCAAGCATCATACAGCAGCAAGTAGATGCAGCAAGCATTTTACAGCAGCCAGCAGAAACAGCAGCAGCCGCGGCGAGCATCATGGCGCAATAATAAGAAGCAAGCAGCAGCAAGCATACAGCAGAAGTAGCAGCATCTGCAGCAAGCATCATGCAGCAATCAGCAGAAACAGGCATCATACAACAGCAAGCAGCCAGCAGAAGTAGCAGCAGCCGCAGCAACCATCATGCAAAACAGCAGCAGCAGCAGCAAGCAGACTGCAGCCGCCACAGCAAGCATCATGCAGCAGCAAGCAACAACAAGAAGCAGCAATCAGCACCTCCAGCAGCAAGCAGTAGCGAGCTGCACATGCAGTAATAGCAGCAGCAGCCACCATGCAGCAGCAAGCAAGAACCAACCGCAGCAAGCAGCATGAAGCAACAACAGCAGCGGCAAGCAGCAACAGCAGCGGCAAGCAACAGCCAGCAGCAGCAGCAAGAATCCACATGCAGCAGCAGGTACCATCACCAGCAAGCAACAGCACGCAACAGCCAGCAGCAGCAAGCAGCAACTACGGTATGCATCATGCAGCAGCAAGCACCACCAAGGAGCAGCAAGCTCCAGCTAGCAGCAGCTAGCAGTACCAAGCATCTCTAGCAAGCAACAGCATGCAACACCCAGAAGCAGCAAGCAGCAACCGCAGTATGTATCATGCAGCAGCAAAATCCAGCTAGCAGCAGCAGCAAGCATCACCAGCAAGCAACAGCACGCAACAGCCAGAAGCAGCAAGCAGCAAACGCAGTATGCATCATGCAGAAGCAAGCTCCAGCTAAGAGCAGTAGCAAGCGTCCCCAACAAGCAAGAGCACGCAACAGCACGCAACAGCCAAGCAACAGCAAGTAGCAAGCCCGGTATGCATCATGCAGCAGCAAGCGCCAGCGAGCAGCAGCTCGCAGCAGCCAGCAGCAGCATCAAGCACCACCAGCAAGCAACAGCACGCAACAGCCAGCAGCAGCAAGTAGCAAGCACGGTATGCATCATGCAGCAGCAAGCTCTAGCTAGCAGCAGCTAGCAGCAGCTAGCAGCAGCCAGCAGCAGCAGCAAGCATCACAAGCAAGCAACATCACGCAACAGCCAGCAGCAGCAAGCAGCAAACGCAGTATGCATCATGCAGAAGCAAGCTCCAGCTCACAGCAGCAGCAAGCATCCCCAACAAGCAACAGCACGCAACAGCCAGCAGAAGGAAGTACCAAGCACGGTATGCATCATGCAGCAGCAAGCTCCAGCTAGCAGCAGCAGCAAGCATCACCAGCGAGCAACATCACGCAACAGCCAGCAGCAGCAAGCAGCAAACGCAGTATGCATCATGCAGAAGCAAGCTCCAGCTCACAGCAGCAGCAAGCATCCCCAACAAGCAACAGCACGCAACAGCCAGCAGAAGGAAGTACCAAGCACGGTATGCATCATGCAGCAGCAAGCTCCAGCTAGCAGCAGCAGCAAGCATCACCAGCGAGCAACATCACGCAACAGCCAGCAGCAGCAAGCAGCAAACGCAGTATGCATCATGCAGAAGCAAGCTCCAGCTAAGAGCAGTAGCAAGCATCCCCAACAAGCAAGAGCACGCAACAGCACGCAACAGCCAAGCAACAGCAAGTAGCAAGCCCGGTATGCATCATGCAGCAGCAAGCGCCAGCGAGCAGCAGCTAGCAGCAGCCAGCAGCAGCAGCAAGCATCACCAACAAGCAACATCACGCAACAGCCAGGAGCAGCAAGTAGCAAGCACAGTATGTATCAAGCAGCAGCAAGCTCCTGCTAGGAGCAGCCAGCAGCATGCAGGAGCAGGCAGGAGCAGCAAGGAACCGCCAGTAGATGCAAGCAGCCGCAGCAGCAGTAGCCAGCAAGATTCAGCAGCAGCAGTAGCTAGAACCATGCAGCAGCAAGCAGCAGCACCAGCAAGCAGCACGCAACCAGCAGTAACAATCAGTTGGTACTTCTTATTAGCCGCCGCGGTGGCTCAGCGGTTACGGTGCTCGGCTGCTGTCCCGAAAGACGCGGGTTCGATCCCGGCCGCGGCGGCTAGAATTTCTTTGGAGGAGAAATTCTAGAGGCCCGTGTACTGTGCGATGTCAGTGCACGTTAAATAACCCCAGGTGGTCCAAATTTCCGGAGCCCTCCACTACGGCGTCTCTCATAGCCTTAGTCACTTTGCACGTTAAACCCCAAAAAACCAAACCAAACCATACTTCTTATTAAGCTTAACTACGATAACGTTCACCCTTTGGATCATGGTGTTGCCAGCTATATCCTCACAGACCAGCAATCCCAGAGCTAGCTCTCGCCGGTCCGGCAATTCACCATAGCATAGTATTAGCCTGCTCTTTAACGATTTACAGCCGCTGACAGTATGATTTGAACCAGGCTTCTGCGTTCAAACTCTTCAGTTTTCGTGTGTGAAACGACTGCCTTTATAAATATTAGGAAACTTTACAAATTACAAAAACGATCTGTCAGAATATTAGTCACCGTTTCCTGTGATGCTCATAAAGACACAAATTTTCACACTGAATAAGATCCGAATGCCGCAGATGTATAAATACGTATACTTTATTAAGACGATACAGAGCAACTGCCGACAATCCAACCATGTTCTTCAAAACGGATGCTTTGATTTGAGAACAAGTCCCATAACAAAGGTACCCACGCCCATGATCATTTCTACATGCAGCAAACACGAACAAATTATAATGGTAAGATGATCAGTTCTTATTTACCCCTCTTTATGAACACACCAGATGATTTATAGCCTACATAGTGCATTTTCCTATGTAGCTATGCCCTATGTTTTGTATTGCTCTAAAATCATTTTAGAGCGCAGCTCTTTGGCGCCCGTTTCTGCGTTTCGCGGCGTCGCCGTCGCCGTTGTCCGCTCTAACCAGCAGTTGTTGTTGCGACTAAGAATGAAAACGAAAGTGCACGGGCCTGCCTAGTGGCTGAAGCCGAGCCACCACCGCTGCCGGGTGCAGATAGAGGAGAGTTAAAAGATAAGAGGAAAGAGTGAAAAAAGAGATGCGATTCGCAACAACCGCGTCCGCCGAAGCAAAGACACTGGCTGCAACAACCGATGCTCCTAAATCTCCCAACCCGTATCAATTACCAGCAGAGGACACCTTAGTCGCGCTTTATGCTGCGAAACCAATGGAGCGGGACCTTGGAAAGCAGAGGGCAAAATTGGTGGACACCTGAACCAGAGGGAAGGAGCATAACTGCCCTCTTGGAGCAGTGGACACCTCAATCGTGTTTTAAGCAATGTGGCGGCAGTGACAGATGTGCACTGCCTGCGTTGGCATTGACAACGTTGTGCCATCCATGAGGGCGAGTGCTACCGCCGCTTCCTCCGCATCTTCTGCGCGTTTGCACGCTACACTTGCCGTTATGCGCGTTTTTCCACACGAATCAATGACCACAATCGCAAATCGCGAGTGTTCTGCGCATTCCGCAGCGTAAACGAACCTTGTCCCCATATTGTCTCTGTGGCTGTGTAGGAGAGCTCTGGCCCTGGCCACCCTTTTTCCCCGGTTGTGTTCCGGGTGGACTTTCCGTGGAATCGGGTCGACTCTTAGCGTTTGTCTGATTGCGTCCGGAATGGCGACTTTCTGGCCTTGTTGTGCGTGGTAACGGATGCCGAGACTTTCCATGATCTGGCGGCCTGCTGTCGTTCCCGTTACTGTTTCTAGTAGTAAAGTGCGCTGCGCCTCGGCTTTTTCGCCTAGCGTGTTGTGAAGTGCGAGCTGGAGCAAGGGTTGCGTACTGGTGGACTCAAATAGGCCCAGTGCTATCTTCTACACCCTGCGAATGAGGACATTGATCTTGGCTTCTTCTCCCTTGTACCAGTTGTGGAATGCCGCAACGTACGCAATATGGCTAATGACGAAAGAGTGTATAAGTCGTGTGAGACTCTCCTCCCTCATTCCGTTTCTTCTGTTTATGACCCTCTTGAGGATTCGCATAGCGTTAGCTGTCTTGTGCTTTAATTTCGTGATCGTTTCACCGTTGACGCCGTTGGCCTTGATTATCATGCCGAGGATCCTAATTGTGCGTACTATCGGGATGGTTGCTCTGTTTCTCGTGCGTTGTCTGATCTCTTCGTATTCGTGCTTTCTCGCTGCATTCCGGCCACTCACGGGTGGTCTGCGCCTCTGCGTGGGGCGGTAGAGTAGGAATTCTGACTTTTTCGGCGAACATCGTAAACCCGTAGCCACAAGGTTTTCTTCTATTGTTTCGATTGCTAGTTGCAGCTTCGTTTCGATGTGACCGTCGCTGTCTTTGTGCACCCAAAGGGTTATATCGCAGGCGTATATTGTGTGCCGGACGTCTTTCAGTTCTTGTAGCTTCTCTGCTAGGCCGATCATGAACAGGTTGAAGACCGTGGGCGAGATGACGGAGCCCTGCGGGGTGCCGGTGCTCCCCAGTGTTTGCTCATCTAGCTGGAGGTCCCCTGCCACTAAAACAGCTCGTCTGTTTTGATGTTAAAACGATGTTAGAATGATGTTGGAATTCTTTCCAGGTTCCTTCCGGTATTTTCGAGGTCATAATGCGCTACGTATAAAGGTTGGAAAGTTTTTCGAGCACAATCTTCCTTCATCTGATCTGCAGTTACCTAATCCATCCCCACCAGCTTTCCACTTTTACGTTATACCTAAGGCTTTCTTTACTCCTGGTAGAGTTACCAACGGTATGTGTACATTTCATTCACGCCACCAGATTTATCATTAAAATCCTATTCCCAGGCAGCACAACAACATTGGCCGAACGTCGCGCAAGTGTTGGCAAAACTTGGCACGAACATCGGTCCTACACTGGCATTTGGGCCGAGCGCTACCACTTCACACATTGGCCTTACTTTCATGCCAGTTTTGGGCCAACGCTCGGCCGATCAAGCGGCCAACGCAGTCCCGATGTTCGTTCTGCAGCATGGACCAGCAAAGGTCTCATACTGGCATCCAACTTTCAAACATTGGTAGCCAACTTTCAAACATTGGTAGCCAGCTTTCGAATAATGGTTTCCAGCTTTCGAATATTGGCATCCAGCTTTCGAATAATGGTTTCCAGCTTTCGAATAATGGCATCCAGCTTTCGAACGCTGGCACATGCAATTAACCCACTCGCCAATGACCGGCACTGTGGATAGATGTACATACATAACATTCTACCTAGCAAATATTCATAAATGAGGGTGCGAAAGAATTCCAGAAAAAAGACCCGTTTATTGCTTTGAGTTACAAGAATCACGCTTCTAGCGCACACAGGATGGTTTGCGCTACCACCAGCCACCCTGGGGAGTAAAGAAAAGGGGCCCAAGAGCATGGTGGCCGAGGCTGTGGGAAAACAATTTATTTTCAAGTTTGGTGAGTGCCGATCAGGTTGGACAAAGCATCTCGGCAAGCTGCTGCGGCACGGCTAAGGCATCCAAAAAGCGCTCAACGGAGCTGTCCTCCAGTGAACTGATCAGTCATATCCGAAGTAATCGTTGCACTCCACTTGCAAGGGGGCTGCTGGACTGCATTCAAAGAAATTCCTCGTCCAGTTCTTGCACGATGGCCTCACGAAGTGCCAAGCCTGCAAAGAGATGCATGATGTCATGGTAAGTTGAATTATGGCCATCACAGAACAAAAACAAACATAACAAAGATAACACCGAATTTTGTGAAACACAGTAATCGTGAAGACACTAGCAACATATTTTACAGGATAATTTTTAATTTATTCTTAAGAACCAGCCCCACATTAGTTGCACAAAGTGGAATTTAATTTACTAAACTTCCCTTACACCAAATGGTTTAATTTAGTTTAATGCGTCGTGTCGCACTCCCAGTAAATATATTCAATGCGAGATAAGGAAATTAATGTGATATTGAAAACAGATTAATGTATTATTTTGTTTTAATATCATAACTTGTGTCTCTAAATTGCGAGGTAATTTTTTATTCCAGTAAATATGCACAGGTTGTAGCGTCTCTTCCACATGGACGTCGAAACAACATTTTTGATTAGTTTTATTTAATGGGGTCAAAAATGCGGCTTGCGACTTTTGACGAAATACGCTGAACGCAAGGAACTCAGGGCACCTTTGTTTTACCTTAGTTGCTTCGCATGCATGCTATAGTTGGATTCGAAACTGCAACTTGAAAACCGCACAAAAATACTAGTCTGATAGTCTAGAGTAATGCCCTTTTTCATTGCGAGAGAACTTGGGCAAAAGCTTTAACCAGTAATTGCGGATTTTCTATTGAGTCTGCAAGAGTAGAAGGCAAAAAGAAACACTACGGAAGTATTAAACATATCCTTACCAACTAGTCTGCAGTGGAAAATTAATTAAGCGGTTCTGATTTCCGTCGTGCATAAGCGGTAAAGGACATATTCCCGAATGCATCCTATCTCAATTCTTATGAGTTCAAACCCGCTGTTAGCCAAAGTAGTGAATCTTTAGTGAGTTCATCTCACCAAAGACGAAAAATTAAATTCTCACCATTCGGCCACAATTCCACTGCGCACGACGTCAAGCAAGCCATTTCGCAATGAGAGTGGGTACACAGAAGTCGTCCTCGTGCTTTTTGGCTCGCTCTCTTCACCTGCCGAAAAAATAAAGGCGCATGTAGTCAAAGCAACATTTACTACAAAAACCACTTTAACTTCCAGACGTATATCAAGATAAAAGAGTTTTAGTACTTACAAAAGATCTTGCAGGCGGTACGAACAGCGTCGGAGCTCTCCTAATATATGAGTGTGGCTTTTCGCGTGCGCAGACTACGAACGGTGCTAGCTCGAGTGTGCATGCATTTTCGTCGCGTTGGTTTGCACGTGGTTGAGCTCCGCCGTGCAGTCAAGAATGTCTTATTGTGATGAGTCGCGCGGTTCCAAGACGAGCAGTGGAGACGATGGTGTGTGGGGGGTTGGCTGGAGGGGAGAGAGGAATTTTCCTTTACACAGGTTTTGTGGTTCCGAGAAAAGTCCTCGAGCTGAAAGGTGGAGACAGGGAGGAGGAGGAACAGCGAAGCGCGTAGCTGCGCGCGAGGGAAAACAGGTTTGAGAAAGTGACAACCAAAAAGAAAAAATAGCGCTTCGCGGGGTGGGGGGTTAGCCCGCTACCTGGAAAAGGGCACGGCCGGGAGAACAGGTGGGGAGATATTGGACTTGAAGACTTGAAAGAGAGAGGGAAAGAGGCCAAAACACGTGAAAAGGGTTTGGAATTTTTGGAGAATGAGTCACATGGCCACAGGCAGTACAGAAAGCAATATCTACAAGAGACAAGTGGATGGGAAACACGGAAGCGTCAAAGTATTGCTACAAAGCTGCAGCAAAAGCCTGAAAATTTTGAAGTGAAAAACTTGGAGCTTCAAGATGCATTTCGCCAAAACGACTTGAGACACTCGCGTATTTTGTGGGGCCGTATGATGTGGCTTCTGTTAGTTCAAGATAGCTTAAAATGTTACCACATAATAACAAAAATATAAAGCAAAAAAAAATATCCAAGCAGAATGCGCGCTCTTTCATAGTTTCATGTACCGTACATGCGCCAAACAAGCTAGGTTAACATGCGTCTAACGCCAGTTGTCAGTCCATTTATTCAGTGGTCGTCGAAGAATCCTCAAATTGTTTGTTGGTGTGGAAGTTTCGCGCAAAAAAGCAAAAACAAACAAAGGCATGTTGAATTGTGGTTCGCAACTACTTTCGACGGTTTTCATCAATAAAGGTCATGTTCGAAAGAAAAAAAAACTTGCGAGTAAATATGCAAGGACGTGAGCAAGAGCTATATTGCCCCCAATGCAAATTACGCAACAGAAGAATAAAATGGTCAAAAACAACAATTTCCAACACAACGATTTGCAGAAAAGGAAGGAAATAGCAAATCAGAAAATACGGGAAAGGCGCAATCACAGGGCACGACGTAGGGAAGCGTAGGAATCGCTTAGCACGTGTCCGCGTGCGTTTATGAAGCACCCGCCTAATATTTCACGAGCGCAACGCATAATTCGAAATTACGAGGCGACTGCTTCGTTTCTGGACGTTGCCAAAACTGAGCACAATTTCGGTTTAGCGAATGCACTTGCGCTAATCTATTACGTTTGTATCGCGATCTCCCTGAAGCAGACACCAGCTGCGCACTGCGGCAGTGAATTCCTAGAGCGAATAAAAAAAACTGATTTTTTTATTCCAAAAATTTAATAAAATGAAACTTATTTGATTTTTGTTGAAGGCACCTGTTCACAATTTTTGTTGAAGGCGTCTCGGGTGTAATCAGAACGTTAATTCTGATCAACAGGACTTCGATCGCAATTCTAAACGTATTATTGCTGCTCACTGCGCAACCAGAGTGCAGTTTTTCCAACGGAATCATGGGTAGCTTTGCTCACAAACTGCAAAAGTGTTCGCTTAAAATATAATAATAAATAAAACCAAATCTTTGAACTCGCATGTTTTAGCGCGTTCGAAAATTATGAACTGCCGATATGGTACTCGACAATAAAATTAATTTTGAACCCATTTTAATGGATGACACAATGTTTACCAACGTTTGCCAGTATACTTTGAACACTGGATAAGCGGTGGTAATCCTAGGCCATTATAGCCAGCTCCCGGAAATGGCATAGCCAATTCTGGCAAAGAGTGGAACAACACTGGCTAACATGGCCCATGATAGCCATGATTCGATGATGGCACAGCCAGCAATGGCAAACAGTGGGGCAATCCTGGCTAACCTGGCCCATGATAGCCAGGATCTAATGAGGGCTCAGCCAATACTGGTAAAGCGACGGACAACCAGGGCCATTGTTGGATGTGCTAAGGAGTGGCACAACCAATATCGGATGCTCACTGGCAACTCTGGGCCTAGTTAGGGCCACGCTTTGCCAGTGGATTTCCAATATTGGCCCGCCGTCGTGTGCTACCTGGGTTGTTTCGACCAGTTTAAAGATGCTTTTTAATATTCCTTTCCTATTGTGGTTATCTCTCCTTTTTAGATTGGTTTGGTTTGGTTTGGTTTATTGGGGTTTAACGTCCCGAATCAACTCAGGCTATGAGTGACGCTGCAGTGAAGGGCTCCGGAAATTCGCCTTCATCGAAATTAGGCCGCCGCGGCCGGGATCGAAACCACGTCTTTCGGGTCAGCAGCCGAGCACCGTAACCACTGCACCCCCGCGGCGGGGCTCTCCTGTTTAGAGTCTCCACAGTCACATCCATGCTGTAAATCCCTACATCGTTTAGCTTACGCTTATTAAAAGCCTTTGACCGTTCAGTTAGCTATTTGGTGACTGACAGAGGGGATCGCTGACATACTGAGGCTGACAGTGCAGGCAGAGCAGCCAACGCATCTATATCGTCCTAGCGCGTCCCTTTCTTCATGCAGGCATTCGTTCCAGCGGCGATCTGCACAAATTGGTCTTCCGTTTGAATTGGCGGCACGTGTGAACAAGACAATGCACTATCTTCTTCCTCGAGGCGTAGCCTATCCCGGATTTTAAAGGCCTGGTGAGGGACCAAGCATCGCCGCCGGTGATACCGCCGACAGCTGCCAAATAAAAGAACGCAGTATCTGTGGACAGAACCACAGAGCGCACCAAGCAGTCGCATGCCGTCTGCGTTGGTCTAAAGCGTTTCCTTTAAGATGCAGGGGGTTTTCAACATTCAGTGTAATCGCTGCATGGTTTAGCACGTCGACTGCCCATCTGCTCTGGTATTTCATTCTTTCGTGACTGCTTCTTAATCGTAGTGAATTTCATGCCGAATTCTTTATGAGTGGGTAGAAAAAACGGTGACGTCTCTACGGACTTCGCCAAAGGCCTTGGCGGTAAAGGGCCAAACAGCAAAATGAAGTCACTAAGGCACTGCTGTAATTAACCACGAAGTTGCTATGCGCTTTCAGTGACCTAAAGCTGCTCTCAAGAACAGCAATTCGTCCAGTGTTGGCATAAATGCTGAACTTACAACACCCTTCACAGCATTAGCGCAGGTTATCCGTGACAGTTGTGAAGAGTGTACGGATGAAGTAAAGCATTTACGTCTAACGTTGAATGAGGTTAAAAATCACAGCCTTTGACATGAAGAAGAAAACAATATGATACAGTCCGCTTTCTTCTTACTATACTTCGTGCACTTTCCATGGCGTTTGAGAACTACTTTTTCTCGTAATGTTGTCTAGGCAGTTTCGTTACAACGAATGCATCAGTGAACAAATGTAGGACACGCGAAAGCATGGCGGAAGCCTGATGGTCGTCTGCTTCGTTTACCCGGCTGTTTGAGGACAGTCTGTAACGAACACGTTGCATACGTTTGAACGGCAGCATTTTCGAGAGAATGCAGCGTGCAGGGAAGAAATGTCAGGCTACGAAAGAAGCTCGCGAGGCTTCGTGGAAACACCAAGCGGAGAGAACGCCTCTTGGGGTATATCCGGCTGCACGACACGCATTTATCGTGGCGTTTTAAAAAGATATACTTCAATGACGTAGCATACTCTGTCACATTCTTCTTCGAAGCGCTCGCCGACTGCTCACAGTCAGCCGCCTGCAAGGGTAATCTGTGAAACGAGAAAACTATTTCTGAAAGTTATACGAGCCGCCGCGGTGGCTCAGTGGCTATGGTGCTCGGCTGCTGGCCCGAAAGACGCGGGTTCGATCCCGGCCGCGGCGGTTGAATTTCTTTGGAGGAGAAATTCGAGGCCCGTGTACTGTGTGATGTCAGTGCACGTTAAAGAACCCCAGGTGGCCGAAATTTCCGGAGCCCTCCACTACGGCGTCTCTCATAGCCTTAGTCGCTTTGGGACGTTAAACCCCATAAACCAAACCAAACCAAAGTTATACATGCATATGTTTGAATAGCCCAATCTCCCGTTCCGTACCCCCAGCCGGGGATCATCCCCGCGTGTACTTAACACGGTATTTTAAAAATACATCGCCTTCGAAATGATGCTTCACACTTTCAGAATCTCATCTAAGATGACTTTGGTGGTTCTTCCTGAGGGGACGACATCATAGGTGCACTGTGAAATCAGAAATATGTTTTTAAATCCTCTGCTTCCATTTATTCCTATGGGAATTAAGCCTTCTTTTCCACGCGCACTTTTACCCAGTCACCCCAGCCGGTGACAACGGCGCCACCGCATCTTGCTTACGCCACATATCCGTTTTGGGCTATATGTACTCCCCATGCATATCGCTTCTTGTCTATATTAGAAATGATAACATGACGAGCAAATTAGAACAAGCAGTTCACCAGAATTCATTACGAACCACTACCGGACGACGTTCTGTCACTTAATACTGATGATATCTATCATGGCAGTGTTCACACCAAACTAATTCACTTTGTAGTGGCCCCAAGCCGAGCTTTAAGCAATTTCCGCAAGGCAGGGAACAATTAATTAATCGTACAAAACACCAATATGTATTTGGATGAACAACCAGGTTATCGACTTGTGAAGGTAGCAAGACTATTGGTATCGAAAATGGCGGCATCGCAAAGACAACAAATACTGTACTTGGCAGTTTACTGTGCTGCGAAGGTATCTACCGCTGCACTCAGAGCAAGGAATAAGCAGTATTGTGCAAGGCTTAATAAGCGGGCAGCCCGAGCACTAGGAAATTTCAGAAGGTTACAGAGAAAGACAGGAGCACTTGTTGTGCTCAAAAAACTTTTCCCGGAGAATGTTAACGAACACACTGTTGAAACGTTCAACGCTTTTTATTTGCTAACATATTGCCACGTTTCCACAAGCAGCCACTAGGCGGCTGCTCTTCGCAAGTCGCGTGCACCGGCGAGTGAAAGAAGAAGATCGGTTCCGGCCTTCTCTGGGTGCTCTTGGCTTGTTCTCCGGTGCCGTCTACGTCACCCCCCATTAAAGCCTTTCGGTTACGAGCCCCAACGGCTACGTAACACTGGTGGAGGTGCATTCAAGATCCCATGTCCCGGACCTCTTCTCGCAGTGGTTCAGCGAGTCCCGACCGACTCCCGCTGGTGTCTACGCCCGTCCATCGCAGCAGCCGCCGCGTTCACGGCCTCTCCCCAGAGTTCGGTCTCCTTCTCGACCACCGCCCCGTTCAGCTTCATCCCATGGCGCAGGCGAGTTCCCCTCATCTAACCCTCCAGCAGCCCCGTGTACCGAAGAGTTTCCATGGCGCTCCTGCTGAAGACGTCGACGACTGGCTTGAACAGTTTGAACGCCTATACCTATCCTTACGTAAGTGCTTTCAGTACCTGACCAACAAACTAGAATTACCAAGCAGAATCTGCAACGGGTTAGTGATAAGCGCAGTGTAGGTGTATGAAATATTATTCGTCTTTTCTAGTGCACTCGTTAGCAAAGCTACTGGACCGGATGATATTTTGTGCGACTAATCAAGGATAACATATTTCAACTCCCAGATTCTGTAATCTTTTCCGCCTCTTCTTCCACAAATCAACATATCCGTCACCAGTCTAGTTTGCAAACCTTATTCGAATATTTAAGGATGCCATCTGTTCAGATCCGCCCATCTACTGACCTATTTCAGTTTTGACTGCAGTTAAGATTATTTTTGAAAAAAAAAGTGTTACTCTATACAAAAAATTGCGCCTCTCCCGTAACCGAGAGCAGATTAAGCATGAAATGTTTACGGGCCTAACACAGGCTCCATTGCTCGGCTTAAGCAGCTGTGACGATGGCGGCAATGAAATCCAGGACGATGCAGAAGCGTACGCCGACACGACGAGACGCAGGCCTGACAAGAATGTATATGCAGCGCGTTCGAATACTCCGCGAGCGTGTATACATCTGCCTGCCAGAGGGGGAAAGGGCATGAAGGCCCTGCGGCCGGTCTTTTACATGCGTGAGCGTTAGGGTGCCTCGATGCCAGCGCTGGCATCGAGGCACCCTAGTGAGTGTAGGACCGCAGCGCCATCCTTGGGGAGCGCGCGAAAGCAGTTTTTCAGCCGAAAGCCCTTCTCGCCCTGGAGCTTCCCTCTTTCTCTAAGCGGCCTTCGCTCAAAGTCCCTAACAGATCACATATGACAACGAAGTGTATCGTGGCATGTATGTGCTTTTTGCACGCGTTATTAGAAATCGGAAATTATAATTCCGTGCATTATCATATGCACAGCTCGACTGATATCTTGATAAACATTGAGAAGACACTGGCAGCACTTATTTTTTGTGACTCGTTTGAAGAGCAACCGGCGCTTGTATGCCGGTCCCGTAGGAGGGCTTAGAGAGTCTCGTTGAATCTCGGTAAGTCTCGTACGGTGCCCGGATGTTATCGTTTCAGAGCCCGGATGAGTGGAATTCAGAGCCCGGATGAGTGGAATTCAGAGCCCGGATGAGTGGAATTCAGTGCCCGGATGAGTGGATTTCAGTGCCCGGATGATGGCTCTCGGTCTCGGCGTGACTTCACCACACTTCCGACAACGGGAGCTAAAAGCATTTCATGCTTTTTGTGGCAGAACCCTCTACATTCAGCCAGCTACCGAAATGATCGCAGGTCAAGGTTGTCACTGAGGACCGTTTCCTGTCTGCAGCCTGCTCTTACTGGAGTTCTCCAAGGTGTACACGCAGGTACACGCAGGTGTATACGTTAATGACTTTCTAAAAGTAGCAACGTCAACAAAAATAAGCACACAGAATTCGATTTACGGAATAAATTAGTTGATTCCATGCATAAAAAATAATTACGAATGACTGCTTACATCAACAACACATTCCTTCAAATATCTTGGAGTAACACTGGACTTGGCTTACGCTGGCAGGCTGGTATCGACGCTCTTAGTGGTAAACTGGCATCTGCATGCTATGTTGTTAAGTTTCAAACGCGGGAACTATTTATTTCAGGTGTGCGAAAATATTTTACTTTGCTGTATCTAATAGTCATTCATCGTATCGCACTGAATCATGTGGAGAGATAAAAAACCGCCTTCATCAAATTCAGCGCACACAAAGAAGACATTAAGAATAACGACCAGCTCGAAAACGCATACACCTAGCAGAGCATTAGATAGCCAATTAGTAATATTTCCTTTCGATCGTCTGCCGTGAACTTAAAACTGTAGTCAATGTTAAATTGCGGTGTAAAACGCAGTCCTCCTTTCCATGTGCAAATGATCCTGCAATAGAAAGCTTTATCTCAAATTTTATTCGCAAGGACAGCAATTTGAGTATATGTTGCAGGCGTCCGGGAGGCCGGTATACCTCCGGGAGACCACCATCAAAGCGCGGCTGCCGCGGCTTCTAAGACATTCTCAATTCTGGCAGCATGCTTGCCACCACTTCTGTAGGCGGAGCGAAAACTCGATAACGCGATGCCCTCTGCGGGGGACTGCGCCTCGTCTTTCCGGCTCATCCTCGGGACGACCGTTACAAGTTTCCAGCGGGCCTCGTTCCTGTATTGTACCACACCTCTGCATAATGACATAGGCATCCAAGGAATGGGAATGCGTGCGCCAGCGTGGTAATGACGCGAAATCAAAGCGGGGTTGAGATATTCTAAACTTCATTAAACCAACTTCTTTCGATTTATAATTATGAGTTTATTCCTTCCCCGCATGGGCGAATGAAACAGCTTGTCTCGACTACTCCTGCTACGCGCGTATTTCCCGTCTTCTTTCTGCGCTATCATTTTCTGCTCCACTCCACATTGCTAAGGAGGATTGATGCTGGGAGGAGGGGGATGTGCTCGATTTTGGAGAGAGGAGGGCGTACCCTTCTTTGGCTAGGTGCCTGCAGCTCGATACATTTTAGCGTTGCTTCCTATTTGTACCCATAAGTAAATTTCTGCGAGGTGACTGGCTTGACATACCATCCGGACCAACGAACGCTCCCAGATTCAGCTTGAACAGTTCCTCTTCGCTGCCAACCCGGAAGCTCTTGTAACCAAGAGAGGCTGTATCGCCCGTGTGGTTGCGAAGCACAACTCTCAGCTCCATGTCAGTGGCAGCCGAGGTGAGAGCGTGCAACGCGTTGTTCCCTGCGAGTGACGAACCATGACGAAAGTAGTTGTAAATGTTAGACAACAATTGAATGCAATAAGAGACGCGCTGTTTTAAATCGCATTTTTGCACCATAAGCACTAAGCACCTAGACGAGTGATACTCCCGAGTTCTCTAGGAGCAAGAAAAAATAACACTTCCATAGATTAATTGAAAATATTTGGGCAGAAGGCCGCATTTCACCTTATAGGAATTCAGACAGCGCAGGCCGTTGCATCTCGCTTCCTAGAAAGGTTTCCTTTCTCGTTTCTTTAACCACCTGATGCACAGAAGCCCTGATACAGACACACTGACCACGCAGAAAAGCGTGATGTTTTCCAATGCAACCACACAGACAGGATGTCAAGCATATTTACGTTCATGTCCTATAACATTACTTGCACCGTGCAAGTTTCACCTCATCTCAGAAAGCGCTTAATCACTAGGCACGAAGAGCACTTAAATCGAACACCCGCGGATTGACGTGTAACAATGCTTATGCCAGCGGCGCTTAAGACACATCGTCTGTGAGGGCCCCCGTGTATGGGAGCAGAATAATTTAAAACGCATCATGGTACTTAATTTGATCTGGCATAGCATAGCACTCCAGCATTCTTGCATTTTTTGCATGATGATGATGATGAAATGATGACACCGAGCATAGGATTCGGTCCCGCTACCTTAAAACCAGCAATGGAACGCCAGATCCTCTGGGCCACCACGAAGGGACATTGATGTCTAACCTGCAAGTCTTGTTTCATCACGTGATTGATATATTAACTCGATTTTTTTCTTTCTGGTGATTCCTAATCACCATGACATTCTGCTTTGTCTGAGTCCCGATGAAAATTTGTGAAATGCATGTCCGCAGTTTCTTACCAATTCAGTATTCATTGGCTGGATAGCCGAAACCACTGGCGTATTCTGTCCAGTTTCTATAGAAGTAGTAGACAGCATTGCCGAACTGGCCACGCCGTTGAATCACCTGCGCAAACACACCAAGGGAGGATAATACTGCCGTATTGTTGCTCTAGAACCCCGAACACCTGAGATAAGCTCAGGGTACCGCATCTCGCGGAAGAAGTAAGAAAATACATATATCGAAGCAGTAGAAACACTAACTTCAGGGATCGCGCTTTTTTCCAGTAAAATTGCATGTGACGTAAGAAACCTTTAACATGATATATCATTTAGCAAAGCGCCTTACGTAGTAAACATTTCTAGACTACCTCGATGTCGAGAGTTGGTGCAAGCATCCAAGGACCAAACGACGCAAAACAAGTTGCGCTGATCAGTTGGCGGGCATCATCGTAGCCTCCGCTCAGGCGAACGCATTTCCCTCATTACATGTCTGTCATGCGAAGAAGTATTGTGGCCCATGTGGTCGTCAGATGTGTGGCAATTATAATCACAACGGGTATCGCGTCTCGCCTCGATCACCTATAAAGCGGGAATAAGCATTCTGGGTAGGTCTCTCTTAGTCCTCTACGGCGTTATTCCTCCAAGACCCGTTTTCTTGTCTCTGAAGCACGTGTGGATTGTGAAAAACAAGTGTGCTTGTTGACAGGGCGGACTTATTCGGTTAGTGTACGCATATGCGGCCACATAATAGACGTTCATTGCGCGTTTTTAAGGTTCCAGCAACACACATCGGGCGCAGGCTAGACACCAGTTATGTTGTCCCCGGAATACTCAGTGGCAGGTAAAACTGTTAGCGTCCACAGTCGCAACTAATGTCATGTACTGCTACAACGAAGTAACAGCCATCACGAAGAAATCACGGGGTCTCTCTGCCTTCGTTATAAACAGGTTCAACTGTGTACACATAAAAAGCAGCACGAGAATCATAGCAATACTGTGACGATGCTGTTGAAGCCGGCGCTGCTGCGAATCCCGCTCGAGCCTTAAGGTTGTTTTTTTTTCTTTTTTTTCAGCTGTCTATCCTTGTCATGGAAAATTTCGGAAGTATTTGGATATGTCCGGCTTTTTATTTTGCCGCAGATTTTCAGTGATTTCAGGAAAACGTTTGTCTGAACATAGCGATGCAGGGAGAAAGAAGCATTTCGTGCTTAATAGAATCGCGTACCTTCAAAAAGCTTCAATATCCATTCCTGCGTTACGAACTCTCCGTACCGAGTCACAAGGTGAAAGGGGGGGGGGGGGGAGCTATTCAACAATACAATTGGGCTCGTGAATTCGAAAAAATCATCTCGCACTTGTTCCGATCTGCTGTTCGCCTGCATGTAAGCAGATTGTGACGCCTGGAAAGTGCGCACGAACTACAAATTTTCTCCGCCTCCAACGAAAGAAATTGTGGCCCGTCCCTAGGAGACAGGGGAATAGAGAATACCTGTTTCGGCCAAGCTAGACTTCTTTGCGATATAAAATGAACACAAAGGCAGTCGTTATCAACAACACCGGGTATTTGCTATATTATGTCGTGACGTGTTTGTCATTTTCTCCCTGTTCTGTTTCGTTATGTTATGTCGTAAGTATTTACCACCCCGAAGCTGCGCACAAGCTATGAGAAATGTCGTTCTAGAGGCTCCGGATTAATTAGACCGCTTTGCCTTCTTTACGTGCATTGAGATTGCACAGCACACGGACTTCTTATCCACGCAGATTCCGTTGAAATACGTCCGCCGCGGCCAAAGCTGGATACCGCAACCCTCGAGTGGGCAGGCAGGCAAAAGCCACTGAGCCACGACAGCAGGTGATGCACGACACCTTCTCTTGGGTAATGGGTAATGCAAAACGGGCTCAGGAATTCTTGGGCAAGCGTTAGAGGTAAACGTAACAGACGCTAGCCAGGTAGCTATGGGGATCAACTTACCGTCCAACCTCCCCCGTCCGTTTCCATGTCGCAGTACACAGCCTGTCCCGCCGCGGCATCCACCCAGGGGAAGATTGTGTACACTCCGCTAGTCGTCTGACCCGCGTGCAAGAGGTCGGCGCAATGCTTCGGCCGCATTCTGACTGCGAACATAGTTGTCATACTTACAACGTGATTCAATTTTGCGACATTGAAAACTTTTCTTGTTCATATTCCGCTATAAATCAGACTCCGTGACTTGAGCGGCGAAACTAAGATTTACTGATGTAAAAAGAATCCACGTCACGGGAAAAGCCGCTATTCCGAGGCAATGGCGAGGGCCACAAAGCGCCTGTCGTCAACCAGACATTGCTCGTGGCTCAACGCTGGTATTCCATGTGAAAAAATTGCAGGGGACATTAAAGCTCTGCCTTAATTAAGGATATGACGCGGTAGCATTAATGAGTTAATAGACACCTTTAGCATACCGTCTACCGTGTTACCGTAACCGTTACCAGAGTACCGGGTGCCCGCCCACCGCCGCTGAGCTCGCGCTGATTGGTCCCGATGCTACACGCGCGCGCGCAGCTGTCGGGTACATGGCCCCATCTTGCGCCGACAAGGCGATCTGCGCATGCGCATTGGCTGCGCGCGGGCTCCCGGTACTCCCGTAACGCTAACGGTAACACGGTACACGGTATGCTAAAGGTGTCTAATGCCCATATATGCGGAATCGGTCATCCAACTTTACATTCATATGTCCCTGGCAGTCCTCATACCCCGCCTTGAGCAATGGTGCAGCGGTAAAGGTAAGCGCCACTGTCCTTCAACGGAAGATGTTGCCACCGGTACGGGTTGTGCGAACCAAATTGGTCTTCCTGAGCAACCTTAATTTATCGGCCACCTGCAGGGAAGATTAGTTTACTCACAATCCGATGGACAGGTTCTGACGACCCCACAATGCCACGTGACCTAGGTTGCCAAATAGGTTCTTGTACGAGGGTGGCTGCCTGAGCTACCCTACGCAACCCTATTTATGCCTCACAACGCCGACGCCAAATTTTCTGCGTAACGGGGCCTTCAGCTCAATGGCGCCAAAGCATAGGAATGCTCCCCACAATAGCGACAGGCAAGGGGTCATACAAACAGATGAATGTTAAGTGAGGGAGTAGGGTAGGAAGGGTGTCGCTCTGCAATAGCCTGAACACAGCTACCTAGTAAGAATCAGACGTGGAATAGGAAAGCACCTGTATTTCTTCCTGTTTTTTTTTTTTTTGTCTTGCGCTTCGGTTATTGTGCGCTGCTCGTTTCATCACAGTCCCATGTGTCACTTCGGTCGTTGAACCCCACATACTGTTTCACCACAAAGTAGATTAGAGTCTGCGCGTGAGCGACGTAAAGCAGCTGCAACAGTGGTGAAGTAGAAATGGTCGCCTTGGTTCCTGCTTTGCACCTTTAGCTTGGTGCTTATTGCGTTATTTCTTCGCACATATTCTGCTAGCGCATTACGAGCATATGAATGTGGTACTTCCAAGAAAGTGCGTTCATTTCAGAAATATATATGATGATAAAACTTTCTTGGTTCCGTGAGAAAAAAGCACATAACATCGCGCCAACACTTTTCTCTCCTCGTTTTTGTCGCTTAACCGCGCCATTGATTCAGACGATAAAAAAATGGATAAAAAATGTGGATGGCCTGAGGGTCAGCAGGGGCCGTGGTCCGCGATGCATGTATATCCCCTTTTGTCTGTTGCAATCACCCGTAATTTCACACTTAAGCGTACCATGAAGCTTATGCATCTAGATGTTAATGACATCTCATTACCGTCCAGGTCACTGTTCTCGTTTTAAAGCCTCATTACACACTAGCAATTTTTTCGCTGAGATGGCGTTTTCACGTTATTTGCCTCAGCAGAATTTTGTGCGAAATGCCTTAATCAGTCGACAACCCAGAATACTCCCCACTGACTGTAGAACACAAGGCAATAGTCAGGTAAATCACCGGGGCTCCATTAATGGCGACTGCTTGTAACCGAAATTCTTTACCTCCCTCACCCGCACCTAGGCACCTAACGCCTCTGAATACCACCGAGAAGACTCACTCTTTATGTCCGAGAGGGCTGTCATGAGGTCATTGACGTGCCCTTCTGCACGGGCGATGGAGCTGTGCACTGAGCCAACAGCAGTCACGTTCATTGCGTACGAGGCCACGAACACGACCAGCAGCTTACTCCCTGTGATGCTCCAAGACATTGTTGCACAGAGATCGTCTACGCTTTTGAATCGCAAGAACCAAATCCTCGAGGACAGCTCCTGCACACAAGAATGGGGAGTAGTGAAACCAATGCCAGTAATAAAGATAGTTTAGAAGAAATTTTTGTTGGGCTAGATGGTGCATGTTGTAAGAAAAGAACAGTGGCGCAACCAAGACGAACACAAGAGAGTCCTGCGTGGTCCTCTCTTGTGTTCGTCTTGGTTGCGCTACTGTTCTTTTCTTATAATAAAGATACTTCAGAGAAGGTACGAGTTTCTGAAGTCGTAGCTTCTTTTGGTACTCCAGGTAGTGGAGGAATGAGATCAGGAAGAGACCAAATTAAACATACTAAAGCAGTGAGGTTGTCGCATGAAAGCTTTCTAGTTGCATGAACTGGAAAGGTTGCTTTGCCTGTATGCTTTTCGAAAGCGGGTGTGTTTTGGCACGATACAGCTAAATTTTCTCGAGCCACAGCGCCGAGGATAATCGCGTTTTCAAAATTCTAAAACCTGTTGTGGCTATTACTAACGGCCAGCTACAAATTCCTAAAGATAACTACGCGTTTAACTCAGCTAGTTAAAAAATTCATTATGAAAAATTAGTTAACCAGATTACTACATAAGACGATTCACAGGTTTTTTAGTGTACGCTAACACAGGTAACAGCATGCTGAAAAACCGTATTCTTACCTCAAAAATCCTAAATTTGAAAATTTTTGAAAGTCTATCCGAAACACCTCGTATGTTTAAGTAAGTTTGCCTTTCTGACTAACATCCCTGCCTTTCCACCCTATCTGTATCCATCTATCTTCATGGTTACCTTTTGTTGTCGTTGTCATCTGTGCACTGTTCCTGCCGCTGTTTTTGGTAGGAAGGGAGTAATTCTCCTAACATCATGATGTTGAAATAAAGACTTTTTATATTGTATTAAGTAGCCAGTCCGCACGTAATACATGGATATAACGACTAACTGTTCTCGCGGAAAAAGACTTTGCGGCGCCGGAGCATTTTTTCCGACGTGGTAAAACAGATTGATTTTAGGATATGAGAGCAGTCAGTTAGACCATGTAAACATTTGTTAAAGACTATATGATTCCTTTTTTCCTCGCATAGTTCACAGATCTTCGAGGTTGCATTTTCTGAGCATTCCGGTATGCCTGCAGCCGAATTGGGGACCGAGGTACTTATGATTACACCTGGCGACTAAAAAGTCTTTAAAAAATGCTATTCATGCTTTAAGAAGGATTCAGATTCATGTTTAGGCTGTGGGCATTTGGCCCCTATTTCTCGGCGTATAAGGACGCGCACGAGGCACCCACGCGGTGGGCCGTGTTCTGTTAGGGGCGAGTGCACTCGGCTGCAGTCAAACGATAGCGACCTTATTGCGCATGTCAGGCAGTGCCCAGTACGGCAGCGCGTAGAACTTGCACGTGACCCATCCATCCCGCGTTAGATAAGCCGCAAGCAAACGGCAGTGGTGGGCTTTTCGGCCGGAGCGCTTCGGCGGTGCTGGCTAAGCGTTTCACCTGGCGATTCATTACCGCGTGAGTGAAGGGAACTTGAGCAAGTCCCCGCTAAAGCGTGTCCGTTTTCCATTTGCTAGGGGAGTACGTCTTAACGCCTCACCGTTGTTGCAGGTTGCCTGGTGCCTCGGCTGCCCTTTCCGCGTGTACCATTGCTGCCTTGCCTTCAATTACTCTTTTTTTTTCTTCTTTGCCCAACCGCATGTTGGTGTTTTCCCGATCCACAAGACTTGGATTCTTGATTTTGTTGCTGTTTGAATTAAAACAGTTTTGCTACAGTAGTTGCTGGTGGTTCATCGCACGGAGCGCGGCTCACGAGCTCCCCTGAGCGAAAGCTGAAGTGGAAGGCTGCGGTTAATATTTATCATCCGGTACTCTTCTGTGCACTGATACTGCACTCTACTCAGGCATCTAGGATTTCGCCACCAAAGAAATGCGATCACCGAGATGGGATCAAACCCGCGTCTTTCAGGTCAGCACCTGAGCACCAAACCACTCAGCCGCCGCGGTGGGTCAAATTCTAGCTTAGAGCGTACAAGCGAACAGAACTATCTTATGAAAACAAGGGGCATAACTGAATTCACATGTGGCAATTGCAACAAAACATCCTACAGAAGAAACACAATCAGTATTGATGAGTTTCTGAAATCTCAAAGAACTGTACATGTATGCACAGAGATTCCGAGTGCTGCTCCCTTTCTTCAGACTATCGCCACCCAGGAAATATTTGAAATTAATAAGAACAGACCCTTTTACTGGTCACGAGGTGCAAGGCCGCATACGGGCTTCACGTGGAAATCAATGCGCAAGCCACGCTCAGCCTGTCCTTTCCAACACAAAGCTTGGCCTCGAATTCTCAACGCTTCTAAAGGCGCACTCACCTTATCCAACGATGGTGTTCCCCATGCACTGCGGACTACGCCGGCACCGCTCAAAAATATATGCGAAGAACGGGAGGGAGAAGGAAGATGAGGTAATAGCCTTTCGAGAATGTTTTGAAGCGCAGGGGTTTGCCAGCCACTTTGATGCCGCAACATCCTGCTCCTTAGTCACTGATACCATGAGACAGAGGAACTCGTCGAGTGCATAACCAGGCTGCATGGTTTGTGTAGGGTTCGGCACGCTGCCGCCTCTTTTTGCACATGTGTTGCGAACATTCCGCGAGAGGGCACTGGCCTAGGCTGCGCGTCCCGTTTTGTTTCGTTTTGTTTTGTTTTAGTGCGTGCCGTTAGAAGGGGAGGAGCGCCTCGTACGCCCATGCTCTTCGGTTAGTCTCCCCGTTCGTTCTTGCGTTTTCCCTTGCCACTCCACACGGCGGGGCTCTCTGCCAACATCGACCTTGGGCTCCTGTACCCCGTCTTCCCGGAATACTGCCTCCCGGGAAGAAGCCGCCGGCTATAAACAAGCGAGAACGGTGTCGGTTTCGTCGCGTTACTCGACGTGCTGTGTACTAGGCCAGCACGGTTAGCAACCGAAAGTGTCCGTTGGCTCCAGACCTCTAGCGCGCATCCGGTCCACTTGGCGGAGGATTGCGCAACCACGTAGGGAGGAATTTCGGGGTGAGGGAAAAACCCTGACATCAGTTCTGAGCTTTCCTATTCGTTAAAACTGATGTCAGGCGGGAAGCGGTAACACAGTTCAATTTTGCGTGTGGAAAGGGGCGCGGGATCGGGGTGAACTCGTGAAGAGACCCGCGCCCGAGGGCTTTTGGCGCTAGCGACTCGTAGCTGTCAGGCGCTCGGTCGGACCGAGCGCAGTGGTAGCGGCCGTTGAGAGCTGGTGCAAGGCGCGCCAGTTCGACTGTTGGGACGTGGTGTCCCTCCCCTCTGTGCAGGCGGTCGGCTAGGCCGGCAGCGGATAGGTTGGCCGTACTGAATCTTGTACCCATCTGTAAATAGTCTGTATAAAAGTTCTTCGTTTCTCCCTCAATCGCTTCGTCTGGAAGTCGCTTCATCGAGAAGCCCTACAAACGGTGCATCCAATTGCTGGAAACCACCGGACCAACACCACCGGCACAACTTTACTGTTTGCTTCTAGCTTGTACAGTGGAGCCCTTACAGCTTCCCTGAAGCTGAAATGGTCGCTAAAGGTAAGGACTGGGGGCCTTCTTACCTTCGAATAAATTTTGATCTTTAGGAAAGTCACAAGGGCTCCACTATACAAGCTTGAAGCAAACCATGCAGCCTGATTACTTTTGACGAAGACGGTACGTTCTCGCCACATTTATTCGTATCTAGTTCCTCGTTGCTACAGACACCGTCATCCTTTTGCTAGGGATCACATTTTCAGCAAACTTTTCCAGCTACAGCAGTGCTAAGCTTAGGACAGCTTAGGACAGATGGTCATATAAAACCCAAGTGACATCACGATCACATCTTCAGTGCCTACATCATCAGAGAAGAAAGAAACATGAAATTTGTCCTGATATCGGTTTTCGAGTTCAAGCCGGCGCGAACCGACCAACTTCGCGGGCAACTTCATTAGAGCACAGCGGCATCACCACAGCACAGCACCCCGCACGCCAGACTGTTGTTGTTGGCCTCAGGTGTAGTCTCAGTCTCTCATGCTGGCTTTGGCATCGCCGTGTTCATCAAGCTTCATTCGGGCGGAGCGAACAGATCGGCTTCGCTGACCACTGCTTTAGGGTAGTACGCTATCACCGAAGCACAACACCCCACGCGCTGAACTGACAGTCTTTCGCGCTGGATTTGAGTAGCGTCGTCCTGATCAAACTCAATTCGCACGGCGTGATCAGATCAGCCTCGCTTGCCGCTGCCTCAAAGCAGCACGCAGTCGCCTAAGCCGAACGGCCCGCGTGCATGCTTTGGCATTCATAGCACGTAAATAGTCTTAACGACAATATGTTAATATGTCAGTGCTCGTGTGCGTGCGCGTGTACGTCCGTGCGTGCGTGTGCGTGCGTGCGTGCGTGCGCGTGCGTGCGTGTGCGTGCGTGCGTGCGTGCGTGCGCGTGTGCGTGTGTGTGTGTGTGTGCGTGTGCGTGCGCGTGCGTGTGTGTGCGTGCGTGTGCGTGTGCGCGTGTGTGCGTGTGTGTGTGTGTGTGTGCGTGCGTGCGTGCGTGTGCGTGTGCGTGCGTGCGTGTGCGTGTGCGTGTGCGTGTGCGTGTGCGTGCGTGCGTGTGTGCGTGTGTGCGTGTGTGTGTGTGTGTGTGTGTGTGTGTGTGTGTGTGTGTGTGTGTGTGTTCGCACATCATACAGAAAATCTCAGCGATGGCAAGCAAAAAAATTCACAGGGCACTTAAGACTGCTGGGCGAAAACATAAGTGTGTCATCGTGAGCGTCCGACCTTTACGCAGGTTGCACATTGACAAAATGAAACAAAGAGGCGCCTCATAACGCTGATTCCACAAACGCTGAATCCAGAACTGTCTGTGTGAAACTCTCCGTTCGATTATTTGTCGCGAGCTGTTAAGGGCACTCGGCTGCTGAGCCTGAGCTCCCGGGTTTGAACCCGGCTGCGGTGGCCGTGTTTTGGTGGAGGTCAAAGCATCTTTTACGTGATGGCACGTTGAAGATCCCCAGGTGGTCGAAATCATTCCGGAGCAGTCCACTGCGGCACCACTTTTACGCGACAGCGTATGCGGCTTCTTCGATCGAAAAGCCGTCGTCGCGACCTATGGAATTGACAGGAAGGCCTCAGAAACATTACAGAAATATTCCCGGAAGTTTGAAGTGAAAAAAAGGAATCCGCCGGCACTGGCGTTGGAACCAAGGCCCTCTGCACACCAGGCGGGAACACAACGCATATGCCCCAATGATTGCTCTTTTTTTCAACATTGTATTAATTGGATTGATGCGATGTCATATATAAATGAGCTATGCGCAATAATTAGGAACACTGGAATATCGACACACCTGAGCAACCAAGCATGAGAAAAGAGTCAATGAAGAGCACATAGCTAATACATAATAATACAAGACATTTAAGCAACAAAGAACTAGGAGAAAGGCAATATAGAGCACAGCACTAAGAGCGAGTATCACTTTAGTTCGAACTCTTTCTGGGAATAGAATTTTTTAGAGGTGCAATCATTCTACTGAAATGATTTTTTTGTCGAAACAACACATTCACAAGATTCACAATGTCGGTCCATCATGCGTGTTTAGCAGAGGCTGTGTAGTCTAATTTAAGATAACATGTATAAGGGTTCAGCAGCAAATGGCAGTGCAGTGAGATATCGTACAGAATGCGGCGCCAACCTGGCTTTTTTTCAATGCCCTTTGCATTAAGTTCGGGAAGTGTATGGCATCTTTCCAGTGGGCGAAACTATGCTCAGTCCTTTCAGGACCATCACAAAGGCGACAGTTTGCCTTAGAGACAAAAATAGTTTTTTTCTCTAGCCATGTTTTAACCGGTAATGTGTGTATAGCTTATATAATAACGTTGCTGCACATTTATTGAGGGGCATATTACGTATTCTTCAGTATGTCATGTCTCGGTAAACCAAATATACCGCTCTGTTTATGCCGCAAAGGGCCGCTGGTTCAAGCGTGTTAGAGTGGCACCAAGTGCACGGATTTTGGTGTGTATGACAGCAAAGTGTTCTGGAGATGTGTACGGATGTTGTAGTGATTTAAAAAAAAAGGGGGAAGTGGCACGATCGCCTCTGCTCTCAAGGAAAATCTTAAGCGCCCTCGTAATTTTTTTCTCCCTTGTTTCACTCCCTCTATTCTTTCCCTCACGCCCCGAGAAAAAGTAGGAAAGCTTGCATCCTATTGAGAGCTTAAAACTTGGTTGGTCTCTGTTCGTGAGCTTCATGGTTTGAAGCGTTGCTTGTCCCCTTTCCGCCAGGTTCTTGTGGACAACGGGGTCATCGCTACGCACGGTGGCATCTTAGCGCTCCTAGGTAGTGTGAAGTGTGTCTTCGGAGTTGTAACATTTTCTGGCATAACAGTGTCATGTGAAACATTGTGCTCGGTTTCCTGCACATAGACAGGCCCCATCCTAAATGTCGGCCTACCGTTTCTTCAGAGCGACTATATTGGAGCTGATAGTAAGTTCGTATTCTCCTAAAAATGTGTGACATTCTCCCCCATTGAGATTCCTGCTAGGTATGGAAAAAACTCTCGTGTTCACCCTGTAATATTAGGCGATGTACGCGTAGCTTAGTAGCGAGCTTGACGCGTTATCATAGGGCTTCACGGCTGTGTGCTCAGGCCTTGGAAAAGTGCGGCTCGAGCCTCAGAGTCCCAGATGAGCCCCAGATGACTATTACATGGTTTTGTACTTCTTTTAGCACATTCCAGGAAGGAACGTTTTTCGTCCTCTGATGGGACCCCGTACTATTGTTTGAGATACGGACATCGCATTTGCATTTGCGTTCCAACGTATGGCAAGGGCTATGGATGCTTCTTCCACCTTCGCTGAATTCTACGCTCTGCTTATTGCGCTCACAATGGGAGAACTTCCGTGCGTTATCATCGATATTGCGACTATCGCGTATACATTACCTCAGCAGCAAAAACCTCAGCGCCAGCAAAAACTAGAAATGAGAGAGAAGATCCCTTTTAATTGCACTCAAATGTGTGCGTACCGAACAGTTCCGGACAAAACCATTTTTGAAATGGAAAGAGTTTATGTACGCAATTTTTTCATGGATTGTAAGGTTTCACTGTAGCAATCAATATATCCGCAGATTTTCTGTCTGCAGGGTTGAATTTTTTTCTTATTAACGTTATTGCTATCGGCAAAACCGTTCCCCATTGGTTTCCTGTAGCAGTCTCAACTGCTCGATGCGAGCGATGGAAACATTTTTAAAGAAGGATTTTGCTACACATCGGGAGAATGGACCATCACCTTGAATATGTGAATAACAGGACCTACGGTATTTTAATAGCATCGCTATGCATAGGATATTGTGCGAAGGCACATTTTTGTGCAGGTGGACGCCACTGTCACGTACCTGGAAGCGCGATTGAGGTGTCCACTGACCTATGGTGCAGTTATGCGAGGTTTCAAGGTTTTCCTCGTTAGTCCAAATTTATCCAATCTACGGCAGCGGCCCGTGCTCCAGTTCAACGTTTCTGGAGCAATACTGTCAACACCAAAGCATATCGCTCTAGTGCCGTGTTTCTGTCAAAACGTTTTCCACGCGAACGCATCCCGTGCACATCTCTCTGTCGCTACCGCCACATACCTCAAAGGGCGAATATTAACTTGACAGTAGCGTTAGTTGATGACGAAGACGACGTGCAATGCACAGCGCGAGCGTATTTAGCAGTTCGGCTGCCGTCATTTACTATAAGCCATTACGGCTTAATACCTAAAACTGATGATAACGAAAAACTCGATTTGTAGATTGCTACAGGCCGATAGGTTTTTCTGATGTTGATTATCAGATTTTTCTCTAAAGTACCCTCCAGTCGACTAGAGCTTGCAGTCTCTACATTGATTGGACCTCATCAAACGTGTGGCTTGAAGGGACGGTCACTACAATCTACTCTACATGTTGCCCGCACGGTGTTGGCAACATGTAAGGGCAAGGGCAAGGGCGTTCGATCGAGTGTGGCATATATTTACATTTTCTGTTTTAAATATCGTCAATATTGGCCCAATTTTTTTCTTCTCTGACACGCCTTTGCTACAAGAACTGTTCCGCGCGTTTGATTTTAAATGGCTGTTTCTCACAACCAGTCTGCATTCGGTCATCTCTGAAACAAGGTTGCCTACTGCCACCCTCCAGTTCGCCTTATTCTTGGAGCCACTTCGTCGAAGTGTTATAAACAGTGCAGCTATCCATGGTTCTCGTATTATGGGTCCCGAACTCAAGGTTTTGGCTTGCGCAGATGACCTCGCGATTTCATGCGCTGATAACCCAAGCACCTAAGATGTTATTCGATTAAACAGAGGACATTGGTTCAGTGTCGGGAGCTCACGCTAATCGTTCTAAGAGTTGCTGTCTCTAGTTTGGAATGTGTGAATCCACACCTGCTGAATATGCTGCTATGCAACGGAAATGTAGGCAAGCAAAGTACCTCGGCGTTCCTTTGAGTGCCTATAACCATAGTGCAAATTACTGGAAGGACTGCGTGCCAGCTCTTCAGCGCTATGCTCATACTTTTGTGATCCATGATCTGTCAATATTTGGAAGGGCGACCGCATGTAATCTGTTTCTCGCCACTAAAATTTATTATGTACTCCAAATTAATCATTGCTCAAGACTTTATATCCAACATTTGAACAGGGTTTTTCCAACTTTTGTGCGATATTCGTCTTTTAAATCTATGAGACATCATAACATTTTCCGACCTGTAAGCGCTAGCGGCCTCGGTTTAGTCCGCCTGTATGTCCGACAGACAGTTCCGCGCTTCATATTTTTCCATGACGCTACACACCCAATAGTGCGTGCATTCCTGCAAGTAAATTTAGTGCATACTTTACCGAGCATCGCTGTGTCTTCCAATGTTTCTGATCGTCCGTGTTTATGGGAATTCATGCAAGAGGTGTATTTGGCTGTTTGTTTCCTGCTTGTTCTTTTCTCCCCTGAGTTCCTGTTTTCAGTGCCAATGACACGGTTGTATAAGGATTTAATCTGCATTCTGTTCCCTCTACATAGGTACCGCTATGTATTTTTGTTTACTGGTTCATGATGTACTCAAAAGAGAACGTAAAATGCCCCTCTCGCCGTGTACTAAGACATTTTTCTATAAGCTACATAGCGAGACATTGCCCGTTAAAATGCGGTTAGAAAAAAAAAGGTGATTTGAGTGTTCACGGTTAATTGCCGGTTTTGTGATGCTTTAGAAAACATTGGGCATTGTCTCGTTAACTGCAAAGATGCAGTGCGCTTTTGAGATATCTTGCAACGGACATTGCAAAAAAAAACTGAATTTTACACCGCATCCTTTGCGATATTTCACCGCACTGCCATTTGTTGCTGAAAGTTTAGACATGCTCTCTCTGGATGCACTGCACATCACCTGGAAGACGCGCATGATAGGCCTACATTTTAAACCTACTGTTTCTGCAAGAGACCACTTCAGAAGAATGACTGTTCATCTAAACGAATTGTATGCCCGGACTGAATTTGAAGCGGAGTGGCAACCACTTAGCGCTGTGCTCTTCAGTGCCTTAGTGCATCGTTCCTGATGTGTGTCGTATTATGATGGAAAAATCCTTGGCCTATGTAGCGCCTTTTCTCGTTCTTGGTTGCTTACGTGTCTCGTATTATGCGTTGTGTTGATTTGTGACTGTTCATTTCATGATTTGGCACTACGTAATTCACATAGAACATTGCATACTGCAATAAATACCATGTTTATAAAAGAGCGGCGGCAGCCTAGCATTCTATCTCAATGGCCAGCCAAGCTGGTCTTTTCGCGCCGGGCGGGTTCAAATGTCAGTCACAGATGTTTATTCGATTTATTTTTATTTATTTATTTCACTTGCCACAAACCCACAAACACCGCTAGCATACAAACATCTCGAGATCTTGCTTGGGGTTTACCCGCTGGAATAGTGTTTTCGCATGAATATTCAAAATTTTTGTCCAAAAATGTTGGACATCGTTGTGCTCGGAGATAGAGGGATAATAGCTGCAAAAGCGTGCCTGCTGACTACTTGTTACTGAGCCTAGTATTGCAACAGCGCTGGGGAACAATATTTAAGGCACAAGTTGTGGCATGTGGGGTTTCAACGTAGCTAATTGGCACGTCGTTCATGAGGAGCGTGTTTGTCTTTTCGTCTTCATCAAAACACGTCGCCACGATCGCATTGAAACCCGCAACTTTGAGATCAAAATGCGACCGCTAAAGTCACTGATCTACCAGGACGGTTACAAGCACAAGAATAAAGAAAGCAAAACAAAAATAACGTTAGAAGCCAATGTCTCATTATTTCCATGTCTGTTTCTAGTTTCTGTCGTTAGTCGCTGGACCAGTAATGCACCACGTAACAAGACAGGCGATGGGTCTTCAGAGTAAAAGAATACATCCAAGGCAGGTGAGTAAATGAGGTACAAGTTATACCACCGTCGGTGCCTTTCGGTGTTTATTTCTTGACGAAACCATCTCAAGTTCAGATACTTCATTCCTTCTATGTTTTCAGCAAATAAAAGCCACTCAGAAAAAAAGAGATGGCCCAAGATGGTTGCAGGAGGGAACGGTTGCTCTTACTGACGGGAGAACTATGCATAAGTAGAAAGCCCAAACGCTGCACACATGATGCAGTCGTACTGACAGAAGTCCTCCAAGTCGAAGGCACATGTTTGGGCAAACAAAACAAGCACAGGCTACGATGATTTAATTCATTTAAAAAAGCAATGACTCGAAAACAATGATTAAACATGGAATCAGTATTCTGCTTGAACAATCATATAACAAAGACGTCGTAGCTGAAACATTGCAAGCAGGAATAAAGAAATCCTTCAGCTACGCGTGTAACCCGATGTAAAATGAAGTGGTCACACAAGGAAGCTTGCGTCCTAGTCCATGTGTTACAGCTCTTTTCATTTCTGTCGGAAGCGCTATCGATATGTCCGTTTTCACGCTTTCAGCGCTCGGCCGGAAGTGCCTAGTGACTCAGCAGCCGTTAGAGATTCGATACCCATCGTGCGTATGTAGCCATCCGTTTCCGTCTTGCTTAAGCTCTGGATGTGATAGTGTTATTTGCCGGGAAATTATCGAGCCCAAGAAACTGAGCAAGGCATGGTGGCAAACAAGTTCCTCTGTTTGGTTCGATGAGCAAGCACAGATTGGTACCCGTTTTCCAGTTCGCCCGAAATCTTTTAAAGCGAAGGCATTTCTTGTCTGGTGAATGGCGTGTACAGGACCTTTCAGCAGAGTGTGTCGGCAAAGCGTGTCGGTAGGCATTTTTGTGCGGACGCACGAAAATGAACAATGAAAAGAAGGAAATTCGCCGGCATTACGGTTCGAACTCGAGCCCTCTGTGTGCCAGACGGGCAGTCAACGCATACGCCACGAAGGGTCGTTGGTTCTGGCGTGTTCGGGGGGCACGAAGTTGACGTGTTGTGGAGTGTACGACGGTGAAGAGTGCGGGGGATGTGTACTAATGTAACAGAACGATGACTTGCAAAAAAAAAAGAACATTTGCTGGCGTTCAAAATCAAATGCTTTCGCATTTCTTCAATGCAGCACACTGCAGTGCTCTACAGTTTGTTTTACTCTCTCCTCGCTCTCCCGACAATACAAGCAACTTGGAAAGAGCAGCGCATGTAAGCATACGGACAAAAATAACGAAATGGCTGCAGCCAGAGGGGCTGGTTGCGTCACTTTCTTTACCACCTCCATGCGTTGCTGTTGCAACTATGTCCAACCAACTAGCCTGCAGATACGTATTCAACAGTAAAATCATGTTTAGTCCGAGCAACTGCACACGCAGGATGGGAAGCCACATGCAAGCCGCATAAGGTTAAAAACCGCATTTAAATATGACCACGTTCTCATCATCGGTACCATTTTGCCAGCACTTGTTAAATCACTTCTGAATACCGGAGAAATTTTAGACAGCCACTGGAAACGTCTTTTTTTTTAGACCTGCTTAGTTATTCCGCTAGAAAAGGAAAATGACATGAATCGAGCATTTCATTAAAACGCTTGCCCTATGGGAAAATGTTATATAAGTGGTTCATATGTTTCTCTTATATAGGCGATCTTCGGATGTGTGTGATATGGGTATCGTAAACACGCGATCATTATATATGCTTTATATTTGCCACGTATGCCATACGTACCCACATCTCATTTGGGCACGTATGGGACACACACGTCTCATATTCATGCGATAATGCAGGGAGAGAAACGGTGGGTTGGAATAACAAAAAAAAATGAAATGTAAAATAGATGTGAAACCATTTAGGCAATTAAAAAAGGGCGAATATGTAAAACAAATGCCCCACCAGAATGCTAACCCCAATCCTGCATATTTTCAGCTGAATGCACTAAACCACTACACTTTCTTTTTTTTAACATTATAGGATTTACACTAATGCAATGTTCTGTTGCATGAGGTTTTTCAAAGCCTTCAGCAAGCAATGCAGAATCATTCCAAAACCAAATACCTGGAGGCAGAAGACGACTAGAAGGAAGGCAGTACTGAGTCTGCCCCGAAGAAGGAGTGCCACTCTGGTTCAATGACAGCCTGGTCTTACAGTTGTTCCAGATGGAGGATCATTTAGGTGAAATGGAAGGATATTTTACTCTATGTTATTTCCAGGGGGACTTTTCACCCCATGAATTAAAGTCGGACTATGTGAATCATGAAAACCATAACATCAGAAAAATGTATAAAGTAAATAAATCCAAACTGGTGGTTTAATTAAGGAAGATAAAAACAAAGTCATCATCAGCCTGACTACACCCACTGCAGGGCAAAGGCCTCTCCCACGTCTCTCCAATTAACACTGTCCTTTGTCAGTTGCCGCCACTGTATCCCCGCATACTTCTTAATCTCATACGCCCACCTAACTTTCTGCCGTCCCCTGCTACGTTTGCTTTCTCTTGGAATCCACTCCGTTACCCTTAAGGACCAGCAGTTATCTTGCCTTCGTATTACATGCCCTGCCCTAGCCCATTTCTTCCTCTCGATTTCAACTAACATCTCATTAACCCGCGTTTGTTCCTTCACCCACTCCGCCCTCTTCCGATCTCTTAGCGTTACACCTATCATTTTCCTTTCAATAGCTCGCTGTGTTGTTCTCAACTTAAGCTGAACCCTCTGTGTTAGCCTCCACGTTTCTGCCCCATAGGTGAGTTACCGGTAGGATACAGCTGTTGTATACTTTTCTCTTGAGGGATATTGGTAAGCTACCATTCATGATCTGAGAGAACCTGCCATACGCGCTCCACCCCATTCTTATTCTTCTAGTTATTTCCCTCTCATGATCCGGATCTGGGGAAAAACAACGTAGTCGCATCAAATCTATTAGGCAAGCTTTGGTCATTGAAATGACTCAAAGAAATCTTGAGCTCATGCATCCTTCATATGCACACAACCACAAGGGATATTAGACACAAAAGCCATCGTGTTTCCCTGAGAAATATAAGAAAGTTGTGTGCTGTCATTTCTAAGCCGCAAGAACCTCTTTCTCACATGCACCGGTCCGTTTTTTGAGGAGCACCTTTCCATTCGCGTTGGGCACACGGATGGAATCAGTTCTTAATCACTTCCAAAGTTACTAAGCGAGCCCGTTAGTTTCATAATGTGGCACGTAGGGGCTTGAAATTCACATTCTGGCCTTTAACTGTATGCTTGTTGTGATCTCCACACTCTCACCCGAAACAGTTTGCAAGCTTTATCTTTGCGAAATGCCCGCGTTAACAATTTTGCGCCACCGTCATGATCGATGCAGCACTGCAGAATTTGCGTTGAATGCCGCATTTCTGTTTCACGCAATGGCTGCGCGACTTGCTCTTCACTATTCTGTGTGCACACATGTAAAATAAGACAACTGAACGGGCTGCTCTACGAAATCGAAAACCGCCAAAAAGGAGTGCACACTAACTCTCTACCAAATCAGGGGCCGGCAGCAAGTAATTTTGACTTAAGTCTTTGGGATTTACATGAGTAAGCAGTATTGCGAAACAAAATCATGGCTTTTCAGTTTTTGGCGAAGAAAAAATTTACGGGGTGTCAATCATAGTACAGCGAATCGACGCGCTTGGTGGTCCCTTAACTGTGCTTCACTGTGACAGACTAGTCGGTAAGTGTGCTATACATCAACCCCTAAAGTCCTCAGCATCTTTGAGTGCCCGTGGCAGATTGAACATGCAAACCACAATAACTTGGTTCTGAATTGGCGCTCAAACTCCGGAGTGACACCGTCGTGGCGTGCGATTCAATTGGTGGTGCAGCAGCTTATTTGGGCTTTGCGGGAGGAAATTTCCTGATCCTAACGCGAAGGAAACAAGCGTCAGGATCGGCAGCTCTGACCAATTAGGTCATGCTGAGCCGCTATGGCTCCAGGAGGTGGCATCCTCTCGACGAAGATATTTGTGATGGGGGGGGAGTGCGCTTTAAGGGAGAGTCATTGAAGTATGTGTGAATAGGAGAGTGGGATGGGCTCCGCTTCGTCTGGCTTGAGATGGCGTTGCTCTGGTGTCTGGGAGCCTTGCACTAGTGACCGTGCATTATTCGCAGCCTTTTCCGCACCAGTCACTCGATTCTTCGAACAGTTTGCACTCTAAGTGCCAGTCCACAGCCCCCGAATCCACTTACTTCTGTAGTGTTTGGCGCTTGATGGCGATTTCATTGTGACCAGTTACCGGGAATGGTGACTTGGTCATAGCTACTGTGCATTTTATTCAACAGAAAACTGTTGCTCTAAATGATGCAGAATCTTTCAAGGAGGTTGTACTTAACCATTTGAACAAATAATCAATTTTCTGCAAACTGCAATTCCTACTGCCAGTAATTCATCACTATAGCTACGGGGCGCAATTAAGTGATGTCAGCAAAATATATGACGAATTTCCATATTTGTTCAGATATCGTATATTAATTAAGGGAACCTCAATGTGTACCGCAAAGAACACCATACTGAGTACAATCAACTGAGAAGATTTAGCTCCCAACAGTCACAAAGCGTGGTCATTTACGAAAGTAAGGTGCTATGCAGGTACGGTAAGATGCTATGCACCATGCTGCATCATGCATATGCGCATCCAGACACCTTCTTTTGACTCTTGACCTTCATTTGAAGCCTACAGAACAAGATGTTGATAGCACCTCATTACCCTTCATGCTGGCGTTCGTGTTGATAAGCGCGAGTAGAATATATATATACAAATTTCTCCGCAGATTCAGATTGGTACTTAAACGCTATTTGTCTCGGCGGAATTCGCTATTCTGTACCATAATCTGGTGACACCCTAGAATATTTGTCACGGCCAGCTGGAGCGAACACAACAGTCGTATAAAAACCTGGGACACCATTTCTGGCCCCCATACAAACTAATTGTTTTACCCAGCACCGCCGCTACCAAGATGCCCGAACACAACGTTGCATCTTTGGGTAAGCTTACCGTTGATCTCCGAGACAACATTCATGAGGTCCTTAATGTGCCCTTCTGCCTGGGCGATGGCGATGTGCACTGTGCCAGCAGCCGTCACACTGATTGCGTACGAAACGAAACCACGAAGACGACAACGAGCTTACTCTTGGCGAATATACAAGGCATTTTTCACAAAGCTCGTGTGCACTTTGCAGCCGCGAAATCTAACTCGTCGACGGCCATTCCTGTGCACAGTAAAAACATATGCAGTAAAGCTAAAACTATTCTTTTAATTGCCGCACGTCGGACTTCCCTAACGAAAAACACAACAAAAAATTTTATGCTGTCAGGATGTCATGAGATTTTCCTCTAGTATTTTGGGGCCTGACAACAGAATTCCTTGTACTAACAGCAGTATTTTCTATAGTATGGTGTAGTCTACTGTCGTAGTGCCAGAGCCAGTTTTGTCGCGCCAATAGACGACTTCGCAATACTGCAGAAAAATCTCTCTTAACGACAGGACGACAAAAAATTTGTTTCGTGTTGTGGGGTCAGCTCTGTCGTATTTTTCGGCTGGGAGGGCTACAGTTTTCAATTATTAGCTCACTCTTGCATTGCATCTAACGAATGAAACGGCACTGAGGTAGCACGGTGGCTAGAGAACAACTGTTAATTTGTGGCTTGCATGTTATGCTAGCGTTAAAACAGCGCTGCAGGTGTTATAACCTCGGTATAAGAACGACGATCCCAGTCGTTTCATGCGAACTAAAAGCACGGGGGCGGGGTGCATTAAAAATAAACAAATTTGTTAATAACCGACTGTGGAAACTAGCGAACCTTACCGCTTACTAAGAGCCAGGCGCCCAACACACGCGACAGCCGTCCTATCCCTAAATAACCACGGCTCCAAATGCTCGACGTTCCTCGACATTTGCACACGTCACGCGAAGGTGGTACCACACGAGCGTTGCTTTGCATATGTAATGCAGAGAAACTGAAAAAGGAAGTTCATGTCCAGCGAAAGAGAAGACGCGTCGGATCGAACCAGCCATTCCGGGACCGCAACACACCCGCCTTCACGGTCAATCAGTGCGCACCACCACACCACCGTTCATTGTGAGCGGAAGAGGGAATCCTTGTACGTTCTTCTCGCTTCTACACAATTTGCCCACTGTTTTTATGAACCACTGCCTGAACGCGCTTTTTATTTGCACCATAGGTATCCCTGAAGCACTCTGCTCAAGATAGCAAATGTTTTTCAGACAATTTAGAGTTAATTTCTTCCTACCTATCTCTTACGTTGCGCTCGCAGTCGGCTAGCGCAGCCTGACAAGCCTCGCCGGCTTCGGCTGTCCATTTCAGGTTTAATAACTACATTAATATATCAACAAGAAGAAACGCGCAGTCGTTAAGACACCTCCGAAGTCCTGACCGCGCTACCTCGACAACACCGCAAGCTGGAAGCAAAGGACATGATCGCACTTTCGTGGCTGTAAAATAAGACTGTGGTCATTTAAAGAGATAGTCAACACTTACAAGAACGTTACCAGGAGGCGATGCGGTGCAGTTAGTTGCCTGTTTGTTTCTTTGTTGTCCTTTGTATTTTGCACCCGCGGATAACTGCAGAAAAGAAAAACCACTCCCAGGAGCGTGTGAACTTTATTTGGCAGGAAACCAGAAACAATTACTCAGTTTATTGGCAACTCGCAAAAACGGTGCATTATGTTTTATCACACATGCGGCAGCGGGCATCTGGGTCGCAGAAGCAGGATGGGTGTCCTGTTCATGCAAACAACAGTCTCACACTGCAACCATAGCAGCTTCCCCGTAATTATTACCAGTTAATCTGAAACAAAGCAAGTCAACAACATACCAATACAAGAATGAAAGAAGGTCATGCATGGACAAATATCACAGAAGTAGTGCGAATCCAAAACTATGCAAGCGGAATTGACGCATTTCGCTTGCAGCCTTTTAGCGGATGTAAAAGGAAGCAAGCTTCTTGGCCGCGTGATACGAGCTCTACGACTTCCGCCGTTAGCCTTATCTTCCTTTCGAGGATTGCACTTTCAGTGCTCGGCGGGAAGAGGCCAGCCGTTAGCGATTCGATTCCCATCGCGTGTACGTACCCAGGCGTTGCCGGTTTAATTTGGCTGTGGGTGCAATAGTGTTACTCCGCTCCCAAGCATTTATCGAGCGTGAGGAAGTGAGCACTGCGATTTGGCGAACGATTTCCTCTTTGTGGTTCTATAGACATTATAATGAAAGTGGCTCCTTTCCAGCTCAAGCGAAAACAGTTGCCCTGTAGAGTTTCTTTACCCTACTGACAAGTAATATTAAGCTCAGCGGCACAAATGCGACGCACCGCATAGAGAGCTGCACGCCAACGACACAAAGCAACCAGTCAGGGACTAGATTATTAATGGCTAAACCATCCCTATACCACCAGGAGCACTAGAGGCCATTCAGTGCGAACGTAGCATTTTCCTTTCAGGGTCATCTCGGAATAGCCCGTCGAGGAACAGTTTCGGCTGCGCGGCTACTGCTTCTATCATTCGCAGCGACTTGGTGACCTCAGTAGGTTAATTACAGGTTTCCGTAAATAAATTCTATCTTCCGTGACTAATGTTCAGCCAACAACGAATATACGTGCGTCATTACAGTAACTAACAAGCAACAGTTCCTTCTATTTGGAGTTTATCTAGAGCCAGGTAGACGATTCGATGTCGTCATATTGCAGAACACGATAGCGCCGACTTCTTCTGCGCATAATATAGGTATATGGGGATGTCGGTGCCTCTAACAAGAATTGGGGCAACTCGTACACTTTTGCACGAGCAGCCAAACCACCGAATGGTGGCAGTGTAAAATACTTCGTGAGCCTAACGACTGCAAATGCATTGACGTGATTTTAATCTAAAGTCTTGCTGCTCAAAATTTCGGCTGGTACATTTCTTGAGAAATCCAAGGAAGTGGTTATTACCCGATTTTAATTTCAAATGTCAGAGCGTGAGTGCCACCATACAAATTCTGATGAAATACGCGAATTGGGATGCTTACATGGACGCAGCAAGCAGGGGAATTACAGCTGCAACGCTGAATGCTGGACTGGTCCCTTTATTTTATTTTTATTTGAACATACTGTTCAAATAAAAATAAAATAAAGGCACCAGTAACTGCAGTGACGTGATTTTAATCTAAAGTCTTGCTGCCCAAAATTTCGGCCGGTATATGTTTTGAGAAACCCAAGGAAGTGGTTATTACCCGATTTTCATTTCAAATGTCAGAGCATGAATGCCACCATGGAAATTCTTATAAAATACGCGAATTGGGATGCTTACTTGGACGCAGCAAGCAGGGGAATTACAGCTGGAACGTTGAATAATGGACTGGTTCCTTTATAAGCGTACTGCCTGAAAGCAAGTCTCAGCCTTGTACCTAAAGCTGGAAACTTACCATGAAATGACGACATGCTTGAGCGACTAGTGATATTTGGAGGCACGCCGAAAGGAACACCTTTCACACAAAAAACATTGAAGACTACAGCTCTTGAGGGTGAGAGCAATGCATCATCCTGCGCTACTCGGCTATTACTACTCGCAAAGGTGACGAGATGTTTCTGCTCCGCTGGATGCGCGTCAATCGGTAACCAAAATCAGGTGGATTATTGGGGCCATCCGCACACAGCACCAACGCGTTTACCATTTTTCTTAGCTTTTTTTTGCATGATCTCAAGGCACCGAGAGAAGTATCCGAAGACAAATATGCATTTCTGTATGCAAGATTACGGTCTACGCCACTCTCCCCAAATCATCAAACTGACCTTCCACGGGTGGCGATGACAGCGCTGGATCCACCCTTCACGATGGAAGAGCTGCCGGCAGTCATTGTCGAATCAAACGAGAGCTTGTCACCAGGAAGTGACGACATGAGCTACGAGGCTATCTCTCGCCTACCCCGCGTCTGTCACGTGTAAATACTGCTTGTTTTTCATCGACCGCAGCGATGGGGAAGACGTAGAGCCCCAGCCTCACGTGCAATAGGCCCGAGGTTCGCAACCCGGTTCCACGCAATTCTCCACTGGATAAAAATAAATACGCGCGTCGGTGGAATTGCATAACAAGGCCTGGGATGCACCCTGACTTAGGTGCCAGGACTGGTTTGGTTTGGTTTTATGGGGTTTAACGTCCCAAAGCGACTAAGGCTATGAGAGACGCCGTAGTGGAGGGCTCCGGAAATTTCGACCACCTGGGGTTCTTTAACGTGCACTGACATCGCACAGTACACGGGCCTCTAGAATTTCTCCTCCAAAGAAATTCGACCGCCGCGGCCGGAATCGAACCCGCGTCTTTCGGGTCAGCAGCCGAGCACCATGACCACTGAGCCACCGCGGCGGCTGGTGCCAGGACTGACAATGCTCTCTCTTACCAGAACAGGATTATGCCACCATGGCGCAGTACTTGGCCACAACCTCCTGTATGGCTGCACCTATTAAACGTCGGCCCTCAGACACCAGCGGCTGCTACGCAACTGACCAAGGCGGCGGTGCTAAGAATATCTGGCTCCGGATAGGCCGCCATTTGAAACTCAACCTGGCAATGTTGCATGCTAGAACCCTATTCAGTCAGGCTAATATAGCACGGCTGTTCGAGGAACTAGCGGGCATTAAATGCAATAGGGCATGGTGAGGATCGCAGGATAGATTAGGCGTATATGGTGCCAAAGTGCGGGCACGTACTGTTCCATCGTGCGTTAAGGTGCAGACAAAATACTGGGTGCGGAATTCCTTCCCAATAAGAACACAGTTGAAAACATACAGGAATTCTATACTTTCAATGAGAGGTGGCCGGTGTCGTAATAAGCTTAGTAATAGTTACCATGTCAAGGTAGTGCAGGGGTACGCACCTGCATACAGCCATATGAAGAGATCGTCGAAGGCTTCCATGAAGACGTGGAATCGGCAATAGGCGAATTAAAAACACACTACACTGTACTGCTACACTGTACCGCTCATAGACTAAGGATAACGTTACTTTTCAATCAACCAAATGATCAGGCAGGCTTTCGTAAAGGCTACTCGACAATAGGCGATATCCACACTATCAATCGGGTTATATAGAAATGCCTAGCATGTAATCAACCACTATATATAGCCTTCTTAGATAACGGGAAAACATTTGACCCAGTAGAAACCTCACCTGTCATGTAGGCATTGCGGAATCAGAGTGTAAATGCGTGTTGTGTATAAATTCTCGAAGACATATAACGGCTTCGCAGCCACCAGAGTCCTTCATAAAGCCAGAAATAAAATTCCTATAAAGAAGGGTGTCAGAAAGGCAGACACAATCTTCGGGATTTTATCCTCCGCCTATATAAAAGAGGCTATCAGAGGACATGATTAGGAACAGTTGAAGAGTTAATATAAAATACATTAGTAATCTGCGATTCGTTGGTGACGCTGTCTTGCTAATTGTTTCAGACGATGAACTGCTAAGCGTGATCAATGACTTAGGCAGGCAAAGCAGAACCGCGGGTCTAAAAATTAGTATGCAGAAAACCCCAGCAATGTTCAACAGTCTTCGAAGGGAACAGCGTAGTGAGGCGCTGGAAGTGGTAAGGTAATTTGTCAGGCCTCAGATCTCGATCACGAGCGTGAAATAGCTCGCAGAAAGCGTTAGTGATCACTGCGGCACCCGCACTGGAGAAATGCGTAAGCATCGGCAACACCTTATCGATACCCTATCGATACCACAATTAATTGTTTAACTTAATAAAGTTTCATCCATGGCCATCTGAGTTTTAAAAGTTCGCGCCACGCTTCGTTTTCAAATTTGGCGCCAGTTTTGCTCCGGCCCACCCACTTTTTGGGCATGTTTGGCTCTAATTAACCCACCTAACCCCCCTCCCGCCCGTTCGCTGTACGAAATTTTTTTGATGCTCTATTCGACAGTACCAATCTTTTTCGTATTAACCCCTTCCTGCGGACAAAATCGCACGGACTCGCTCCGGCCTTTTTTTGGACATTTTTGGCTCTAATTAATTAACTATTCAACCCACCTCAACCCCCCTCCCCTTGATTTCCCATATGAGATTTTTTTGGGCTCTATCCGACGACACTATTCTTTTGCGCATACACCCATTCGCTCGGACGTAATCGTGCGGGCAACTCGTGATGACACGAAACCGCAAACATAGCCATGCAAAGCTCACGCATTAATAAGAATGGGGTGGAGAGAATATGACAGGTTCTCTCAGATCTTGATTGGCAGCTAACGAATATCCCTCGAGAGCAAAGTATGCAACAGCTGCGTCTTACCGGTATTCAACTATGGTGGAGAAACGTGGAGGCTAACTCAATGGGTTCAACTTAAATTCAGGTCAACGCAGCAAGATATGGAAAGGAAAACGTTAGGTGTAACGTTAAGAGACTAGATGAGGGCAGAGTAAAGAAACAAACGCGGCTTAATGATATTCAAGTAGAAATCAAGAAGAAAAAATGGGCTTGGGCACGTTGTGTAACGCGAAGTCAAGATAGCCAATGGTCGTTAAGGATCACGAACTGGATTTCACGGTAAGGCAAGCATAGCAAGAGACGACAAAAAAGGTGGACGGGCGGATGAAATGAAGTTTGCTGAGAAAGACTGGCCGCCGCTGGCACAGGGCAGGATTAATTGAAGAGAAATGGAAGAAGCCTTTGTCCAGCAGTGGGCGTAGTCAGACTAATGATTATGATGTCGTGTTCGGCTTAGTTTATTGACCGATGAATGTACTTAGGAGGTTGCATAATTAGTACTAGACACAGGAGCCTAACCGTGCGCCTAACCGTGAAGCTCGTCCTTTCTGCACCTTCCTTACCTGTGTCTGGTCTTGCAGCGCCCGCAAATGCTTTCATCTTTAGCCTTTCTGTTCTATAATTCATGAATACTTCCTGGATGAGTGGAGCAGACCACATTGCCTGGGAGCTCGCGACGGTCCTATCCGCTCTGAGACCTGCGAAGTAGCCAGCGAACTATGCATCTTTTGCATCCTTAGTTCTCCTATGCTTTTCCGGTAAACTAATGGAGAGTATAATCGGGGTTTGTTTGAAAACGCGAAGTGTATATCCTCAAGAAATGAATGGGTTTCCGCCAAACAGATCCACAAGTAAAAATGTCGTCGCCCTCGTCTGATCTCTTGAACAGGGCCTTCACCGTGGATGTACACCGATCGCAGGTTTTCTCGACTTCAGAGCTGCTGGCGATCTGTTTTAATCCGCTTGAATTAGAATCCCAACGCGGACAGGAAGTACACAGTGTCAGGCAAGGTAGTGTTCTGTACACTTGCCCCCTTCCAACTGCTATAATTGGCCGGTGCCGAAGTGGAGAGAGTGAAAATACTCTCTCAATTGGAAGGAAGAGGAGGGACAGACTGGAAGGTGGGTGTCACAGTAAGAACCCAAAAAAATGACTTTGCAGAATTGATAATGACTCAAAATATAATGTCAGAAATATACAATAATATACGAATATTATACAAACGTGTCCGCAGCTAACTTTAGCGAGGATTAAAAATATGCCCCTGCACTCTAAGACGACGTGGCCAAATGCATGTTGCTTGCTATTGCATAGAGCAAGTCGCACTACTTTTTCATTGTTTAATTGCATAATTAGTCGATATTATTTAACTTCGCAACCAACGGAGACATGCAAAAATATCCATAGAGAAACTTGTACAACGGCCCGCAAAACGTGCGGTTGAACGGTTTCTGACTATAAATCTATTACGTAATAGTTTTTTTTTTTCGCTCACTTCAGATGCCCGCGAAATAGAAAAATCAATCACACGTGACATGTCCGCTTGCGCGCAGCAATTGCAGCGCGCTCTAACGTTCGGCGTAGGAACGAACATGTAATTTAGCCGGCCGTGCTGCCCTTTAAAAAAGGCGACAGGGCAGCGAAACAACAGTTGGCTGCGCGTTTTACGCCAACGGTATATGCTTCCCTCTCGGTGGTTCATGATAGCGATAAGCAGACGCAGCCCTTATCTCTTGATACTAAACAGATTTTTGCGCCGAGACAACACAAAAATCGTTTTAGTGTGCATGATCACCAACTAGCCCAGCAGCTAACTCTTCTGAAGCATGTTATCACTTGATCCGGCGCAAATACCACAGCCAGCGCCTGCGTCGCAGCCATCGCAGCTCTGTCACCTTTTAAGAGGCAGCACACCCGGCAAAATGAGCTGTTCCTTTGTAGGCGGAACGTCTGAGAGCACTGCAATCGCGGCGCGCAAGCGAGCGCGTCACATAGTATTTTTGTATTTCGCGGGCATGTCAAGTGAGCGAAAAAACCTAACACATAATAGATGGAAAATTAGTAACTGTTCAATCGGACGTTTTGCGGGGCGTCCTACAACTTTCTCCTTGGAATTTTTCGCCTTCTGAATTGCTTGCGAAGTTCGTTAATTTCAACTAATTGTGCAATTAACCACAATACAATAATAGTTTGACTAGAACGTGCTCAAAAACGCCCACGAAAAAGAAAAATAAAGCCACGAAGCTATTTGTGTGTCAGGTTGGCTCGTCGCGTACTTAAAACGTTTATTATTATAGTCGTGTCAGCGCTACCGTCCTCATCAAGCAGACCGACCAATTCAATTCAAGCACCTTTATTGTGGGATGGCTCGAGGCCGCAGAGGGTTAGGAGTTTGGGAATTAGGGGAATAAAAAGCGGCAGCCATGCGATTATAGCCGTTCGAAAGTACGTGTTTATTCATCATTTAGAAGGGACACTTAAGCTCTGTTTAAGGGCATTAGTGGGAAAGTGCCCATATAAGCGGGGCTAACAAGAGTTGGAGGGCTTCCAAGAGTATTATACGGAAGTGTTAGAGAGTATTATACAAACGTGTTAGAGCTTTATAATGAGGCCTGCCTAGTGTTGCGACCCGGGTAGCATGACCGGACCGGAGATGGGATGAGGAGGATGGGGGACTGGGTTAAGAGGAAGGCAACGAAAACTTTATACAATTATTTACATAATTTACAAAGAGCGACTGAGAATGACTCTCAGTGGAAGGGAACATCGTCAACCGTATTCGACGGGAGTTAGCAGGCTTTTCTCGGCCACACTCACAGTAGAGTTAAATAGAGTTCGGATTCCCCAGATCCCTGCCTAGGGAATAAAGCTCAAAGAGCACTGTCAAATCGGATGGACCGAAGGGGACGCTGGTGTTACCACCCACGGCAGGGGCGGTGCGGCTATTCCGCTCTCTCGCAGCTCGGTCGATGGGAAGGGGTAGATGCTGACTAATCCAACAAGGCTGGAAAGGATTCTCCCGCAGTCTACCAGCAGGTGAATGAACGTGCTTCCCCGCCGGATGTCTAGAACACGAGACCTCTGTCGGGGACACAGCCGTCTTCAAATAACAGCCACCGTGACTGTGCGTAGCCGTCCTTCGGCGACCCGAGGGTATACACTCGGCCTGACTGGCGCCCTCGTCGCCGCCGCTTCTGCGGTGGTTTGCCGCTGTCAGAGCCCCCCTTAAGTCGACATTCGCCACTGCTGCCGTGGTCACGCTGCTGCCGTGGTCACCTCCGCTCAAGGAAGTCAGCTGCCCTAATCCAGTTATGCTAGGAGGGGCGCAACACGAACACCACACTGCACCGCCGCCATCGCGAGGTTGTCGAGCTTGTCGACTGTTCACGGTTGCTGCTTGATCGAGCCCACGTGGCCAGAAGTACAATTACAACACTAGGCACCACCATCTGGCAGAGCCAGCGTACAGCTGGTGCCGTCTAGCATCTCTCATAGAAAGCCTCCGCTCCGCGGCCATCTTAGGCTGTTGGAGCCTGTTCCACGTGCCATGGCACAGCACCCCGTGCTTTTTATTTTCAAGCATATTTTTAGCTGTGGGCTTGTATTCCTTGTCATTTTATGATGCGCATAACGGGTGCGTTGTGTGGAAGGTATACCAGATATCGGATTGTAGATTTGCGCCCGGTCGTGTTCATATAGTGCCCGGTCGTGTTCATATAGTGCCCGAGGAACGGTCAGACGGATTCGGGATGGCGTGAGCATAGCCCGCATCGACGCCGTCGTGCTTACCTTCAGCGCAACACAATACACCTGTCGATGCTGAAGGTGAAGCCACTTGCATGGTAACTCAGCGACCAGCTCGTTTGATTCGTGCCAAAAAGTACACACTGCGCTTGACATCGAAGCTCGCCTATGGTCGATTTCGCAAGTCTGCGTCTGCACACCGCTTCATCAGACCCTTCCGGCTCCATGTGATCCATGTGGGCTATTCGTGACAACGCATCCGCCACGTTTTCACTGCCCTTCTGAAATTCTATTGTGTAGTTGTAATCGAGTAGCCGAGCATGCCATCTGGCAATTCTGAAGGGTCTGCAACCCACCCATTTTGATGTCAGCAGAGTTACGAGGGCCTGATGAATTGTGCACGAAATAAACGAACGATCCTACAGGTACACACGCCAATGTTCGCAGGCCCATGCACATGCCAAAGCTTTAAGCTCGCCAAATGAATACTTTTCCACGTCTGTCAATCCCCTAGAAGTGAGGGCAACAGAAACCAGTTCGTGAACACGCCGCTTCTGCATTACTGCTCCGAGGACAATTACGGACGCATCATTTGTAACGATGGTCTCAAGAGCAGCATCAAACTGCTGCAAGCATCTGTCAGACAAAAAACAACGCACTTAGAATACCACTGGAACTCGGAATCTTTTCGCAGCAGCTCACGAAGGGGTTCGACCATCTCGGCGTAACGCGGAATAAATTTAGCGTAATAGCCAGCCATTCCAAGAAGTGGGCGTAACGTTGCCTTGTCTGTCGGCGCAGGCGCTTTCTGAATGGCATCAGCGTTGCTCTGCAGTGATCCCAGGCCCTTATCACTCACGAGGTGACCAAGAAATGAAAGTTCACTGCCACTAAAAATGTACTTTTGATTTAACTTCAGCCCATTATCATTGATAAGATGCAAAACTTGCCTAAGGTTCGCGTTATGTTCGTCAAGTACGCTGCCAAAAACGATGATGTCATCTTTGTAGCAGACGGCATTTCGGCACGCATGTAAAATCGTAGTCATTTTTTTGAAAAGTTGCCTGTGCTGAAGCAAGGCCGAAACATACACGTTGGAATCCGCACAATCCTTGGTCCGTAATAAGCGCTGTTAAATCTCGCCTTTCTGGGCTCAACGGAACTTATTGGTACACTCCAACTAAATCCAATCTCGAAAAGTATTTTGTACCATGCAACTTATTCAGAAGCTCTTCGGTGTGTGGCAGCGCGAACTTGTCGACGACAATTGCCTTGTTCTGCTCACTTAAATCAACGCATAAGCGTATTGACCCATCCTTTTTCCGCACAATGACAAGCGGCGATACCCAAACAGAGTTGTCAGTTTTTTCAGTGATACCCTCACGTTCAAGACGCTTTAGTTCCTCGGACTGCTTGGACTTACTGCTAACGGCAATCGCCGCAGTTTCGCAACAACTCCAGTTGCGCCTCCACAAACCCGCACCTTGTGAATGAATTTCATTGCTAGGCCTAGCTTCCCGTCGAACAAGTGTGAAAAGTCGGCGTGCAGTTCGCTGGGAATGCCCTGAGGCGCATACGAACGTGTCATGCAGTTTACGCACCTGCCATCGATTTGCAGAGGCAGGGCGACGATGGCGTCCAACCCCAGGATATCCGTTCCTACAGGAACGACATGGAAGAGGCAGGTTTGCTGGGCGGTCGCGGAATACAACGGAAGCGACGAAACATCCCCGCACAGCAATACGATTGAGTGAAAAATCGAAGAGGGTGGCCGTGCATGGTTGCAACGAAGTCGAAAGCTTCAACGTTTCGAATTTGGAAGCAGACAAAATTGAGACCGCAGAGCAAATGTGCACTAACAGTGAAATAGTAACAGCGTGCACTAGCACGTCCACATGTATTCCTGTTGTATGCATTCGCCCAGGGTGAAGATAACTCCAATGTCATCTTCGGCAGTGACCTCTTGAATGGCCAAGGATTGCCTGGGCTCCGCCAGACTTCTGCACATACGTTCGAAATGACCCAGCTTACCACATTTGTCGCGCGTCCTTGTTCTCGCTCTGCACGTTGAAGAACTTGCTAGGTGAAGTGGGGAGCCGCAGCGGAAACACTCTTCAATCGGTTGCTAGCTCTCCTAGCGCGGCTCTAGAGACTGCAGTACGCTCTTCTCGCGCGGCTGGTGATGCATGGTGCCCTATTACGTGAACATCTCTACGTGGAGTGAGTTGCTGCGAATATTGTTCTGTCGCTTCCATTGTTCTGGCAATGTCGAGCGCACGTTGCAACGTCACAGCAGAACCTTCTAGCAGCAATCGCTCCCATAGCTGGTGGCAGCCCGTCTTTTCTACAAGCTGGTCCCGAATGAATTCTTCCACTTGCGTACCAAAGGCGTATGTAACAGAAAGCTCTCGAAGAGCTGTGACAAATGAATCCACGGATTCACCTCGTAGCTGAGCACGCTGGAGGAACCGTTGTCACTCTACGACGGTATCAGTCGTGGCAGTGAAATAATCTGCCAGCTTTGCCATGGCGATCACAAACGCATCCTGTTTGGTTGTTGTCTTATCGGCCGCTTCCTTGTCTTGCTGTTCTCCTGCTGAAGCTGATGACTTTTCTCAGCAATGCGTAGAAAATGCGCTGAACTTCCACGCCCAGACAGTGCAGCAATAGCACTTTCCAGCGAGCACCAGGGTGGGCGTTTTTCCCCGAGGCCAGCACATAATTTTCAAACATCATTCGCCACTGATTCCATGGAATGGCTGGCCTTCCCGGGCTGGCAGGAATTCCGGTGGCTGAAGCACGGTCATCTTCTAGCTTATTTGCGTCCACTCCTCTTGACCCTCGTCGCCATCTGTTGTGTCACTGGCTCGCACACGCAGACAGGCAAGTAAGCACGATGCCAGTAGCCAAACGAAGAAGATCCTTTAATAGATTAGTCGCGGCAATACATACACAGCCAAGGCCACCCGTCGCACCCTCCAGGATAGATTAATATAAAATATTTCCTGCTGCATATGAACCTCACTAATAATGCAGCCCTTCTAATTTGATCTTTATGTGAACCTCTTGCTAATATTCCGCTTGAAGTGCTTAATTAAGGGCCCATAAAAATTATTATCCTTCTTTCTATTTTAGAAGTATCTACACTCAACGTACGGCACACGACACACAGAATTGAAGCGATATTGAAGAAGCCTTAGTCCTCCAGTGGTCGTAGCAGTTGGGCGGATGACTGTGACACACGATGTGTTTTATGCTTCAACTTAACCAAGAGTCACCAATTATTTCCATTTTAGTGCGTTAATAGTTTTTGAGTGGTTCTTGATTTACGCTGGTGTTATTTCGGTGCCCATGAAATAGTGCACTGGAATACATGCTAGAGGAAAGAAGGGCATGGACCGTATTGTTGCCTTTTGAGTCTTTCCTGCAGAGTGCATAGCAGTGCATTATTCTAAGCCTACTAGTTGCAGTCACAACGAAGAAGAGCCTGTAACTCTGCGGCATGATTATATCTGCGAGTCTGTTTGATGGGGCCCCGCTGCAATGAAAAATGCAGCTTGGAAGCATTTTCAAGGAAGAGCGTGAAGAAAAATAAGTCCGGCTGCATAAGCTCCAACGTTTTGGATATATTTTGGCGTCACCAGCATGTACGCTGTACCCAACATGTCGCTATTTTATCATCCAACCCGCCTGCGGTCCCACAGCCAGTATGGCCGCTTCCCCAATATTCCACCGTCCCACTGGGCATCATCTCGTCTTCTCCAGCTCCCACTATTTTTTATACGGCAACAGTCCCCAAGATGGTTACCAACATTTCCATCGCTGCCTTTTGTTTTGCACAAGGGAGTGACGAGTCAAGTACATCGTTTGACACATTTAGAGCGAGAGCTGGTCCTGGCACTGGAGCACCTGTTGCGTGTCCGATCCAGCCGGCGGTAGTCGCCCCATCAAGGTGAGTCTACTTTGCACTGGAAGTCTGCCTTACCGCAGATGGTGCAGCCACAATATTTTTCTTTAACCTCATATTGCGCTGCATCACCTTAGCACACGAAGATCATCAATTACTGTAGCCTTGTTTGGGCAATGACGTCAAAGGCGAACATACACCGGCTATTTTTAATGCAAAAGAAAGCAATCCGTCACATTGCAGGCTTACCGTATGATGGCCATACAACAAAGCTTTTCACAACATATAATATAATCCCTGCAGTACATCTATACATTTTAAACTTAAGTATGAAGCATAAAATCTGCTTCACAAAATCCAATACATGCTTTCTCTCGCTGTGCAATCTCAGACAATCCTTGGAAGTTCCCTACAACATAAGACACAGAAACATTCGGCTAGTCCCCTTTTCGCGCACAAATAACGGTTTTAGTAGATTGGAACATCGCTTGCCAGTTTTATTGAACACACTTCAAGACACAGATATGGACATAAAAAGAGCGTCAGGACCCGCACTCGCTAAATATTTTACGAATCTAACAGTATGAAGCAATAGATTAAGGACTGGCATTTCCATATTGTAATTAAAGAAACATTTCTGTATAAATACATTTGTCTATGTCTCAGATTTCATTTTTGAAGTATGTACATGTATCAATTTTTGTGTATAGAATTTTTGTGTGTGTGTGTGTGTGTGTGTGTGTGTGTGTGCGTGTGCGTGTGCGTGTGCGTGTGTGTGTGTGTGTGTGTGTGTGTGCGTGTGCGTGTGTGCGTGTGTGCGTGTGCGTGTGTGTTGACTAGGTATAATGCGTTCTGGTGTATGTGCATAAAATATTATTTGATCGTATTTTGTGCTGTAGTGCAAGAACTTCTGCAGAAACTAATCTAAACATTGTGTGTAATTTTTTGTGTAGTTTGAAACCGCTGTACGCTGCCATCAAAGGGGTCAAGGGCCTTGGTCAAGCTGCTTAACTAGCAGCTTTTAGTCCTTACCCTCACATTTTTTCTGTACAAGGAGGAATGTGGAATAAAGTGAATGTGAATGTGAATCATATACACAATGCTTTGCCGCGAGGTTGCGCAACGATTAAAAAAGGTTTCGCGTTTGGTTAGCAGGCTGTGATCAGCATAGCTCAACTCGAACGTCACGGAGTTAACTCTAAAACCTTCCCAGCAAGTATAAGCCTTGGTGAGCGTTTACTGGGTGAGCAGGGCCATGCAGTTACCCCCCAAAATCTTTGCTGTGTGCGCGTGTGTACAAACATGTGCTCAATTTCTGGAAATTATCAGATGGTGGAACCGCCTATGAGCGAAGCATTGAGCTGTCTGCAGTGCTAGAACTGTTAAGAAATGTTTGGGGCAGTACGCCGGAATTCCGCAAGTAGCGTTACAGTCCGCGAACCTGCAAATGACACAGGACTCCGCATTGGGAGACACAGTATAGAGCTGTGGGGTGAGCACTACGTTCGGACAGGGTGGAGCTGCAGTGTGTAGATGGTAGTATGCAGTATAGCCATGGTATAGAGGCGTCGCACTGGAAGGCTTCAACTTAGTTTAGACCATCTAAGGTTTGTTAACGTGCACTAGCATCGCACAACACAAGGGCGCACTACAATTTCGCCGGCTTGCAAATGCGGCCGCCGAGGCTGGCGAAATTTTGGATGTATGAAGCTTTGTACAGAAATGTGGAATGGGAAAAAAGAGTGGCCTCTCGACGCATGTGCATGAGGTGCGGTGAACAGTAGAATTTCCCATTGTTCTTAAACCGAGAGCTTTACTAGCCTAGGCGCCGATTTCGCCTTGTCTGCACGAATGACCTTGAACAGGACTGACTCCCTGCAGCTACGTTACGTACGCTCCGCCGTGGCCGCGGCCGGTGCTCTCTGCCTATCAAGCGCCTCGCTTTGGACTATGCAGGTCAGCCAGAGCTGACGTCCTTGAGATTGGGTACTCACAGACGTCGGGACGAATCTGATAATCCAGTCAACATTCCCAACCGTGCGAAGGATTTAGCAGTCGACTGGGAGCGTAAACGCGCTAAACGGCAGCCGGAACCGATGAAGAGCGGGTGCTTCGAAAGCAAAGGAAAGTCTCATAACAGGCCTTCTGGGACAGGGGACACCTCAGGCGCACGTCAAGCTACGTGGCGGTAGTGACAGATGTGCGCTGCATGCGCAGGCATTGACAACGTTGTGCGAGAACCGCGGCACTGAAGCTCGTCTACGAGCCGGAGTGCCAGGGTTTGAACCCGACCGAGGCGGCCGCACTTCGATGGAGGCGGAACGCAAAAGGCGCCCGTGTGCTCTGTGATATCAGTGCATGTCAAAGATCCCCAGGTGGTCGATATTATTCCAACCTCCACTACGGCACCTCTTTTTCTCTTTCTTCTTTCACTCCCACCTTCCTCTCTTCCCTTACTGCGCGGTTCAGGTGACCACCGAGATATGTAAGACAGATACTGTGCCATTTACTTTCCCCAAAAAACCAAACCAATTACCAAGCTATAGGCCGCCAGAATACGTGAGGTCCATAGGCTTTGGCGTTGACGTTCTAGACTCCGATTATTTGGACGAAAGGAAGGGCGGTGGTGGTGAAAACATTTATTTGGAAGGGACAGGAGGTATATTTCGATCAGCCCGTAAGAGACCGAACATTAAAGTACTAAGTGGAGGTCCCTAGTTTAAGACTCCAGTGGCGGTGGCCGCCTCCCGGACGCGCTCGACTAACGCTTGTTGGGCCTGTTGAGCAGGGCACACATGTGCGATAACTTGGCCGACGCGCCGCACCGATCGTCGCTTACGAATTGCCGCCCCACTGCAGGCAGGGACACACGGAGCGTTGAGCATCGCTGCGCCGCTCTACCCAAGCTCCGCCCATAACCGGTGTCGCACTTCGCCGCCGTGCAGCGTACCTAAGCGCTGCTCGGGATGGTGTAAAAATATCACAAGAAAAGACAAGATCGCCTTGTTATCAGAAAGTCTGCTCGAGCAGCGACAAACCATGCCTGCTCATGTTGCGAGCTTTCGGTAACGGCAGCGCTCGCGGGCAGTCCGGGCGACGAGCTCTGCTGCTGCCTGGCTGCCGTGGTCGTCGCTAGGCCTATCGCCTCTATCGCATCGAAGCCGCAGCGGCCGGCGCATCGGAAATCGCCTGAGCTATGTTGAAAGGCCTGCTCTACACATCGCTGTGCTGTCAACCGCGTCATGTCACAATAAAGTAATAGTATGGTCAATTTCCGCGACGCCATCAGCAGCGAAGCGAGCGGGCGCCAGCCGAGCCGGACCCTAACGTCGAGCCAGCGGCAGCTGCGAGGCGGTTGCGGCAAGAAGTTTGGTCGTATCACAGTCGTTACCTTTACCAGCAGCTCAGTATGGGTCAGCGATCCTCAAAAATGACACATTTTTCACATTTCTTATCCCAGGGTTTATTATTTAAGTCAAGAACACACTTTAGCTCGTTTTTATGACGCCGGCAGACGGGATCCACGCCGGCCGGCCGGCCGGCCGGCATGCTCGGCGTACTACGTTCGCACAAGAAAATACAGAACAGCCGTGATACCAGAGAGGATACTTCCTAGATTCGAGCAACGACAATATACCTGTGCAAAAGAGGATCTTTCGGCAACGACACCGCCGACGGCAACGCCGGGCGACGAACTGCGCGCTGGTCCCGGCTTCCCTAGTCGTCGCTAGGCCTAGCTGGTTTCGCATCGAAGCCACAGCTGACGGCGCTTCGGAAGTCGCCTTTGCTATAATGAAAATGCCTAATATTTGCATCGCTTTACTGCGAACTCGTGCCATAATAAAAGATATGTTCGACAGAACGTTAACAAACAATACTCGCGCGTTTTTCCGTCGCCGGCGGCCGGCATCAAAGCTCGCAGACCGGCCCGGCGTGGCTCGGCCCCGAGCGCTCTGAGCAGCGCTCTACGTCATCATGACGCTGCCGCTCTCCGCGCTCGCATTGGCTCCCGCTTCCCGTCGTTGCGTTTGCCGCGCGCGGCCAACACCACCTAGAAGACTGCGGCTCGTCGTTGACATCCAGCAGGTTGGACGCAGGTGACGAGCTGCGATCGTTCGTTGCGACGACGGTCGCAACGACGCGCCGCAGCGAATCGCACGCACTTTTCGCACATGTGTCCCCGTCTTAAGTCGTCGCAACCGACGAGGGTCACCTCCCAGTCCTTCCGCGTTGGGTTGGACTTTTTAGGCCTGCGCGCGGCGCTGCAGCAATAGGCCGGAGCGTTCATTCGGTGAGCAACCTCTAGCCATCCCCGATTAAACTGCCACCTGCCAAGGTGGCAGGGTGGGTGCACTGCCTCTCCAGTGTCCCGACCACACTCAATGTTACAGATGTCAAGTCGCGTCTAGTTGCCCGATGCAACACTGCTTTCTCCCACTAACCAGGTTCAACAGCAGTTAAACCGCAGCTAATTTTGGTCGTATTATGTGGTCGGTTGGTTTATGGGGTTTAAGGTCCCAAAAGCGACTCAGGCTATGAGAGAAGCCGTAGTGAAGGGCTCCGGAAATTTCGACCACCTGGGGTGCACTGACATCGCACAGTTCACGGGTCTGTAGAATATCGCCTCCGTCGAAATTCGAGGTCCTATTAAATTCGTTTGGCAGGAGAAGCCGTACGGTTGGCCCATGACAGGTATCGTCTGGAGCGCCTTGCGTAATGTATAAGAACAATCATTTCCAAGTATGACTATTATGCCTAGGTACTCAAGCCAGTCGAAATTTCTATGTTCAAGAAGACAGCAATAATTCAACCAGGTGGGTTCTGTCAAAGTTGCGAGAGTTTTGAAGGTAGTTTCTATAAGCAGTCAGTAAACATGTCAGGATGTGAAAGAAACTTTTAATTATTTATTTACAATAGTGACACTCTAAATCGAAGACCACAGCAGGTGAGCTAACAAAAGGAGAAATATATCACGTTTTGAAATATGCAGGCATTCTTTTCCCATCAAAAACTAAAGGGAACGTAAGAGCGATTGAACATTTAAATTAGAAATATTAAAACACATAACAAAATAATCAATATCGAGCCGGCATGTTCCGCATCACGGGTGAAAACATGTATAAAACATGGACAAATCAGAAAAAACACCGCTCACAAATCAAAAGTTATGACAGTGTAGTGGTGCGTTTAAATATAACAGCATTACTAAGTGTATATTTCTGTCTGTGGTGTGAGCGAAAATAATATGTCTATAGAAATTATTTAGATGGTTCAAGGGTTTTGACCATTGTATGCGATCCAGCAGGACGGATCATCATGTGGACGCTGGGGTAGGAGTAGTGGTCGAGTGGGTGGGGATCCGCTCGATAACTCCACTCGATACCATCAGCGTAACTGTCGTGTTTGCCATTCAGGTTCAGGCCGTTCAAGTTGGACGAATGGCAGTTGCTGTACCACCACGCTCCGCGGAATTTCACGGCGCAGTTCTCCAGCGAATTGTCATTGTCCCGGTCGAAAGTGCTGAAACCGCACATGTTGCTGCTCCTCAGCCCGTCCCAGCCTGCGTGTAACACGGTATATTATAGCTAACAGGAAAGCATTCCTGCCACGGCATCAAGAAGCATCTTATATATGTTAGCACATGATTTAAGTACTAAAGCGCCTCTCAAGCCACGCTAGGACTCTACAGCATTTATTCCGTCTAGGCACACACTTCAAGAAAGAGTCCACCCTCTCCGTCGAAACATTCAGAACCAAAAAGTGCAAACTGTTGAATACTGTTCAATAAAGAAATAAGAGGCATCAAAATACGGCTGAATCTAAATAAAGTGATGGGAAAAAGACTGAAAATTAGCAAAAGTATACGAAATGACAATGGACTCATTAAAGAAATTACAGGCATCAAAATATGGCCCAATGTAAAGAACGTCATGGGAAATGGACCGAAGATTACCGAAAATGATACGAAATTCGAATTTGTGCATGCACCTTGCTCCTACTGTAAAAAAACATTCCGCGCGAATGTGAACGTTGGGTAGGCACTATTGAATAGTACTGGCCGGCCTTCGAAGTCTGCCACATCGGTGCGAATCGTCCTTGCTTCACCGAGGCTGTAACAATAACCTGTGCACCACCGCGACAACTATGCTACAGGTTGCAGACACAGATAGCAGATAATGGGAACCAACGCACGCCCACGGAGCCATCTCGAATATTGTGCTATCAAAACAGTCACACGCTTCATTGCCATGGCGCGGCCGCCTAAAGGCGCGTCTCCATGGGCCCATCCGAGGCGCACGAGCGCAGCGCCTAGAGCGTACGCTGGAGCCGGTCTGCGCGTGCGCCAGGCGCAGGCGCTAGCTGGCGCTGGCGCGTGGCCAATATCTGTCCAAGTCAGATACTCGCGCAGCGCTCGCGCTGGCTCCGGAAGTGGCTCGCTGGTTTCCGGTCGGTGTAACCAATCAGAAAACGCAGTTCGCCCGGCATTCTGTACGGCCCTTCGCGCCGTTTTCTTCACTGAGATGAGGCGAGCGCCATTATACGAGCGACGGGAGGCGACAGGCCATTAAGTTGCATATCTTTTTCGACGCTTGTCGCGACGCGGCGCTGGGCGCGTAGGCGCTGCGCTCCTGTGCCTCGGATGTGTCCATGGAGATGAGCCTTAATGCTGGACCGGCGGCCGTGGCATGCCGCCTCTGTATCTTACAGTTTACCATTCAATGCCTTATGCTTTAGATTTACCATCCTCTGTCATCAAAACATGGCTGAGTTCGAAGAAGCCAAATGTCTGTCTGAATTAAAGGTAAGTTTGAATGAAGTGACTTCGAAGGTTTAACACTCGCTTTCATAAATATGGGCTTTGAGCCACTTATTTACCGATGTCAAAAAACACCCTTGCTACTGCAGCATGCCTTGAGGACGATATCGTTCCTCGACAAAGAAAAACAGGCAACAGAAGTGGGCAAATAATTCTTCCTCAGCCGCAGCAACTGCACAAGCAGAAACCAACAGCCAGCAGCAGCAGCAAGCATCATACAGCAGGAAGTAGCAGCAGCAAGCATTTTACAGCAGAAACAGCAGGAGCCGCGATGAGAATCATGCCGCAATAATCAGAAGCAAGCAGCAGCAAGCAGACAGCAGAAGTAGCCGCAGCTGCAGCAAGCATCATGCAGCAATCAGCAGAAACAGGCATCAAGCAACAGCAAGCATCATGCAGAAATCAGCAGAAACAGGCATCATGCAACAGCAAGCAGTCTGCAGCGGCCACAGCAAGCAACAACAAGAAGCAGCATTCAGCACCGCCAGCAGCAAGCAGCAGCGAGCAGCACCGACCCACGTCGAGAGAATTGACTCTCGTAGCAATTAATTTCTACTTGCATTATTATAGCCACCATGTAGACATCAACACAAAACATGGACATGGGCTTATACATTACCCTGATTACTGAATAATATAGTAACGTTCCCTTTAGAGCTTCATGGAAGTTTGTTCTTCCAGCTCTCTCCTTTTTCCCCTGTCAGGACATTTTTGCCAATTGACTGCTTGTACGTACCAGGTGGACCAAGGAATTCTCCCAGCTCCAGTCTGAACAGCTCCTCTTCACTGCCAACGCGGAAGCTCTCGTAGTCAAGAGAGGCTGTCTCACCCGTGCCGTTCCTGAGGACCACTTTGAGTTCCATGCCACCCGGAACCGACGTCAGAGCGTGCAACGCCTCGTTTCCTGTCCGCGCAGAACGAACATGGTGATTCAATATCTAGGTCAGTGCACTACAACGCAACATGCTCGCGAGCAAGAATTTTAGCGTTATAACCTAAGCACAACGAAAGCAGATGAGCAGAATTCACTAGCTCAGATTCACAAATAAAATAACAATGGTATGAATTCAGTAGGTGCTCACACCGTGGAGTCGTCTTTGACGCTATCCATAATGAAAACAACGTCCGTAAGAGCTCTCCACTTAAAAAGTCTGTTCTCTTCAGTTCCGATCTGCGCCTCCCTTTTATAGGGATCTAACAGACAAATGTACCAGCCAGCTTTAGCCATGGCTGGAAACTATACTGAGACACAGTATCTGAAAGCAACGTCTACCATATTGTTCACCGATGTGTGTATTAATTCGGAGGAATTTTAAGGCGAAAGCGTTTAATGGCTCATGCTCGCTGCGTCATTCCATACTCGCGGTGTCCATCCGCACGCTGGAATCGTGCCAACTGTGGCCTCTCCTCAGGGCAGCGGCGCAACCTCCTCCGTAGTTTCCTTTCCTCAAATTCATTTTCTTCATTACGAGGGGGAGGGGGGGGGGGGCTCTCTTTCTGTTTCTTCTTTCACTCCCACTTCCTCCCTCCTTCTACAAACGAATGACGGGTGTGCACCGAGATATGCGAGACGTTTACTGCATAATTTCCTTTCAACAAATACAATTTTCATTTTCTTCACTACGGCCCCTCTTTGTCTTTCTTCTTTCACTCCCAGTTCCTCCCTTCCTGTACTGTGCGGTTCGCGTGTCCACCACGGCGGTTTCTAGGCAACGGCTCATAAGGACGCATCAACAACACAACAGCGCGATTCAGGTGTCCACTGACCAAGGGAGCCAGTTTGCGCACTTCGTTTCCTTGAAATGATCGGAGTGTAAAACGCCAACGCCAACGCCAATGAACATGAACGCCGAACGGGTGACGGCGACGGCGACGCCGCAAAACGGGCGCCAAAGAGCTGCGCTCTAAAACACTATAATAAAATTTCGCAGTGGCTTAGCTGTGGTTAAGCTTGGATATACAAGCGAAAAGGTTCAGTTACGCTTGGTTTGACGTCATGGCTGTCGCAGTTCGCGCACAATGCACTGGGAGCACCACGATAACGGTGGAGGCGTTCGGCCGTCCACACACTGCCTGTACGGAGGCGAAGGGGCTGCGCGTGTAGTGAATACGGTGCTGTCTTAGTAGGTTGCTTTAGAGACACATACTGTGGTATCTATATCTATTCCTTTCCGGTGTACACCAAGATATGAGAGACAGGCATTTCCTTTCCTTAAAACAAATTTTTATTGCATTTAATTTTCCTTAAGGCCCTTACCGCGCGGTTCGGGTATCCACCGAGATATCAGAGACAGGCGTCGTTTCCTTTCCTTTAAACCAATTTTCATTTTTCTTCCCTTGCGGCGTGGTTCGGTTGTCCGCCAATATGTGTGTGTTTCCTGGCGCACTGCTTGACTTTTATTTGTTTTTTTTATTTGTAATGTTTTATTTTCCATTTCTTTTTATTTTTGTTTCTGTGATTATTTTTATTCTTTTTTTTAATACGGAGTCGGCGGCCACCAGCGATACGCGTGACTTCACTCGGTTTCGCGCATGCGCAGAATATGTCTTTTGCAGCATACCCGGCGTATGACCCTCGTAGTGAAGCTTTTCGCTTAAAAAAAAAACGAACGCACTCGCCAAAGACAAAAAAAAATGGCTGAGGCTTAGCTTAGGTTAAGCCCAGTCAGATGCGAAGCATATTGTCGCCGAGTTGCATATCGAGCAAGCCGCTTGGCTAGACGTTGTAACGCTCTTCATCAGTCTCTGTAGCACGCCGCAACTTTTGCTTCTCATTCCAACGAGCAGCCCTGTTTCCAGGAGGCATCTCTATCCCGTGTACGCCTAGCAGAGGCAGGCGCACCCCCTTCCCTTGCATAGACCAGATTTTTTTACCCTCGCACGCAGGCTGCGGGCGCGCTCCTACTCTCGACACCAGTCGCCATCTGTCGGCGCGCGCGGCCCGAGGGACTGCGGGTCGCGCCGGCGCCGCGCGTAGAACGCATGTTTACGTGTTCGCTTCGGTCGTTGTCGTGCTCCATCAGCTAACGTATGAGGGTGTGTGCTGTGCGTCACTACTCACATTTTCCCTCTTCCAGACAGTACTGCGGTTATCTTGTGCGCAGTTACTCGTTAACGTGACATCCGAGGGTAGTCGACCAGGTAGTGTACGGACTGGAAACCGGCACTTCAACGCAGATTTCTGCGCTGTGTCGTGTCGTTTGTTGTCGCCTTTTACGTGCGATATCATCTATGATAATTTTATGCATCAGAATGTAGATCTATTGATTTGACTCAGTGGAGTAGTAACTGGATAGGCGAGCTGCAGACTGAAGGTTGTCCCGACGGAGCACGTGTTTTCTATCACCAGTACGTGTTCGGCATCCTTGAGCTGAGCTTGCTCTTGTTCCCATTAAACACATTTTATGCACAGGATTGTAAGCACGACCGCTACCGATTTCAGCTGCTTTTTCGGCACGCATGTCAGAGGGATATGGGGGGTAAAGGTTTATCTATAGTATCTTTCTGCTCTTGGTATCTACACTAGTTTGGTTTGGTTTATTAAGGTTTTACGTCCCAAAGTGACTCAGGCTATGAGGGACGCCGTAGTGAAGGGCTCCGGAAATTTCGACCACCTGGGGTTCTTTAACGTGCACTGACATCGCACAGTACACTGGCCTCTAGAATTTCGCCTCCATCGAAATTCGGCCGCCGCGGCCGGGATCGAACCCGCGTCTTTTGGGCCAGCGCCGAGAGCCGTAACCACTGAGCCACTGCAGCGGTGCGGTATCTACCTTATTCATAGGAAAATACTATGCGCGATTTCATTACATTTTCCATACTTAGCCAAACGGCTAGAGCTCCTGAATAAAATAACGCGACTTCAGACCTCAGAATTAGTGAAAGCTGGATTAGCTGCTCATATCTATTCAAGCTTTGATAAATTAAGCGAAAGTACGTTTTTATGCACCAGGTTGGATAAACCATGACAAAATTTGTTTTCTGTAGGCGCTGCGGCTCAGTGAGCTCACAGCGGTAATTTGTTGATAACCTGGCGCGGCGACAAGAAAGCTGTTTGTGGAAGGGGGGGGGGGCTTTATGGCCGGCCGGCAGGAAAGAAGAGTGCATGGGAATTGGAAGCGCATGCTAGCCGCACACCTAATACTTGATATTGAACAAAAAGTTTTCTTTGCGGTGGAGCACCAAGACGGAATTCGATATCAGCACGACCGCGTTCTAAGCGCCGGCACAATTAACCTGAATGTCAAACTAAATGTCATTAAAACGCGTCAACGTTTTCGCTTTGATAACGTAAATACTTCCTGCAACAGAACCACGCAGCGGAAGTATGCTCGACAATGTTTTTTTGGCGCCCGAAGCGCGGCTATATGCCGGCGCGGCCGCGGAACTGCCGCAGCCCCGCAGTCCCCAAAGAAACGCCCGCACCGCGGCGCGCCAGTCGGTGCAAAATGGCCGCGCCCGGGAGAGGCTCAAAATTCTGGTCTATACCGCCGCTCCAGCATCACGTGTTCACTACAGCGCACCTAGCGGCAGAAGCAGGAAACACATTGGTCGCGACGCCTCGCGCGACGGCGCGAGCTGGGGCCCCGTTTCTCCTATGTCGTTACGTCACGCATCACGTGGTCCTCCTTGGTCGCGACGCCTCGCGCGACGGCGCGAGCTGGGCCCCCGTTTCTCATCTGCTGTGACGTCACGCACCACGTGGTCATCCTTGGTCACGACGCCTCGCGCGACGGCGGGAGTTGGGCCCCCGTTTTTCATCTGATGTGACGTCACGCATCACGTGGTATGACATGGAGGTCACGAAAGGTCAATGGTAACGACACCGCCGCGCTCGAGGAGCTGGGTTGGGCTATTTTAGTATGCTTCGCATAAAATTGGCTGTGGCTTAGCTAAGATTAAGCCTGGATATCTCGAAGCGAAAAGCAGCGGCAAGGCGGAGGAGGAGCCGCGTGTGTAGTGAATACGGTGCTTTAGCGACATGTACTGTGGCTTGCATTCCTCTCGGGTGTACACCAAGACATGAGAGACAGGCATTTGCTTTCCTTAAAAGCAATTTTCATTTCATTTTATTTTCCTTAAGTCCCTTACGGCGGGGTTCGGGTATCCACCGAGATATGAGTGGTTCCTCACGCACTGCTTTTCTTTTATTTATTTTTTTATTTGTGCAGCATGTGACGTCACTCCTTTCGGGTGTACACCAAGATATGAGAGACAGGTATTTCCTTTCTTTAAAATCCAATTTCCATTTCATTTCATTTTCCTCAAGGTCCTTACGGCGCGGTTCAAGGTATCCACCGAGATATGAGAGAGACAGGCGTCGTTTCCTTTCCTTAAAACCAATTTTCTTTTCATTTTCCTTCCCTTACGGCGCGGTTCGGCTGTCCAACGTGACGTCACGCAGTTCGCACGCGCGCACCTGCGGCTTTTTCTGACGACGGGGCCCACGCTAGCCTCGGTGTTGACTAGCCTAGTGAAGCTTTTCGCTTCAAAAATCTCTGCCTGTCCCGTAACCGAGAGTACAGTAAGCATGAAGTGTTTACGGGCATAGCACATTGGTTGTAGATGGTACTAGTCAAAATCTTGAAATGGGTCTAGTGTTCAACACACCACATCAAAGCACGACGAGACGCAGGCCTGACAAGAATGTATATGCAGCGCGTTTGAAACTCTAAAGTGCATAGAGGCGAAAGCGTTTTCCGCACCAATTTGCCTATGTGACACTGGTGACGTCATCACTGGATTAAGTCACACATAATTGATGACGAAGTAAAGACCAATTACTATTTAGTGACTAAGTACTGATTAATGACTAAATACTAATTAACTGCTAATTAATGACGCTTAAGCTTCGCCTTTAGGAGTGGAACGCGACAGCGTATTGTAGCGCTGCCAGGCAGTCCACGGAACTCCACCACCCGTTCGGCCCTATGCCTTGCCCTTTGAACGCGACCATCCTGGCGACTTGCTCACGAGCCGTAGTTTCGGACCGACTGGGTGTGCACAACACGATAGATGAGCTGATAGAGGCACACCTTACGGCGCAGGTGGTACGGCTGTCCACAACTCGGACTGGCCGACAAGTCCATAGTGATTTAAACATCAGTTGGCCCCGACAGCTAGACACCAAAACCAACATCCTAGCCTCATGGAGTGGACAACTCAAGCCAGCTCCACTACCCAGGAATATGCACCCCGATTCTCACCAGTCAAGACGACAAGCACGAGCCGAAGCCATGAAAAGGCACTACGGCGGGGGCGAGGGCGTGTTCTATGTCGATGGCGCGGGTCCCGAGCAGGGAATGACGGCCGTCGCGGTAGTGCATCAAAATACAACAGTCGACGGACTAGTACTGGCTAGCTAGGACGTACTGGCTGCGGAAGAAGTGGCGATTGCTCTAGCTGCCACACACACAAGCTCAGAATACATTCTCACAGATTCACAGACAGCATATCGCAATTACCTCAGGGGCAGGGTCGCACCGCTAGCAGCTAAAATCCTGCAAGATAGCTACACCCGTGGCTACCAACCCCCCCAAAAACACTTAATATGGGTACCAGGTCATCAGGGCATCCCACGGAACGAGAGCGCACATGCCTCAGCCCGAGCATTTCTCCCTCGGGCGCCCAGTACGGATGCCGTGGAACCTCCTACCCCACTACTAACTTACAATGACATACTTCAGCACTTATAATTATTCCGTCCGGTCTACCCTCGCCGGCTAAGACACTAGATAAAGGGGAGGAACACCTCCGAAACCTACAGACCAACAAAACAACCCACGAAGACTACATGCCATAGACCCGGAGTCATTTGACTCACAATGCAAATTCTGCGGAGAGAAGGCGGACCTGTACCATATATATGGTATGGGCCTGCCAACAAAATCTGGCGATCACTGTTAATAACCAGCCAACGCAGGAGGGGTGGGAGGCAGCTCTGACCATTTCGGGTGAAAAGAGGCAAAAGCAACTCATAGAGAGAGCCCGGACAGCAGCCTACGCCTAATGGGATTCCCGACTGAGAGCTCTAACCACCGCTACAACCTCCTAAACTATTTCATTAAAATATTTTCACCCCCACCACCCTTTGAACGCGACGGTGTTTGAGGAAACGAAATAAAAAAATCCCGTACGGTGCCCGGATGCTCTCGTTTCAGCTCCCGGATGTGTCGCATTCAGTGCCTGTATGAGTGGAATTCCCGGATATTGGCTCTCGGTCTCGGCGTGACGTCACCACACTGCCGACAACGGGAGCTAAAAGCATTCTATGCTTTAAAAAAATACCGCACAGGCGGGAAGCCGACCACGCGCAAAGCGGTCCGGGGAAGCGGCAGTGGGTTCACCACAAGGCTTTCGCCAAGCACACTTTAGAATTTCCGAAGTGTCTTCAAAAATTTTTATATTTGGTTCAATTGAATGTTTAGATGAATTGAAGGCTATAACTTTAGATGTTGAGTTTTGAGGAAGTATTCGAGTGCCGAATTGTAGACCACCTCATAAAGCGTCTAATTCATCAGTTTCTATTTTGATGTAGGCTACAGATTTGTGTTTGCGCATTGAAAGTAAAGCCCGCAAAATATAAGATACATTCTACATGTTCTACGTAACCACGCCTAGGAGGGGGGGGGGGGGGGGGGGAGGTGGTGGAGCGATCGCGGCTTCGGCCGCTTATCTGTGTTACGGTGCGGCCCTTGCCATATTAAGTGTGATGAGCGTTGTTCGCGCGCTATCTTTCGTGCGCGTTGTTTGTGCGCGGTTTTCAACCCGGCGTGCTGGATCCACTAGAACTTTTTTGGACACTTTTTGTTTTTGGACACTTACGTTCCCTGTGAGTGTGTGTGCATAGGGCGACGTCAGTTGCCGCAATGTATCTCTGTTTTTGTAGAGGGACGGATGTCCCCTTTTGATCGAGAGTCCAAATAAACTTATCTTATCGGTTTGTCCAGCAGCGTCCGCTTCGGCGGACGCGGTGGTTGCTGCGACGCGCGTCTTTTCTTTTCTTTTATGTATTTCCTCTGATCTTTTAACTCTCCTCTATCTGCACGCGGCAGCCAATAGGCAGGCCCGTGCAATTTCCTTTTCATCCTTCTCCCAGTCACAACAGCAAAAACACCATGCCTTGGCGCTCCTCGACCACAGTGTTTTAATACATTTTGGAGAAACCGCGCAAAGTTGTCTCAGGTGTTTACTGGTGGTTTAATATTTGGGATTCCGGAAAGTAGCGACGCTCAGTGGTGCCACGAGTGTTACGGGGCAATAAGAATGCACTGGGCGATGGAGGCAAAATTAAAAGTAATACTTTGTGACCTGGCCGCGCTTTCCTAGTCGCTGGACGGCGTTTCGCGGCTGGCGTCTCGCATCTGGTGTGTTGTCTTTCCATGCACCTGACACCCTTCGGCACGAAATTTTCTGTCCGAGAAATTCAAGATGGCGGCCTTGTACTAAATCGATATAGGCACCCAATCGGTGATTTATTTGTGACGTCATTAGTATATCAAAATGGTGATAGCTGACGTCACTGATTTTGTGACATCATAACTAAGTAGTCATGTGACTACGTTTGTTCACTTTGAACTCGGTAATTATTGAGGCATAATAAAACGAATTACATATTTGGAATCCTCTCTAGGATTAGAACAGGATATGCACCAAAATTAACTAATGACGGTAATATTTAGTTGCGGTTAGGCTTATATTTAATTGCTTATAATTAACTAATCGATAACGCAATGATCTAACTAATGGATAATCATAACGGACTCGAAGAGTAGGAGGACATTTAGACACCAATATTGTCTAATTAGGCTAACATTTTTTTTATGGTTAGGTTAAACAAGGCAGCCATATCGTCAGCACTCGGCAGCTCACAATTTCATACCTCATGGTGATCGGCCACCTGCCGCCTTGAGGTAAGGAAAAATGGCCCTCCAAAAGATCGAAAAACTTTTAGGACCAAATTGGTAAAAAATATCCGACTACAAGGCTACCGTAGGCGCCCGCTCGCCGCAAGGTATGAAAAGTAGCCTGAACAAGTGGCAATGCATCGCATGGACGATAGATGACGCTACTGAACAGCTAATTCTCGCTATTTCAGCGTCTCCCAGACGGTCGCGGCATTTCTTTCTCCGGCTCGACGGAAGATACTTGCGACCAATGACAGGAACTATGCTTAGCATTTCCGCCTGCGTATGATTGCGGGAATTCGGCGCGCCCGCCAATTCTCTCCCTGAACGCGGTCAGATCGAAAGTGTCACTTTCAATTTTGCCGCCAGCGGCCACAATTGCTTTCTCCCCTCACAAACGGGCATATATCAAACGAAATGAAGGCATTCCAGATTTGGGAGTGCCCCTGTCGCGGCGCTTAACCGCGTTTTCACGTGCCATATTTTTTTCCTATATTTAGATTTTTTTTCTACGGTAAAAAAGTCAATGTACGTTGAGTATTCTGCTATTTTCTTCTGTATATTTTTAATATTTGGATATAGTTAGCTGTGGCGCTTGGCCTACAGCAGTAGCCTTAGCATGAGCCCAACTATAGAAGAAGCGTTATTCTCCTTATACCTCTTATTAAATGCACCACCACATTCAGGCTTTCTAGCGCGTAAGCCTACGTATGCCACAAGGTTCCTTTGACTCACAAATAGGTAGACCCAGACATGCCGTAAATAGAAATACTTTTAGTCAAACAAACTACTATACTCAAACCTCCAGACTTCAAATTCTTGATAAGGCAGTATATACTCATTGACATCCACCCGAGCGCAGCCATACGGCTACAAAGGAAAGCTATACAGCTTTCTCAGAAACTTCATAGTTAAAGAAAAATTCGTCCTGGTTCCGGGTTCGAACCCGGGACCACCACTTCACTGGAGCAGTTGCTCTACCAATTGAGCTAACCGGGACGGCAAGCTTATGGTAGCGCTAGAGTGAATTGATCAATAACTCGAAGTGTTGTTGTTGTTGTGACTGAGACAAGGATGAAAGTGCATGGGCCTGCCGACTGGCTCGAGTCGAGCCACCACCGGTGGCACGTGCAGATAGAGGAGAGTTAAAAGATAAAGGAAAGAGTGAAAGAGATGACACGCGTCGCAACAACCGCGTCCACCGAAGCGATGACGCTGCCGGAACTACAGAACTTTTGGTCAAATGTTTTAGGGGAATAGCCTAAAATGGAGTAGATTTGTACCAAAGAAGTAATTACTCAATGAGTAATAACTCGTAGTTATCTACTCCACCTCGGGGGATGCCCCTAAAACATTTGACTTCATATTCTTGTTTAACTGCTGGATTAACTTTATCGTAGTTAAGTGTGTAAATTTTTTTGTCTATGGCACTATGCCGCTTGGATTGACAATTGATCCACATGTACTAAAGCGCGTAACATGGGTATACACAATTTCTTACCAATCCAGTACTCCTTGGATGGGTCACCGAAGCCAGTGGCGTACTCCGTCCAGTTTCTGTAGAAGTAATAGGCTCGATTGCGGAACTGACCGCGCCTTTGGATCACCTGCGCAAGCAAGAAGTGGTGATAATACTTCCGAATTACAAAGGTTACAGCGCTGCACTTTCAGCATCAGTACGAAAGTACTTGCGACCCGAAAACTCACTGTTTTCTGGCTTAAAAACGAGCACAGAAATCACATATATGGACCACATTTTAGTGCGAGAGCAATTATAGTGCGCATTCCCTGCATTAGCCCTGGTCTGTCCGTCCGTCCGTCCGTCTGTCTGTCTGTCTGTCTGTCAGTCCGTCCGTCTGTCTGTCTGTCAGTCCGTCCGTGTCTGTCCGTCCGTCCGTCCGTCCGTCCGTCCGTCCGTCCGTCCGTCCGTCCATCCGTCCGTCCGTCCGTCCGTCCGTCCGTCTGTCTGTCTGTCTGTCTGTCTGTCTGTCTGTCTGTCTGTCTGTCTGTCTGTCTGTCTGTCTGTCTGTCTGTCTGTCTGTCTGTCTGTCTGTCTGTCTGTCTGTCTGTCTGTCTGAAGCATGATCTGTGCCAGGCTGCCTACCTGCCCACATTGTTGTGGAAGTTTTGGATATCAAATCTCACAGGTTATCTCCGCATGCAAGGGTATCTTCTGGGATGTTGCCGTCAGCACTTGAAGTGTTCGGTTGTAGTGACGGGTTCGGGCGTCAAGGGTGTTTTCAGTGGTAGAAGCTTCAACGGCAAACTCGCGACGGTGTTTGGAGGATCTCGGATCAAACCGGCGAACAGTTTCTATTTTATGCCGCGCATCAGAAAGTTGAGCTTCTTTTCCTCAGTCATGTCAGGGTTGGAGCGCCTGAAAAGGCGGTTCATTTCGTCCACATACGCAGTTACGGTTTCGTTTGGGTGTTGAATTCGTGACTGCAGCAGGACCTCCGCTCTTTCCATCGGTACGGCGCAATTGAATGTACCCACTAGCTGCTTCTAGAAGGTCGCCCAGGCCGTGAGGAAAGATTCGTGGTTCTCAAACGACGTTCTGGCAGTGCCGTCCAATGCAAAATATACATTTCGAACCTTAGCGCTGTTGTCCCAGGCGTTCAGCGCTGCCACCCGGTCGTACATACATGTCCAGCCAGTCTTCCACATCGTCGTGTGGTTGTCCACGGGAAGTCGGTGGCTCACGGCGCTGGCGAAGCACGACGGGCGTTGGCTGTGAGCCAGGTTTCATCGTGAGGGGCATAGCTGGATAGCAGGTCAGCAGCTCCATCAGATGTCACGTTGTGGTGACTGCAGTCGGCGAACAGGAAAACAGCGGGAATGGCTTCTAAACGAAACTCTTTATTTGGGCTGACTTGCACCCGCAAAGAACATAATCACTCGGTGGCGGCGTAGCAGCAAGCGTGTTCGGCGGTCGTCGAACAGAATGCCGGCCTCTCTCGGTCAGGCTCTTTTTAAAGCTGATGGCGAACTTTCGAGGTAAAGCTTGGAAAGTTACTACAACACTCTGCAACAAAGTAGAATCGGCTCCGCCTGGATGCGATCAATCGAGAAAAATCTGGGCGTGTCTTGCATCACAACGCGATAAAGCGGCGTGCTGGCAGCTTTGAAGAATGAACAAAGACTGCAAACATTCGCGGGAGTATATACCAGTGTTTCAGGTAAGCTGGTCACTAAATTCTAAAAGTGGGGTTTCTGACGTAACGAGAAGCTTTTTGCGGCATAGTAATACCAAAGTTTGCGTATGTAAAAAACCTGGTGAATGATGTTAACCAGTAAAGTTATTAACTAATTCTAAAAATTGACTTTTTCATTATTACCGATAGGAGCATGATTGCGATTAACTATTGTTAACCGGCTTTTAGTAGCAGTCACATAAGTTTTTAGAATTTAGAAAACGCGATTACTCTCGCCGCTGTGGCTCAACCAATTTTGGCTATATCGTACCAAACTGCATGTACTTCCGAGAAATATGCAGGCAAATGCAGTGCACCTGAGCAGTCTAAATCGCCTAATTACCTATGGCGAAGGCGTTAAACATCAGAACATTGCCATCGCCTAAAATAAAATTCACTCCGATAAAGGACCGTGAGAATTTAAATGAAACTGATTTTTAAATGAGGCACTTTTGGTCAGCGCTTTATAACTTTGACTGGATTTAAAATGTCAAATAAAACATATCTGACTTTCTAGCGCACAGTAAACATGCATTAGCGCCTGTGTGCTTTGCACTTCTTCCAATCTGTTTGAACCTTTTACAATATAGTTGCCATGAACAACGTTTAGTGTTACCATATTTCCAGCATTGTTATTATACAGTGCCGTCAGTTCCCGCCATTCCTATGTCCATTGAAATCTGTCGTGGCCCGTGTACTCGTGATGTGAGTACACGTTAAAGAACCCCAAGCAGTCAAACTTCCGGAGCCAGTCACTACGGCATCCCTCATAGCCTCAGTTGCTTTGGACCTTAAACCCAATAAAAGCAAACCCAAGCCTATTCCCATTCAGCAATTAAGATTCCACAAGTGCTCGCGCTGTTATGACGTTCAAAGAAATGTCACACGTTGTTGCTAGACACCTTTTGTAGATGCCGTTCGGTCGACGTTATAGAGTGCTAAGAATATATTAACAGAGTTCACTTCAATCACTCTGGAATATTGTCGGCACATTGCCGATAGGGCGTCGTTACACCAATTGTTGCTAAGCCTATGGTAGGAAGTAGAGAGACTTTCGATGAACACGAGCGTTTTCAATGACAGCGGCCAATTTTCGGAAGAATATCGACAGGTTTTTGCTGGGCCAACTGTCTTCATATATAAAAGTCAATCATATGAAATCTAAAGGCTTCATATGAATACGATCTTTCTGAATGACGGTGGCGACTTCTCGGATAGTTGTCAATTAGTTGTTAATCAGATGTATATAGATTGCTTATAGATAGATATTGAATAGTTTGGTAATTGGTTCTATAGCATTAGTCAATATACATCCTGCTGAACGTCACTGAAAGTTTTGTAATGCAACAAAGTACAGAGTGCCTGCTTTCACCAAACAGCTTCCTTCTTGCGCGTTACGAACACGACGGCAGTTCTGGTGAAGAAAGCCAGGTAATTAGTGGCTAATTACTATACTCCAAACAACGTTCTTCAGTACAGCATGGCAAGTTCAGCCCTTCTGCAACAATAATGAGGATACCAAGTCCTCTCCGCGTAGCTATGTGGATTTACTTACCGTCCACCCTCCCCCGTCCGTTTCCATGTCGCAGTACACAGCCTGTCCCGCCATGGCATCCGCCCTCGGAAAGATAGTGTAGACTCCGCTGGTCGTCTGGCCCGCGTGCAGGTGGTCTGTGCAATGCTTCGGCTGCAGGTTGTCTGCGGATATTGTCCTCGTATCCACAGTCTGATTCGATCTTGCATCACGATCTTTATTTCATATCAGTTTCAAATCAGCTTCTTTAATGTTTGTATAAACTGCGCGAGCACATCGGAGGCATACGCATCTAGTATGGCCTAGAATATCTCCTGAGTTACGGGAAATTCAAAAGGTGTATCTTCTTTGTTTCCATCAGCATCAATACATGATGGTTTGGTTTGGTTTATGGGGTTTAACGTCCCAAAGCGACTAAGGCTATGAGAGACGCCATAGTGGAGGGCTCCGGAAATTTCGACCACCTGGGGTTCTTTTACGTGCACTGACATCGCACAGTACACGGGTTTCTAGTATTTCTCCTCCAAAGAAATTCAGCCGCCGCGGCCGGGATCGAACCCGCGTCTTTCGGGCCAGCAGCCGAGCACCATAACCACTGAGCTACCGCGGCGGCGGTGCATCAATACATGAATATGCACTCGGTTGCTCCACATGAGCGCTTCCTTCAGCTGTCACTAAAAGCCTCCGCCGTCTTAAAATTTTCTTGCAGAGAAATTTATCACTGAGAAGTACTTGTGGTTAGGTTTGTCGGTGCGTATTTAGGAATGACTTAGGAGCGGAAAAATATGATCGCGCTGACACATGTACAGCGCCAGTCCAGTTTGCGCTCCTATGTCTTTCCTGTGTTTATTAATGTTGTTACTGAGCAGAAGGCGGTCGCAGCGCGTAGAACCACCGAAGAACTGACAACACGAGGCACAGGCACTAGCCACACAAGGAGCACAAGGCACCGGCCACCACGATAAATTCGGCCAGCGAGCACTCGCACAGCACACAAAAACTTCCTCAGTGTCGTCACCACTAGGTGCGTTTGTAGCACTATCATCGCTAACTGTTTATTAAAAGAACCCTGAATCATTTTTAATTGGAATACTTAAATAAACAGATCAGTAGAGGACTTCTTTTTGAGTTTTCAAGCTAAGTTAAAAGCTCTTCGTGTACCTTACAATTTAAAAAGAATTCTTAAAAAGTGCTGCTCGCAGTAGCTCGCAACCGATTAGGGCTACACCTCACCGCGCACCCCTACCCTGATGACATCAGCGGCCAGTATGGTCTAGCCTTGTCATCAAGATGGCGACGGTGAGATGGGGCACGGACGGGTGCAATGCTAAGCTGTTTTCTTTTTTTCTCTGGCACGTTGGCGTGCATGAGTTGTGGAGGCCGAGGAGGAGCGTCATTTTCAATCGCTGATAGCTTTCTTCGTAATGATCGGCGCCAGCTTAAACATGTTTGCGGTGCGCCGACGAGTGATAGAATACCGGTCTTTCGTGCTTTTCCTGTCCACAATATATAGAATTTCATGGTCCATTTAAGATAAGCAAATTTGCTATGACCACCCACAGCTGCAATACTCTTTCTCATCCTCATTGTCAATCCGTGTTGCATGGTCACAAAGCGCCCCGGATATGCCTACCAACGTGCCTGCTGGGGCCGTTATTTTCCTACCCATTATACGAAATCTGCGCAATCATAGACCGCTTGCGCAACTGCAGCTCTAGGGAGCAAGAGAGAACGACTTAATCTGAGGGACTGCTAGTAAGGTCTAAGATGTTGTTGGTCAAGGCTGTGGGGATGCCTTCGTCCCCTGCGTTCGTTTTCCCGCATTGCACACCCCACTGTTGTTAGCTCCCCCCGAAAAGCACTCCTCTCGGTTCGGTTACTTTTAACTAACAGGGGAGGGCGCTCGCGTCGCGACACCAGCGCCACGGATGGCGTTTTGCTGCGCGCGCGCGAAGGAAAAATGGGCTCTCTTCTCCCTGGGCCCGGGAAGCGTGTTGGACGTTCACGCGCAAAGCTCCGCTCTTCGCCGCGGGCGTCCTCTTGTGGAAACGTGTTCCCCTCAGCTCGTCCCGTCCGGCCTCGGAGATATTCCCTTTGCCCTAGCGTGGGCGAACGTTCGCTCGTAGCCGTGCTGGTGAGTCGGACATCCTCAATTCCTCAGTGTATTTTGTTGCTAGCTGGCGTTATTGTTGTTATAGCAATAAATGCCTTGTTTGTGTCAGCCAGTGTGTCGTTCCTTTGTTCCCTCAGAGCAAGGCCCGCCGTGGTCGGCGTGCGCTCGGTAGCGCTCGCGACCACGGGGTGGGGTCCGCGCGGTTTTGAACTGTGTCAGCCGCGGTTAAACGGGGAGAATGGATTTATCTCCCCAGTTGAAAACCCCAGAAGGCGTGTTGCACAAATGGAGAGGTCGTGTAGAGACAAAGAGCTCAGGATTGTAGGTGGTGTGTGAAGAAACAGGAGCAATTAAGCTGTGTTAACATCATCAAAGGCGTACGAAATTACTCTCTGAAGCTTAACGTTCGCACCAATTTTTGATACAAACAGTTTACAGTAATATGCAACACTGATCCCACACCTGAATATTGATCTGTTTTTTTTTTATAAATACAACAGACAATATACCACTGCCACCCGATCCTGCGCCGTCCTGTTACTGAAGCGCTTCACCGCTACGCCCCGCTGCCATGCCGCCCAGGCAGCGACTCGAACAGCAGGCTTACCCTTGATGTCTGAGAGGACCGCCATGAGGCCCTTGATGTGCACTTCCGCCTGGGCGATGGAGGGACGCACTGTGCCAGCAGCCGTCGCACTCATTGCGAACGCAGCGACGAGGACAACGAGCAGCTCCATGCTGGCTAAACGCCAAGCGAATCTTCCAGACAGCTGGTCAGCTCTATAGGCTTCCAATAGCCAAACTCTCAGCGGGCAGCTTCTGTACAACACAAGAGTAGACAGCACTTAAACCAACGCCCATAATAGTGACACTCCAAACCTGTTACAGACATCAAACATTAGCTTATGCTAGCAGGGCATGTAATGACCCAAGCAACAGTGGGGCACCGCGATCGCTGCAAATGTTTCCTGCTACCGATTTGGCTGTATAAATATGCTCTTTTGCGGTTCTCGTGTTTTGCTACTGTTTTATATTGGTACAACAGCAATAAATGTTGTCATAGCTGTCGGAGTAACAGCCCGAGAAACACATAAATGAAGAAATTTCCTAATAACCAACTGTGAGAAGCGAAGAGCCTTACCAGCTACGAAAAGCAAGGCCTCCAGCGAAAGCGACAGAGCTCCACGTGGGTTTCAAGGAGCGCGCTGCGCCGAGGCCATCCTTTCAAACGCTAATCTTGGCTTCAAATACTGGACGCCTCTTAGAAGAGTGTTCGCGACATGCGACGGAAATGCACTCCATCCCACCCCAGGCGCAGCAAAATATCTCCCGAGGAAATGAAGTAAGTGGAGAGGAGATGCAGTGTCCTTGATGAACAAGTACGCTGACAGGCGTCGGGCGGTGCCAGCCGCTTCCAGGGCGTTATCGACTGCATGAGAGGAAACCCCTCAAGAGCCTGCGCATTGTCCTCGCCCTCTAACTTAATCTCGTCTCCCTGGCTGCCCCACCCCCGCCGCCGATTTGCTAGGAATCACATTTTTTTCTGAAATATTCCATTCAGTGCGTGATGCTGCTTTTTATTTCACCACTGCTATCAATAAAACTACACTTAAGGAAACATTATTAGTTAGTTCAAAGGACTTTTTTTTAATTTTCATTGTCTCACTGCCTAACAAGCCTTACTTGCTTCAGCTGCCCTGCCCCATTCTTTTTCTATTTTTCTTGGAAGACACAAGGTAGGTCCTATTTTTCCCATATAGTTCGAGCCATATTTTTGGCCCGTTTCTTCAAAAACTACATCTCCTAGCTGATTACCGTTTATTTTTCAAAGCGGTAGCTCTACTCGATGAAAAAGTATAGTTCTAGTCCGTGTGCTTGTATGACCTTCAAATGACATTGGGATCAATTTCAACAACAGCCATTTCATTGACTTCATCTATAATAAGGGAGTAATTACACATTGACATCCACCCGAGCGCAGCCATAAGGTTGCAAAGAAAAGCTATACAGCTGTCTCAGAAACTTCGTAGTTAAAGAAAAATTCGTCCTGGTCCGAGGTTCGAACCCGGGACCACCGCTTCACTGGAGCAGTCGCTCTACCAATTGAGCTAACCGGGACAGCAAGCTTATGGTAGCAGGCCATAAGCTTGCCGTCCCGGTTAGCTCAATTGGTAGAGCGACTGCCCGGTGAAGCGGTGGTCCCGGGTTTGAACCTCGGACCAGGACGAATTTTTCTTTAAAGGTGCACTGAAGAGGAATCTGAACTTGTCTTTTTGCCGCGGGAACTCGATCTACACGTTCCTAGCATTCTTAGAAACTGCGACTTATTGCCCTGTATGACCGATTTCCCAAATGAAATCGAATTAACGGCCGGCTCCCGCCTTTTTTTTTTTTTTAATTCTGCCGCGTACGGTGGGCGGAGTCGACCAACGCGTGGAGTGCCTTTCACACAGTCCCGTGGCGTCTTGCCGCTCTGCCATCGGCGGAGTAATACGTAGTAGTCCGTAGTAGCAAATAGTCCGCGCGTATTTATATTTCTGCGGGCTTATTTTGCGGCTATATTATCTGCGAATGAAACTATTTAATCATGGAAACCTAAAAAAACAAAATAAAGCGAAAGCAAAGCCTCCACGGAGCTGGCTGAAAGGAACTTCACGCGTTGGTCGACTCCGCCCATCGTACGAGGCAGAATTCAAAAAAAAGGGCGGAAGCCGGACGTTAATTCGATTCAATTAGGGAAATCGGCCATACAGGGCAATAAGTTGCAGTTTCTAAGAATGCTAGGAACGTGCTAGGAACGTGTAGATCGAGTTCCCGCGGCAAAAAGACAAGTTCAGAATCCTCTTCAGTGCACCTTTAACTACGAACTTTCTGAGAAAGCTGTATAGCTTTCCTTTGTAGCCGTATGGTTGCGCTCGGGTGGGTGTCAATGAGTAATTACTCCCTTATTACAAATCTACTCCACCTTGGGGGTTTCCCCTAAACATTTGACCATTGCCTGTATCTGACACCGTCCTCAACAGCGAACGTGTGATATGGATGCAGTTTTGGACAGTACGGCCTTTGATTCCGTACACCTGGTACGGTCCTAATAAAGCAGATTGCACAAGTTGCAGGCGAGAAGATAGAATCTTCGCAAATACCTTGTAATCCACGTTGAATAAGGATATCGGACGATACCCTTCAACACCTTGCAAGTGATCTGCATTTGTGCTTTTGGGAATTAGCATGGTGTGTACATTACAGAATGCGGGAGGTAGAAAGCCCGCGTCATAAGCAGCACTGAAAACTTCCAACAAGTCAGGTGCTAGGCAAAGTATACCGATCACCGCTTTTAACGAGAACAGAAAACTGGGCAAGTTGGAACGGATTCATCTTAAAGCAGCGCGATACACAGGACGAGAGAAAGAAACAAGAGACAACACGAGACAACCGCTTTTGTTTACCTGCCGTTCTCTCAAGCTGTGGATTGCATGTCGTCATCTTGACCAGCTTCTATCCGTGCGCAATGTATCCACAACTTACCTCTATCGCAGTGCCCTCTTAATGTGCGTTAGCGGTTTAAAATTTTATAGTGCGCTTCCACCAAAGTCTCCAATCACCAATTTGAGCATAATATATATATACGACATTGACCAATGGCGTCGCGGTAAATCTTAAACACCTGAATTTTGGCCTAACCGGACTGCCATTTTTGATACATGGATCTGGTATTAAGTTTCGCGACTGGTAATAACAATGAAGTCTACTTGTATATAGTAGCGATAATGACCGAAAGACCGCTTCCTAGTGCACGTGGTATATGGAAGGTGCGCGGGAGAAAGCACTAACGACGCACCCCAATCCATCGACGCTGGCAGCCAGCCGTGCAAGTTGGAGAACATCCTGTGGCCCCGTCCGTTTGGCGATACAAGCGGTCGTTGTTGCCGACCTCGCCACTCTTCGTTCTCTGTTTAAAAAAGCGCAATATCCGACGCGTCATGCTTGTAAGAAGTCAACGCTATACTTTTCAGAAAGTCGTAAAGGTAGGACTCCCAGGGATCCGGGGCTGCCCACTGCCAAGGAACGACTTCCGTCATCAAAGAATCCCTCTAGAATCGCATCGATAGAAGACTACAAGCCTTCTCACGACGGACTTCTGGTCCGCGGTGAATACTCGCCAGAGTAATGAGAACCGGTTAGTCATTCAGAGATACTTTTAATTCAAATGCATTTCTAGCTGTGGGCGCATCCGCAGCGCCTTTGAAATCGCCACGCTGCCTAGGTGCTCCAACATTAGCTTCGTTCATCGATGGCCGAGATTCGAGACGGACATCCACGGGTCCCCCACACGCAGCCTTGATACGACCCTGTAAATGCTCTAAGTTAACACTGCCGTCTGCTCTCTCCCGATTGGCCCCGTCTCGTTGGTCTGTGACAGGAGGCAAAAAGGGAAGCAGAATTAGCTTGTACTGACGCTACTGGTAACTGTCCGGTTAGTTTCTTTCCTATGTTTTGTTTTTTTATATTACTTTTCGGGCGACAATGCATCCCGTTAAGAAAGATGACACTTTATCAAGGAAGACGCGCGGGGCAGTTCAGTGTGGGGCAAGAATGAATGTTTAAAGGAGAGGAAGAATGAAGAAGGCATAGCTATAGAAAAGAGAGACACCGTCTTTGCAATGCAAGGACATTACGCGGCTCAGAAACACATTGTCAGCTTATATAATTAGAAGTCTAAGAAATTGGCGGCGACTTAGCTTTGATTAAGCCTGGCAGGTTGCGAAAGCGAAAGCGCAGCGCCTCCAACTTGAAGGAACGCAGTGCGCCACGTCTACAGGTCACGCGTGGCTACCGACCGCCGCTGCGCGACGACTCGACTTGGTAGTCCAACTCTCACCCTGGTATGACGTCAGAGGTCATTCTAAAGGTCAAACTTAGCTACCAGCCGCCGCTACGCGAAAGGCCGTTCATGAGCGTAGTATTGCTTTCGCAATAAAAACTGCACACAATGTTTTTACGCACATAAATTTATAGTCTGCAGAGCCTACGACTCAAGGTGGGTCTTCTGTACTTGCAAATAAAAAAAAAGACCCAAACCTAAGCAACGGTAGCTATCGTATAATAAATAGCAAACGGATATTAGAGAGAAGAAGCCATTATATATATTTGACGTACCAGAAACCAACGGCGGTCATCAGTGACTATATAAAACGAAAACTACGCAAGTAGAACTGAAAAAACCCGCCCACTTCCCGTTTCAGTACAACTAGAAGGAAGCGATTCGAGACTTACGCCTACTTCCGTGAGCCACATATCACGCTCGAGGTTCCCGCCTTCACAGCTCGGCCGGAAAAGCCCAGCCTTAGCGATTATCGTGACGTGTGCGCACTCCGGTGCTGCAGTCTTAATCATTGCATTGTACCCGAGGACTAGCATGTTGGCTATGCGGGCTAGAAAACTAGTTCCTCTTTCAATTAAATTTAATTTTATTTAGCATTTTTCACGGAAATACAAAAATGCGAGGGCAAGCAACAAAAAGATGCTGATTAACAGCTTGAGGAAGGTTGCTGACCCTGCATTTCTCAGGTCGAAGGGCAGTAATATGCAGTTTTATTTTTTTTTAATGCGATGTTTATTGCCTCAGGGCATAAAACGGCATGTAATGATAAATGAGGATGCCTAAATAAATGAGTAAAGGTTCGCTGATCTAATGAAATCGAGCAGTGAACGATGATGAGGTCCTTGTGTCCAAGCAGTGTATGAAGCACTGTTATCGGGCGAAAGACCCGCTGCCGCCAGGTGCCGAATTCTTGTCGGCTTCAGCGCCGGGCAAACCCACAACAGGTGGTGAATGTCGGCCTCAAGATTTCGGTTCTTGCAGACTGGACACCCGGGGCGGGGAAATACACCTTCGAATTGCGGCCACTTTCGTGTAACGGCCGGAGTTAGGGCAACCCCGACCCGGATCCTCCGAAGCGCAACCTCCTCTGCACGGGTAAGACCACGGGGGAGGGTTACCGAACACGGAGGGATTAGAGCACGTGTGCGGCGCCGGAGGTGTTCCTTTTTTGTTAAAAGGAGGGTGGTGTCATCCAGTGTTAGGACTCGAGGCGAAGACGAAGTTGGGGTCACAAGGTGGGTCGCAGAATCTGCACGGCTTTGCGAACTCAGGAGGTCTCGTGGGACCCACTGAATTCGGATTGCCTGCGGGATGCGTGCCGCGAGACGATGGATGTCCTGGCAAATGCCTGGGGTGCGACTGACGCGTCGTAGTAGGCGAATGACTTGAAGAGCGTTGGTGCGGATGACAATGCGAGCCGTATGTAGTAGGGGAACGGCGGCCACTGAGCATAGTGCCTCTTGAACGGCAAGCATCTCCACACAGAAGGAGGAAGGAGGTTCTGGGAAGCGAAACCTGGACGTTTTGTTGAGGGCAGGCTTGCAAGGGCAGTAAATTGCAGTAGTGGTTTCGCAAGCCTGGATGCCTGCGTCAACGTATAAAACGATGGAGCCATGCGGCAGATGGGCGTCTTCTTGTGTAATTCGTTCGCGAAACGACGCCGCCGCGAGGGTAGATGATGGCCGACGTAGATCTGTTGGTTTGTTATCGCTTAGCTGCACAAAATGCCAAGGAGGGAGAACTGGCGGAGGCGGCTGTCGATTGGAGTGCGAGGAAGCATACGCCCTGAGTGCACACGTTGCGTGTGTAAGGTTAGACTTAAGCCGGCGAGCATCACGTCTTTGCTGCACCAGCTCATCTAGAGTATTCAGCTGCGCATGTTCTTGGAGCGCCACGATCGGGGTTATGCGGGGAAGGCAAGTGATGACCCTCATTGCCTCTCGATTAACGGCTTCAAGGCGAACCCACTGAGCCCTCGTCAAATGCTGGAATTGGGCTTGGTACACGAGGCGCGGTTGCACAACCACCCGCACCAACTGCCTTGCAACATGAGAGCGGGCGCCCCTGTTTTAGGAGCAATTCGTCTAATAAGACCTAACGCCTGAATCGCTTGCTTTTTAGCTTGAGAAAGCCAAGCAGTCCCTGTTCCTGACTCGTGAATCGTCAAGCCCAATATTTTGACTATCGAACTTTCTTGAAGTGGAGTTCCGGATAGATGGAGACGAATTGGTGTCGCAGCGAGTTTACGGCGTCCCCAGCGGTTGGCAACCGACACATACGTAGTTTTGCTCACTGAAAGCTGAAGACCAATTGAAGAGGCATAAGTTGGCGTTATATCTAGGGCTGACAGTAGGGCGGAGGCTTGAGTCAACAGGTCGTGGTGGGTGCTCCACACAGTGATGTCATCAGCGTACAATAAAAACTTAATATCAGTCACTTCATGTAAGCGCCAAGCAAGGGGGATAAAAGTAATATAAAATAATGTTGGCGATAGTACCGATCCCTGGGGCACGCCGCGAAGAGGCACAAAGGATCCGACGGCCTCACCACTGAGGCGTATGGCAAAGTGTCGGCCTTCTAGAAAGGATTTTACAAAATTGCGCACTCTAACAGGGAAATGCAGCATGTCACGTGATTCCAGGATAGCAGCATGACTGATATTGTCGTACGCCTTTTCAACGTCCATGGCCAGTACGGTACGCACATTGTGGCTGCGTGTTGATGCTAGAACTGATGACGCCAAGACAGCCAATCCATCTTCTGTACCTATGGACGTTCGAAAGCCGATTTGGGCGGGATGATAGAAACCGTGGTGCTCAAGCCACCACGACAGACGTGTGGCAAGCATCTTTTCAGTAAGCTTGCACAAAGTGGGCGTAAGCGATATAGGCCGGAAATTACCAAGGTCTGTCGGCGGCTTCCCTGGCTTTGGGATGGGGATCACAATAGCCGATTTCCAAGTTTCTGGTACGACGCCTTCTATCCATACCTTGTTGATGGTGGCGAGGAGTTGAGGCAGTAGAGCGGAACTCATGTTCTTGTACACCTCGTACGGAATGGAGTCCGGGCCGGTTGCAGTCTTCCGACGGGCCTCATCTATTGCTGCAAGCACCTCGGGCATGGAAAATGGGCTTGCGATACCCTCGGCGTCGGCTGTAGATGGTAGCCTGTCGACATATGCCGGAATGCCAGCCAAGGAGGCTCCTGCGGTCCTTGGAGGCAACACGTCATACTTCGAAAAAAACTTCCGCGCTGCTTCTCTTGCGAAGGAAGGGAAGGGAAAACTTTATTTACACCAATGGTTTTTCCTGCGGTTTGGGGGCATCTTCAGAGACGTCTTGGTTCTACCCCCAGGAGCCTTCTCTGTCGAAGTCGTCCGCCTCTAATCAGTGGTCGGTTGCCCTCAGTCCAGGGCTCCGCTGGCCACTGCCGCCCGTTGAGCTCGCTGTACCAGACCTTGTTGGTCTTCACAGCGGTCGCTCGACAGCAGAGTCTCCCACTGCTCCGCACTCGGGTTTTGTATTTTGGGGACCACGTCTATGTTTTGGCAGGCCCATGTGATGTGGTATAGTGTAGGTTTTTCGTCGCACCAGGGACATTTGTTCGTGTATATCGTAGGGTGCATTTTGTTTAGTATATGTAGGTTTGGGAAAGAGCCTGTTAGTAATTGTATCCAAGTGACAGCTTCCTCTCTGCTGAGAGATTTGTGCGGTGAGGGATATCGCATTCTTCTGCCTCTATAGTTTTGTAGTATGGCCGAGTATTCCCTGGGTGCTGGCGCGAGTTCCGCGGTCTCGTCGGAAGCTCGGAAAGTAATGTATCCTCGAGCTATCCTGTCGGCCTCTCGGTTCCCTGCCACCCCCGTGTGCCCCGGTACCCACACAATTTTGTGTCGGATCTTGTCGTTTTGTTCTTCCCGGTTTTTAATTCTGTCACTCGCTGCGAGGAGTATACGGAGTGCGTGACGACCTATCCTGCCATTCATGTAATTTCGGCAGGCTGTTTGAGAGTCCGTAAGTATTGTTAGTGACCGCCCGGTTCTATAGCCCTCCGCCACCGCTGGAGCAACGGCTACTTCCTCGGACTCTGCAGCTGTGCAGCCTCGGAGAGACGCGCTGGTCATTTCGCGTAAAGACGAATCGACCACCGCCGCTACAGCGATTTTGGTGTCTCCTCCTCTCCAAGACGCGTACACGGTACACGGTCGTGGCTTGAGGAGCGTATGTTTTCTCGATGAATTCGGCCCTCGCTTCTCTTCTGCCTCGATGGAGGTTGGGATCCATGTTTTTTGGTATTGGCGCTACCTTGAGGGTCTTGCGAAGCTCGTCGGGGATCGTTGCCGTCCTCGACATTTCTCGCATCTGCTCGCGGTATCCGAGCCTCTGCAGGAGCGCTCTTCCTGTCGTTGTTTGCAACAGCCTGAGTTTTTGCGACTCAAGCTGCGCCTCTCGTAGCTCCTCAAAGGTGTTGTGTAATCCCAGGGCCATGAGTTTTTCTGTAGACGTGTTGCGTGGTAGTCGGAGCGCTGTCTTATACGCTTTGCGTAGCTGGGCATCCGCTTGTTGTATTTCATTTTTGTTGAGGCACTGGTAGGGTAGGCTGTACGTGATTCGACTAACTACTAGGCTTCTGACTAGTTTTAGTGTGTCTTCTTCACGCATGCCATGTCGCCTGTTGGTGATGCGGGTGATCATGCGTGCGACTTGTAGCGTTGTTGCTTTCAGTAGGGTAAAAGTGTGAGTACTGCGCTGGTTGGATTGAACCTACATGCCCAAAATTCTTATTGTTGTCTTTTCGGGTATGGGCGTCCCTTCTATGTAGACGTTGAGTTTTATGTCCTCGTTGGTTGGGACGGTCCGGTTTTGCTTGCCTCTCCAGACTCTCAGCAGTTCCGATTTCTCGGTCGAGCATGAGAGTCCTCTTTCTGCGAGGTATTGCTCTACACAAGAGGCCGCTTGCTGTAGCCTTTCTTCCTTCTCTCCGAGACAGCCCGTGTTTGTCCAGACTGTTATATCGTCAGCATACATGCGAAATCATCCGGAGCTAAGTTAGCAGCGAAGCATGCTGTGGCCGCTGCGTCAGGACGACGAGAACCATGTTCCATAGCGCGAAATGTTCGCCATAAAGAAGCATTCGATGACTGTGTCGAAAACTGGTCACACCACGCATGCCACTGCCTTCGCGATAGATCACGTTCATATCTGCGAGCCTTGGCAGTAAGGAAATTCAGCCTTGTGCGTGCTTGTGCAGAAGTCGAGTCTCGGGAAGCTGCCATCTCCGCTTGTCGGCGAGCAGCCCACAAGTTAAGCAGACCCACATCCGGCGCCGGACGATTGACGTCTGTCCAGGTGACAGTTGTAGCCTTGTTGAGCGCAGTTTGTATGCAGTCCATACGTAGTGTAGATGACTGCACAGAGAGAGCTTCGAGCGTGGTGCGAAAGGTGTCCCAATTGACCACAGAACACCTACGGCGTAATCGGCGGGCTCGTAACGGATGAAGACCGATGATGATAGGGTGGTGGTCACTACCCCAGCAGTCAGGCTCCAGGTGCCACGAGGGAGTGCCGGGACCGGACCACCACGTAAGGTCCGGAGCATACGTTGGACTGCGAGCATGGCGCACAGCCCGCGTTGCTGAATCGGGATGGTTGAGTAATACAAGCAACGCATCCGCGAAGGCGTCCCGCACACGCCTACCACGGGGGCAAGAAGTGGGGTATCCCCAGTCTGGGTGAGGGGCGTTAAAGTCACCACCGACTAAAATAGGGCACCCTGGGTGTTGTCGTCGCAGAGTTAATAACCACCCCAGATTAATGCGGGAGGACGCTCCACCGGCGGGCCTTACATAGCATGACACGACTACAACAGTTGCCTTGGGAAACTTCACGGCCACTGCAACTACCTCCTGATATGAGGTGCACCATTTTTCTAGGGAGAGGCGAACTTGAGGAAAGCGCGTATCGACATATACCGCCGCCTTTCCTGTAGGAGCTGCAGTGTGCACACGGCGGTCGGTCATTGATGGAGACATGTATCCATTAAAGCCCGGAATGGATGGCAAGGCATTTGTCTCCTGCAGTAGCAGGGCCCACACCTGGAGCTTGTTCATGCGAAGTCGATATTTGAGCTCTCCCAGCTTTGTGGAGAGGCCTCTGCAGTTCCACTGGAGCACGCCACAACAACGTGTACTCGCCATTTTCGATTAAGCGTCCAAGCGTTGTAAAAGAACGGATGTCAGGTTAGATAACTGGGTTACCATAAATCGGAGGAGGGATGTTGTAGAATTATCCCGCAGTGCAGCAGAAGACCTGGTAGAGTCAGCAAACAACGCGTGAGGGCTGGACGTAGTCGACGGTGCGGCAGCACTCAGTGGCGCGGCGTTGGATTCCGCTGTTGGTCTTCGACGAGCAAGCAGCTCACGGCGCTGTCGTAGCTTAGAAACCTCGGCTAAAAGGCGTGCGATTTGGCCGTCAACTGCTGCCATGTCCTCAGGCAGTGGCTCCAGCATGCTGGTATTGTTTGTAGCCTGAAGGCGACGGCGATCCTTGCGCACTTTATCTCTGTAAGACAGTTGAACAGAGGCTGCAGGCGGATTGGACTCGGAAAGCTCTGGCCAGTCGTCGTCATCCCACTGGAGGGCCGCAAACCTGTTGGATGTCTGTATCGGTGCTGCATTTTCAGGTGGAGGCACGAGTTTATGTATCCTACGCCGAACCTTTTCAGTTGCCTTTTGTTTTGTTGGGCAGGTTGGAGAGGTGATCTCATGGTCGTCGGTCTTGCAAAGTCCGCAACGGTAAGACGGCGTGCCTTGTGGCGTAGCCTGATCTTGAGTTGTAAAAGGGCATGATCGGCGCATGTGGCCAGATCTGAAGCAACTGTAGCAATAGACAGCGCTCGGTTTGTATGGCCGAGGTCGCAGAATACAGCCATAATAGTAAAGGCGTTCTGGAGGAGTTGGTGGGCCTTGCAGTGTAACGATACAGGAGCGCCCTTTGCCCATATACCGCGCTTGGATAACACGGTGCGAAGGGCAGTATAGCTCACGCTGCAGGGTTGCCTGGTCTTCGGCGACGTCGACGTTGTACACAACACACCGTTGTAGGTCCGAACCTTCTACAAGGTACACCTGGACAGGCACCGAGATCTCGCTTGTAATCGATATACACTTGAGCGTTTGCAGACGCTCGACGGCAGCCAGAAGCAATTATAGTTTTTTTTTTTAAAAGCAGAAGAAAGCCTTTATACATACGTTGTAGACACTCTCATTCGACATAATAAAACTTACCATTATTCACAGGCGTACAAATGGACATATTGCAAGCCATAAGGCGCAACTAATAACACAAATTGGTGTGCAGTAGTTCATATGTTACACACTGGAATACTACCCATGAACTGGACATGTCATGTTACCATAATACACATCATAAAAAAACGCACTACGTTCACTGTGCTGGAATCTCACAGCAGAGAGGAAAAAAAACAGTTACATCAGACTCCATACAAAGAAATGGAAGAGAAACAAATAAAGCCCACATTAGATGCACGACACGGAAGTCATCGATACAACCGCAAAAAATTGTCATTTGAACCGGAAGCTAGTTAAATTACTGGGCTGAGTTGCAAAATCTGAGCTAAAAATAAGATACTTTCTTCCACTCTTTTCTTTGCATATTGTTTATATCTAGATTCGCAGCCTCTTAATTATTTAACAGTTCCAGAAAACGGTTTCCTACCCTGTTGGCCGGTTGGTACGTTCTACAAATTGGCGGCGTCCAACTCTCTCTCTGCTTGATGTCGCGTAGAAGTTACGAAGCTTCTGTCTACTCCCACAGTTTGAACAGGACTTCTCAGAATTTTTCCAGCTCTGTTAGTATTTTAGCAAAAGGCTGTGTATGTACATATGCTTGACAGGAAGAATGTCAAGAAATGGAAATAGATCGGTTTTTCAAGCGTCGTACGAAACATCTGTGATGTCGCTGTTAGCTCTCTTTTGTATAAGAAATAATTTCCGAAAATGTTTGTGATGTTGTGCCCCATACAAGGCTGCAATAATTGAGATGAGTAGAGAATAGAGCGTTATACAGTAAAACCTTAATCCTTCGAGGAATCGTGTAGCGAAGTCGAGATAGTATCGCAAGTCTTCGCGAGGCTTTTACTTACACGGTCTACATGCGCATCCCAGGAAAAGTGTCCATTAAAAATTACTCCCAAGGTTTTTATATCTTTGACAAGGCCTAGCCTACCATTTCCAAGGTATAAGTTCATGCTAAAATTTACAGGCTTTATTCATGGTGCGAATAAAGTGGCCTTTGTTTTTTATGTGTTTATTTTTAGCAAGTTCGTCGTACTCCAGTTAGACAAAAAAGCGAGCATAGTATTGGCTAAGCGCCCATGACCCATGACATTATCTGACTCTAGAAAGATACTTGTGTAGAAAGATAATTGTGCGCGGTTATGCCGGGAAAACGATGTTACCCATTTCCGCCTTAGTCTACAGCCTCTAGAGCTTCTTTATCCTCTTCGCAAAACGTGTATTTTAGTCCGATCACTCTATAAATGCTCCTCTTTCCAGAAGTTCACCGCCTGTGTCTTGGCCACTCCTCCGTAGTGGATATGTGCCATTTTATTTGAGGCCAACCAACCAACCAACAATAATCCTGCACGCGGTGCGGTGAGCCGCACGCATTGCCAGCCGTAGGTCACGAAAATAGTGACCACACCATCCCAGTCGGTATTTTTTTTGCAACATGATTTGAACCCCTGATCGAAGAAAAAAGCAGATTGAAGCTTTCGCCGCAAGCGCCTCCTTCCGCCAACCCACTCACAGACCGCACTCCACTGTGCACGATCTACGCCCACCGGGTACAGCGAGTGACCACAGCACAGCGCCCCCGATGCAGTGATGGAACGGGCTCTGGCTGTAAATCTGAAGGAGGATCGCAGCACCCCTGCAAAAAACGGCATCACATGGCGCATATCACGCCACTTGGGCGAACCCTCTAAGCGCGAACTCTTGAGAGTACTCAACCACGTGTGGTTGTCCAGGAAACAACCAGCCGAGTAAAGTTACAAAATTATGCGTCAGAATGAAACCTGAAAAAAATAGACCATATTCGAAGCATCACCGGTCGATATGGCGCACTGATGAACTTAAGTTTATGGTTTATGATGGTTTAACGTCCCAAAGCGACTCAGGCTATGAGTGACGCCGTATTGAAGGGCTCCGCAATAATTTCGACCACCTGGGGATTTTTAACGTGCACTGACATCGAACAGTACACAGGCCTCTGGAATTTCGCTCCCATCGAAATTTGACCGCTGCGGCCAAACTCCTTGGTCACCACCTAATGCGTGAATGTACCATTTACCAACCGGCACTCCTACCATAATAACTGCGGAGCAACTAACACCCGCGTACCTTTGAATTTTATCGTCCTGAGCTACATTTTTTGTTCCTAACATTAGAAAAAAATCACAAAGCGAAATTTACGATTTTTTTAGGCTTTCATTTTTATGCCCTAAGGAGACGGGGTCTTCAATTGCTGTTCCTGTGGCAAACCTAGCGTCACTTTCTCGCACCGTTCCTGAAGGCGACTGCTTGAAATTTTCCGTGATTATCTATGATGATGATCTGAATAGGCAACCAAAGTAAACATATGAAGCTTTTTACGCGTAAGGAACGACGCCTTGAATTCGCTTCGCGTCAGCAAGCAGTTTGGAATAAGAAAGCATGCACATCTGACAGCGCAGATGGAAACCCTAGCGTAGTCTAGAAAATCCTTCAAGGGAACCCAAAGCTTCGAGGGCTAAATCAACCCCTTCGTCAGGGTTGCGTCTAAGGGAGAGACACCGCGAAGTTCTCCCCCTGATGAAGGAGGCCAGCCGACGGCGAAACCTTAGGCTTCCTCTAAAAAGTCCCTGGACTTTTTTGCGGACACTATTTATGCTTTAGAAGCCCTATCGTGTCCAACATTCTTGGACAAAATTTTGAATATTTTAATATTGTAATGTACCATCATGGAAACATTGCAGGTAATTGACCATTATTCTGATGCATATCAAAAATTTTTCTTTAAACCTTGTCTATCACTTTCATCTAGGAGCTCAGACTGCATCAGAAAACCAATAGGTAGCGTTTTTGGCGATAGCAAAAACGTTAATAGCAAATAAGTGCTAGCCCGCCGACGGGAGATTTGCGAATGTATTTATTGTTATAGTGGAAGCTTGCAATGTGTGAAAAAATTTTGTTCATAAACTAGTTCCGGTTGAATAATGTTTTCGTCCAGAATTGCAGGGTATGTAAGTATGCTAATGTCTTTCAGTATAGCCACTCGTTTTCTCTGCATATCCAGCTTGCAAGCTCCATTTATCCGCTGAACAGGAAAGCTTGTCCACTGTTTCCCCGTGTGCAAAGCTTTGTGCCAATAAAATTGCCAGCGGTTTAGCTCTGGTTAAGCCTGGAGGATTGCGAAAGCAACCAGGAGAGAGAGAGAGAGGCGATGGAGAGCGCGAGGCAGCGGTGGCTGCGGCACGCTAGCTGTGGGCCACTACTGCGCATGCGCAACTGGCGAGCGCGGCGCCGGCACATCTGAGTCACCGGCGCAGCGACGGCGGCGGCGCGCCAGCTGTGAGCCGTGTGACGTCACTGCTCCCCGCGCATGCGCAGAATGGCCTTTCCTCAGCTCCGGGAAATGGCTCGGCGACTCTCGTAGTGTTGCTTTCGCAACAAAATGGGCTTTTGCTCGAGGCTCCGGGTCTTTCTTTGGATTTCAGAGTTGCACTGGAAACACTTCTGATGTTTCAAGCTTCTTTTACGCAAAGACCAGTTTAATTTCCTCAAGGAAAATGAACGCGGACTGGAAAAGTAATGCCATTGGCTTCAATCTGAATGTGCTCACGTAGTCTGAGTTTAAAACCTCGAGTCTGACACCCCCTCGGTAGTTTATGGACCTCGACTAGTTGGTAACTCAAATACAAATAGAGAAAGGCAGAGCAAGACAACGGACGTAGCGCACTGCCAACTAATGAGTATTCCTGAGTTCGGCCGAAATGTGGAGGAGCATCTCAAGAACAACGAAAATAAAAGCAATCTCAAAATGAGGAGGTGATGGCAATGCAGCAATCTCCTTCTTACTCTACCTTCAGCGCTTTACTGTAATCGCTCTTTGTTTCCGCCCAATTTGTTTTAGGGAAAACTAGACTGAATTCATAACTACACGTGCCGCTTATGCTGTACGCCGCTACCTGTATGCATTCTGAATGGCCTCCAGCAAATTTACCTGAACCTTTTCTTACTCAAAGTGGAGTTTCATTGGTGCACTTCAATTAGACACGGATCATATTAGCGCTGAAGGTAAATGTGGCAGGTTTTGCGTCGTTCGCCGCCAACAAAAGTAATGACACCTTAAGTTATGGCGAGCATGACATGCGGCTTGAAAGCATGTGGATGCTCAGCAGCTTCCTCCCTGTCATATAAGATGGGCGCCAGAAGCAGCGAACGGAGCAACTCTGTTACCGTAGCGTCGACTGCGCAAGGACCTGGAGCAGACCACTGGGACGCTCAGAAAAAAAAGCTAGCAGAGGTATAGTGCTTCTTAAACGAGCGAAAGCTCTGTTAAGCCTGGTTATGCAAGGTTTGGCGCCGGAGTGAGTCCGGCACGCGCCTCTTTCATTTTGAGACTGAGCGGTCGAGCACCAGCGAAGTGTTTGGTACACCCCCGTCAGTCACGTGGTGCAGCAGCGCCGACGCTCCGAGCGACCACAGCTGCGGCGCCTCTCGACAGTGAGTCCCGTGGTATGACGTCACTTCCCACATCTCCGCTCGGCCGGCTCAATGTCAAACGCGCCCCAAACTTGAACTTAGGCGTTGTAGTGCCAAGAGTACAGGTTTCGCTCTAAAGCGCCGATGCCTAGGCGACGCTGACGAATAGATGCCGGAGTCGGGCATAACGAATTTCAGTCAAAAAGGTAAGCTGGTGGGCGGTAGCGGTACCGGCTTCGGCGGACCTGTGTACCTCCTCCGGTCCATGTCACACAAAACGTATTGGAGGAGAGATGAAGGGCATAGCTCGGTTTGGTAGGCAAAACATTCCGCTTCTGGAGGCGTGATGCAGTGGATTAGGCTTGAACTTTTCTTGATGCAATCGAGTTGTTGCTGAGTGGTGTCGATTGAAAAAGGCCGGTCGCATGTATTCCTTCCGGTATCCAAAGGCAAAAGTCGACGGAGGAAGGGTTTTTATCCACGCAAACGGCGAAAGACACTCCTCCAAGTGGTGACAGCATGTACGGCATGCACTTGACTTTACGCCGATAGCCAATAATACTTGTGGGCACAAGTATTATTGGGGAAAAAATAAGCAGGGGTTTTGCTCTATCGCTCGTTCGAACGAACCGCGCTGGAATTCTGGCTGGCTGAATCATGAAAGGTGCTATCTTTCGAAAGAGTCGAAAAACTTCTTAAGCATTTAATTTGTTCAAGAGAAGCCTATGGTGTTCATTTTGTCCCAAGGTGGGTTCACAAGGGTGTGCCAGCAGCATAGTAGCCGTTATAAAAATGAGATTTGAAATTCTGTTGACGCAATGTTAAACATGTGTTGAGCCAACCGCAATTCACTGGAAATTCAACGTGTGTTGAGTTTACACAACACTCACTCAAAAGAATTTCTGTGCCCAAAAACGCAACACAAATATGGTGCATAACTTCTGTTGAATTTCTGTTGTTTTTCTTTGAGTACCCACCAGAAAAATGTTCCAAAGCAAGTGCTTTGCAACCATCGTGGCACTGTGTACGACTTTATTAGCTGTTCTGACAGGAGAATGTAATGTTATGTTAGAAATCAGCTGCTACACTTAATTCATGCACAAAGAACACGGTGCGAAATACGGAGACAAAACGAAAAGCACGACGAGTGGCGCTGTCGCGGGACACTGGTACTGTATCACATTATATATATTGAGAACGCATGCAGCACCTGTAAAAATTCTCGTAAACCGCTCAAATAGATGGAAAACTTTATTATGCAACCGAGTTTGGACCGTGCAAGATCTCAGGGCCACCGCACAGCCCTCACATTACGCGCTTGTGTCCAGGCCGCGTAGGGCCGTGGCACTGGCACCCCGGCTCACACAGCGAAGTTGCGTGTCCGGATCCTGCGACGCAAGGAGGGCCTCCCATTCCTCCCATGTACCAATGGCAGGCTGTCCCTGCGGGGGAGGATCGGCAGGGCAGCCGAAGAGGATGTGGTCCAGAGTGACGTGCGATTCTCCGCAGAGAGTGCACTCTGGGGAAACATGGCGGAAGTAGGATAGAAACTGAGGGGTAGGAAGAGTTCCGGTCTGGAGTCGCCTCCAGAGGATTTGTTGGGAGTGGAACAGGCGGGGGTGGGGAGGGGGACAGAGTCGGCGGGCAAGACGTGTTAGTTTAATCAGTTCTGAGAAAGTGTCATTTTCTTGCGTAGAAAAAAGTGCAAGTAGTGCAATATGCTCTATCAGGCATACCTACTTTGGAGGATTCGTATATGCGCTCATAGAAAAGGGCGCTTAATTGGTGCTTTATTTGTGTTGTTTATGAATGAAACAACATCTTCAACGAACAGAACGTTGCATGTGAACTCGATTACTTCTGCTACACATAAAATAACTAAATATTAGTAGTAACAATTGAGATAACTTTGTTGTTCAGCAGGCCACTACCTGCGCAGATCTGGACACCACTGGATATGACTCTATAAAGGTTAAGCGGAGATTAAGCTAATTTGTGAACTCTTAGTTCATGCTACAGCCTGGTGTGTAATAAACTTTTCTTGTATTTTTGGAGGGACTGTGGTCCCTTATCGTGTAACCATGGGGTCCAATAAAATTCTCTTGAGTGTGTAATAAACTTCTCTTAACTGTGTGAAATGTTGTGCCATGATGTTTATCTGATGATATATAAATATATATATATATATATATATATATATGTGTGTGTGTGTGTGTGTGTGTGTGTGTGTGTGTGTGTGTGTGTGTGTGTGTGTGTGTGTGTGTGTGTGTGTGTGTGTGTGTGTAAGTACAGAGCACTACACGACTGGGGTTGTCATCGTCACTTTAACGAGAAATTGCAGCCACAAATGTGAATACACCGCCGAATATGGCATCGGTGGTCGGTCCATCTTCAGCACTATGAATGTATCACTGAAATTTCTTCCTTTTCGTGTTGTGTTAATTCAACACATGCTCAACAGAACCTCGTGCGCCATTTTTCGACGTGCTCTAAACACTGCATCACCCAAAAACTCTCCACCTTTTCAACATGCTTTTAACAATGTGTGTTGACACGGGTTGCTGGAATTTGAACACAAAGTCAACATGCATTTTTGTATTAAGTTAAAGCGGCTGTACTAGAGCTAGCTCAAGTACAGCCGCTTTAATACTTTCAGTGAACTCATCGACCAGCGGGTGTCAAGCAGAGCTCACAAGCAGGCTCTACAGCTCCATCTTTTAAAGACGCTCCCTCCATGGTCGTACTGTCAGCTCACAGATAATCGCCCCACTGTTTTTCGTCGATATCAGCCGCTTACCTGCCTGAACAGTGCATAATGTACACCGATGCATCACATGCTGCAGAGCGGGGAGTACCTGCTGTGTATAGTCCCTCCCATCCACATCTCAACTCTCGAGCGACATACACTGCGCATACGTGCACCCACCTGGCACAGGAAATTCAAGCCATTTACAGTGGCAGTGATTCCCTTCCGCTCGCTCCTACATTCAATGCAGTTCATCTTTACACCAACTCCCTCGCCGCCCTTGAACACCTTAAGGTTGTTCGACGCACATTTCAGATTACACAATCAATTCATCTGCTATGCCCATACGCTGTATTCGCGGCTTTAGTCACGATCCACATAACACTCATGCGGATGCTATGACTCACCTTGACACATAGGCGACCCGCCACATTCCCCTCTTCCCTCAGATCCGTTCCTGTCCCATGACTCGGATTCACAAGCTCTGCGCCAGCGAACACGCCCTCAATTTCCTTCGTGTTCGCACCCTCTACCCCGTAGTCTTACTCGGCACGATGAGGTATACATAGGCCTCATTCGTGCAGCGACGGCTTTGACCGTCATGCGTCAGTCGTGGCGTGATAAAGATCTCCCAGCAACTGACAGGTGCCCTCACCACTGCACCGGATATCTGTGATGTGCGGCACCTGTTGTGTACGTGTCCAGTGACGGCTCCTACTAGAAAATGGCTCCTCAGGGAGGTCGCCTTGCAGTGAAACCGCGAATGTGACTATGTGAAGTGGACTATGAACAATCAGTTGACCGACAACCTCCGCGACTACCTCAGCGAAACTCGCCTTCACTCCTGCTTTTACGTTCTGTCTCATGCATTCAATTCCTCCTTTCTCAGCTTTACAAAAAAAAAGCAGAGCCGCCTGCAAAATTCGGCTTTAACGGCTGCAGCGGCGGAGTGGAAAAGCAGTTTTCCTTCGCTAATTTATGCACTATTGGGCGTTGCGGTATAAAACGTGTCTTAGCCTTCTATTTTCCCCACATTTCCTATGCGACACGCATCGCATTCGTTATTCAGCACTGTAGTATTTGTCAGGCAGTACGTGAGCTTAACAAGACAAACTTGAAATTTCCCAGCCTGAGAGAAAAAAAAAACAATGTTTTGTTGTGCTTAATAAGCTGGTTCCCCAACAAGCACGGCGCGCGTGCATCGTATGTCTGCTACCTTCGCTCATGAGCGCCCAAACTTTGCAGGATTGGACAGCCACTTTTATGAAGGTTTTTAGAAAGCAGCACCTGGCGCCAAGGTCTGAAATGGTATCGCTTGTAACATATCAGGAATATGACGCGAATACCATGCAAGCACTGGCACCTATGCAAATTCCTTCTTTGTTAAAACAATTGGTGAGTGGGATCAGTTAACCGAAACGCAAGAGTGCTGCGACTGCTGTGTGAAAGAAAATGTATTTTTTTCTCTCCTGAAACCCCTCCTAAGTCCCATTAACAGAAAAGCCGGCGGCGTTTGATAGTGTGTGTACTAGACAAGATAATATCCCAGCCATGCCAAGAAAAACACGGCAATGTCCTCAAGCCGCTGTAAGACTCAGCAACCCAAGCAGCCCCAACTGGCTGAACGCAATTTGGCGCCAGTATTCCCGACTACACTGGTATCAAAACTGTGAGCAACCGTTTGTCGTACAACGGTCCGGGTGGTGGTATAGATTCCTTTTTCCATAGATTACATGTGCTAGTCAAGTTGGAGGCTAGTTTGTGACCGGTATTCGAAGCGAAGACATATGCGCCTTCAAATGTACGCTTTCTTCCCCTAAGATGTAATATAGGTGTGCGCTGAGACGGTTGCAGGGCATTTCCACTCCACAAAAACCAATTTTCGTATCAAAATTTTGATCCAACCGTTAGTTATGCGCCATTTCGGGCGGTGTAATACAATTTCTCGTTGCATATAGCATACGTCTCAGACAGGTTGGAGGCTAGCTCTCGAGTGGGGTTCGAACCCAGCATCCGAATGTTGCACTCGGGCTTTTGTTTGTTTTGGTTTGGTGTATGGGGTTAACGTCCCAAAGCGACTAAGGCTATGAGAGACGCCGTAGTGGAGGGCTCCGGAAATTTCGACCACCTGGGGTTTTTTAACGTGCACTGACATCGCACAGTACACGAGCCTCTGGAATTTCTCCTCCAAAGAAATTTAACCGCAGCGGCCGGGATCGAAACCGCGTATTTCGGGCCAGCAGCCGAGCACCATAACCACTGAGCCACCGTGGCGGCTCGGGCTTTTGTGGATTCAGCGTTTGTGAAATCAGTCAGCGTTCTAAGGCGCATCTTTGTTTCATTTCTCCGTGCGCAACCAGAGCCGAGGTCGAACGCTCACGGTGAGACACTAATGCTTCCGCCTTCACCGCACGTAAGCAGTCGTAAGCGCCCTCTGATTTTTATTTTTTTTTCGGGTTGCCCATAAACCACACCATCACCACTTTGCGTACCTGCACCACGTGATGTCATATCGTTCGCGAACCCGTGGAAGTATATTTGGAACAAGAAAATAGGTGATGTGCTCAGTCTTTTACCTTCGTTTTTTTTTTCGCTGTTTTGCACTGCAACTACTTTTAGGTTTTGTTACCTCCTCAGCCCTGCCAACCGTTAGATTGAGGAAGCATTACTTCATTCTGCACAGCGGCGCTCTAGGCGAATTCGGCATCTGCTTCGTACGCGGAAGGTGCGACTTTCGAGCCCCATTGCCGCCAGATACCCACAGGTTCTCAGATGGGTAAAAGCTTTCCCCTGGCCTTTCTGCTTTAGCTTAAGTAAACTAGCGGGGATGTTTTTGTTTCTTTTTGTTTGCACACTTTTGTGCAGCCGTACAAGACGCTCGAAAAATCACTGTCTTCCTCTGGAGAGTAGTTGTAAGCATGAAATTCACTGCAGGATAGATGCAGTGTGTTCTGGGACGGCTCGTAGGCGGCGACAGCAGCATTCGAGTCTTGAGGAAGCTTCCTTATCAGCAACTTTTCTTTCCTTGGCTTTTCTCAGAGAGTGGCCGTGCTCGCTGCTCTCTTGGCCGCTTTTCGTGCTCACCGCGGGCTGAAGAACATGCTATGCAGATCGCTGGAACGATCGTCACGACCGGGTGCCGCAGCCGCCTCCGCTCCGTCGACCAGCACGTCAGCGGAACTGCAAGAAATTACGTCGCGGCCGTGCAGTAGAAGAAAAAAAATTGCTTTGAGGAAAAAAGGGCGCAGTAACGGTCTCACTTCAGGCCGGGCACCCCAACCCTGCCGTGAGCGAAGGGGAAAGATGAAAGCGGAAGAATAAAGAGAGAAACAGGCGCCTTAGTCAAGGGCTCAAGGCTTATTTCAAGCAACTGGGGACCCTCACTGGTCCTTCTTTAACTCTTTTCTTCATTCCATTCCGCTCAGCACGCTTGAGATGTGCACGAGAAATGAGCCAGTTACGGTACCCTTCCTTCCCAAAGCCCAATATTTCCTTCAACGGTCTTCACGAACATACGCGGTGCAAAACGAGCGACGAAAGACGACGGAGACGATAATACCGAAAGCACAGTGCAAGAGAGTTGGTAGGTGACTAGAACTGTTAAGGGGCGAAAAGTGTCCTCCAAAACCTGCCTCATAAGTGCGCCGATGCCGCTCTAGGGGCCGAGCGCTGGGGCCCCGCAGGGTACCTCAAGCCCGCGCCTGCGCTCTGTTCCACGGAGGCACTCCAGGGCGCCTTCAGAGCGAGAAATGCCAACAGCTTGCTCGCTTAACCTCGATCGCACTGTTGAATGAGACAGTGTTGTTTCCGATTCAACGGAGAGCCCGGTGGCGTACGAGAAAAGGCGGATGGATTGAACAGGTAGCGGCGTCACACACGAAGCGGCGGATTGGAAAAATGCCTAAAAGAGCGCGAAAGACGGGAAAAAAGAGACAACAAAAGTGGTGTTTTTTTTTTTTCAGAAACCACAGACGATGATAGCGATTCATGCGACACAGTATAGGTTACAATTATTGTTCCCCCTCAGCATGGCGGGTGGTGTGGTCCAGTCCCATTAATCATCACGAGACACACCGTACGCCCTCCATTCTCCCAATCCAATCCTGCACTCACAGTACGCCTCGCCGTACCCCGTCTTCCTCCACTATTTTAAGAACCTTTACCAACATGCCCAGTTCACCACACTTCGAAAAATGGTTTGGTTTGGTTATTGGGGGTTTAACGTCCCAAAGCTACTCAGGCTATGAGGGACACCGTGGTGAAGGACTCCGGAAATTTTGACCACCTGGGGTTCTTCAACGTGCACTGACATCGCACAGTACACGGGCCTCTAGAATTTCGCCTCCAAAGAAATTCAACCGCCGTGGCCGCGATCAAAGCCGCGTCTTTCGGGTCACCCACCCAGCGCCATAACCACTTAGCCACCGCGGGGGATGATGAAAACACCACGTAGACTGTAAATGTAATGTCGCAACATGACTCAAACGTCATTATTACATGTGAGAATGTGAAGAAAAACTGCACTCAAAAGTAAATTGGACGGGGCGGGAACCGAGCCCGTTCCGCCTGGATCCCAAGTTAGACACGTGACCCCCATCCACCACGGCAGGTTCGTTCGACTTGTCTAAAGTGATGCCTTGTGTGTCTTGTCCTACTATGTCCGTGTCTGCGAAGTCATATGCAAAGAGGATCCCATGCCTCTCAAAGGAGCGATTAACGCTATCATATCATACACTTAAGGCAGAGCTTAAGTTGAGCCCGAATTTTTGTCGACCCTTATTTTTATGCAAATTATCTTGGCTTTCATCTTTGGACTCTTAATAATTTGTGGTATTTGAGTTTAACGTTAGCCCGTGCTTCCCCCGTCTTTTTCTTTGGGATTCGTCGAAGCGCGCATCAGTAACAGTGTGTAGATTGTAAATGTATTTTTCATGCACCCCAAAAATTTCAACGGGAATTAAGAGCCTGTAATTTAAACAGCTCTGACTGACGGCGGTTCTGTGAGGGAATATTTTAAAAATGTATTAAATGCTTTTCGCATCACATGACGCTTGGAGAGCACATCAGTACAACGGCGAATGGCCAATCTATTAAGGCACGCCGTTGTGAAGGTCTCGGGATTAATTTCGACCACTTGGAATTGCTGGCACTAAAACCTCAGTGAAGGAGTGAAGAGTGGGACGTGCAAGCGTCAAGGTGATCCGTGAAAAAATAAAGCGAATTTTGATCATGCAAGCGCCAGGCGGCCTATGTAGCGTAAAAGACGTGCCGAAATTAACAAGCTTAGGGCCGCATCAATGTGTACCTATTAGAATATTTCATTTCAGCTTTTTTTATTTTAGTTTATTTTGTTTCGGCCGAGTGCCCTCACAACTGAGCTACCGCGGCAAATGTCCGTTGTTAGTAGCGTGGCAAGGCGAGACAGTTCCGTAGTTGAGACAGGCCACCCCATTCCTCAGTGCTTGGCGGCCGCGGATAACTGGAACTGTTACCTTCTTGACACAGATAAGTACTTTGGTCTGCAGGCCCTTCAGCGTCTTATTCAAGCAGCGCATAGTCATCAGTGTACCGCACGCACACGTGACTTCAGTGCTGGAGCTACTTTCGCTTCAGTACAATTATTCATGATCTACAAACACCGCTGTCATAGACATTAGATTGTAGTGAGTGGCTCTATGAGTGCAGGTTTATCACATAATTAATATATTATAGAAGAACAACAAAAGCAATAATGAATACCTAAATGCAATTACGGAATATGAACTGTGGGAACTCTAAAACCTAACGGGAAGAACTTCACCGCAACAATTACAGAAAACAAATGCTTTAAAAAGCCAATTAGAAGAAGAGCAGAGATTGTAAAGTTCCCTGGAAAAGTGCTCGAAAAAACTGTACATTCGCGCCTTAACTGGGACCTGCGAACAGGGGAATTTAGCCTCCACATATGTCTGTCTCCCTAAAGGGCACTGTAGCAATGACAGCCTAATGGCCCTTACCAGAGATGCGAAACATAGCAAAGCAGAGCGTTCTATAACCATTGTTGTGTTCCTTCATGTGAAGGGTGCTTTTCAAAACATCACACATGAGGGGATTCATTCAGCCTTGCAGACAATTTGTATTGGTGAGTAAACGTACAACTGCCTCTGTGACTATCTTCATGAGAGATCGATTTACATGTCAACAATTCAAGGCGACACAGCCCTGCTTCATGTATCTCGTGGAATTCCTCAGGTGGGGGGCGGTCAGGCCCTACCCTGTTTAATATCTCTCTTGTTGGTTTGAACAAATGCTTCATACCTACTGTTGAAATAACCCTCTACGCCGCTATCATCTGTGTATGGTGCTACAGACACAACAGGCGCTTTGTGTATGCAAGATTGCAGAGGCAATATGCTGGAGCCCTTGTACAATATGTCATTAGCTAGAAATTTCTTGGTGTGACCCTCGACAAGTCGTCCTGGTGGTCACCTTATGTCCGACAGCTAAATATCAAGCTCTGCTCACATGCCTTTATCTTACGTATGCTCTCGAGCACCGGAAGAGGCTCCTCTACAGATTCATTACTCCTACTGTATAGAATGCCTTGTGAGAGCCTTTTGCGCTATAGCTCCTCTGCTCTTCAATTTATATCGCATGAATGCTTACACTGTTTGAAGTCGTACAAGCTGAAGCTTTGAGAGTGTCCCTGCGCCTTTCGAGGAACACCTCCACTGTGGGTACTCTGGAGGAGGCTAGACATCTCTCCACCAGTGCTGCTAACAGATGACATGATTCGTGCCGAGATTAAGTTTGTGGCGCGTGAACCAAGCCATCTGTTGGCAGCGTACAGCATAACTGAAGTCTGCGATCTTCTCCCGTCACAGTTTCAGAGCCCATCTCACTTCATCTTCACCATCCTGTGAGTTGGCTGCATGACAAATCAGAACAGCTATTCCTGGCATTATGAGCAACGCCGATACCCTCGGAACAGCACTTAAATGTTGCGCCCTTCAGTGCATTCTGGATGCTCCAGTGCGCAGTGCCATGTCTGAATTAATGGCTCTGCCACGCCCGTCTCATCAGCAGTCGGCGTGTGGATACCTTCAATGCGCACCACAATCTCGGCGAGACTCAGTCACCAAACATCGACTGCTGCTGCCAATCTGGCTGCTCTGCGGGCAGCTTTTGCTTTTATTCTGCTACAACCCCTTGCACTGCGTTATATTCTTATATTCTACTCCTACTTTTGCTATAATGATTATATTCTGCGGCACCCCCTACAAACTTACTAATGTTTACAGACTCTCGCGTTGCGCTGTGATCGTTGAAGTAATCACGAATTTAGCGCCAGCCCATCGTCGACTTCAATAGGCTAGATACCAAGGCTTCTGAGCTACTTTCCGTGTTGTGGTGCTGCGGTTACCAGCTCACTGATTCCGCGCAAGCAACACAACGCTAACGCAACAGCGAAAGCGGCGCATGCTGCTTCATCCAGAATGATTCCCATTTTCTTTTCGCGATGGGATGGGGCCAGACTTGTGGCTGTTGAATGCTGGCGTTCGCAAAGCTCTCTTTCGTGTGATCCGGAGCGTCAATTCCAACCCCTACATCGCATTTACCCCACTCCTCTGTGACTGTCGCATCCAACGCTGTTAGATAGGCGTGGTCGTAAATGTCCGGACCAGGTTCGCTTGGACGCTCCTTATAAAAACTACTCCATAACAATGGTGTATTCAGCAATTCGCTGCGCCAGACATGTGGTGTGCGCGAAGACCTCGAACACGCGGTCTGCTGCAGCCCCAATTTTAATACACACTGCAAGACATCACAAGGCACTTGAACTCTCCGCCAAGATAGCGCCCTATGCCTGCAATATGTCCTTGGACCTTAGTGTGATGCGGCTTCTGCTACGCGTGGGACGAAAGCATTATTATTTTCCTGAATGATACACCCCCTTTGAAAGTCCGGTGGGTGTGTGAGTGCGCGCGTGTGTGTATATGACCTAATTCTGGTTCACCTTTTTTTTCACCCTCATCTGGAGAAAAATGTCAGGCTAAGAACTAGGCCCGCCTCTTCTGTAACCATTAAAAAGTCTCTCTCTCTCTCTGTCGCTCTTTCCCTCATATTGTTTACGCTCTAGAGGCAGCCACCTCGATTTACCGACTCAGACGAGTGTTCAAGTACTTATTCCTCAATAATAAAGGCAGTGCAGGGCTGATTTCGTTGGCTTCTTTTGCCCCTCTTGGAAATTACGTTCACTGGTTAAGTTGCAAACGATGTGTGCTCCGATGACTATTGTAACGATTTGGAACAGTTTACGTGTTACCTACTGTTTGAGATACTTGCGTTCATATATCACTCATGTGTTACTTCACTGGGTAGCATCATTAAGCTACTTTTGTTCGGTATTTTTCATATTGAACTACTTGATTGTGTGTCCGCAGTAGCGGAGGAGACGCGATCACGTAAGGCATATTTAGTGGCTTTTGACTCGTGCTGCAAGGAATTTCTATAAGGGGATTTTTGTGAATAAAAGAAAGTATGAGTACAAGAAAGAAGGAAAAAAGGCAGTGAAGGAAGAAAAAAGGAAGAAAAAAGAAGAAAAGGTTTTGGAGTGATGGTTAGGAATTTTAATAATCTTCGAGCACTATGGTGCGGGAACGCCTGGATAACTTCCTTACATAGAGCAAGTATGCGAACTGCATTTCCAGCAAAGCCACCTCATTGATACGCGATCTCACTTTGCAGCATTTTCCATGAAGGCTGTGGCAGCGAAGTATCAGTAGCAGAAAAACTTATGGAGCGAAAGCTCTATTCCTGATATACAAACTCAGAGAACGGCTGGTTCCGTCAATTTCACCTTCAAGCTCATCCAAGCTACGGCCCCCGCTCGGATCGAGCGGCGCACGCACGAAGGAGCAAGAAAATTGTGCGGCAAATTGAGCGCATTTGACGTCTGCAGCAGGGAACAGTGCCTCTCAGTAGATTTCACTGGCGCCCGCGCAGCGGGCTCACGGAAATCGGCGCACCGGCGCCAAGCGGCGCGGACAACAGAGAGCTCAGCGACAGATGCAGCGACAGTCTACCTACGAAGAATAAAACAAAATCTCTGTAAATCAATGGTCTCGCCCTTCTACAAACCAAGCAAAACCGAGGTATCGCTCGACAAACTTTGTTTAACCGCGTTCAGCCACTGGTAACTTTTTTTATTCTTGGGTTATCTACGCCCCAATGGTGAAGCCCTCTCATTAGCAGCTGCAGTCAACCCTTATAAAAGTGGTCTATGACAGTCTATAGACTGCTTACAGACTCCATTACCTTCCTGTAGATATTTTGTTTTGTCTATTCGCAGTCTGTAGACTGGGCGTGTATCTCTATATTGCCTGTAGGCAGTTTACGGGCATTATAGACAAAAGTCTACGGACCGTCTAGAGACTATGCAGAGACATTTGTAAGGAAGGCTTGTCCGGTCGATCAGGCTACGCATGCAGGTAGTCCACGCCTGTGCTAGAATGAGCGGCTTCGAATTAGTAGTGGGAGGGCTTGGATGCGGGAGGCTGCGGGGGGTTTTGAGAAAAACGAGAGAGATAAAAAAAAAGAAAGAGAGAAAGAAAGAACGAAAGGAAGAAAGAAAGAAAGAAAGAAAGAAAGGAAGAAAGAAAGGAAGGCAGAAAGAAAGAGAGAAAGGAAGAAAAGAAGAAAGAAAGGAAGAAAGAAAGGAAGAAGGAAAGAAAGAAAGAAAGAAAGAGAGAAGGAAAGAAAGAAAGAGAGAAGGAAAGAAAGAAAGAAAGAGGAAGAAAGGAAGGAAGAAAGAAGGAAAAAGAAAGACAGAAAGAAAGAAAGGAAGAAAGAAAGAAGGAAAGGAAGAAAGAAGGAAAGGAAGGAAAGAAAGACAGAAAGAGAGAAAGAAAGGAAGAAAGAAAGAAAGAAAGAAAGAAAGGAAGGTAGAAAGAAAGAAAGGAAGGAAGAAAGAAAGAAAGAAGGAAAGAAAGAAAGAAAGGAAGAAAGGAAGAAAGAAAGAGAGAAAGAAAGAAAGGAAGAAAGAAAGGAAGAAAGAAAGAAAGAAAGAAAGAAAGAAAGAAAGAAAGAAAGAAAGAAAGAAAGAAAGAAAGAAAGAAAGAAAGAAAGAAAGAAAGAAAGAAAGAGAGAAAGAAAAGTGATACGGTTTTAACGTAGTTAATAGGGTTGCCGTTGGTATCTACTGTGTGCCAAATTGGCTACTTTTCAACGCTTTCTGGCGATGAAAATTTAAGGTAGGCGCCCTGGCTATTTTCAGGCGACTTTGAACTTTTATTTGGTGCATTTCCTACTGCCATTTTGTTTTTACTCGTAGCGACCTCGCCGGCAGGGTCGATGCGCTCCACAAAAAATTGGCGGGGACTTAGCTTTGGTTAGGCCTGGTAGGTTGCGAAAGCGAGCACAGCGCCTCTAGCGGAAGGAACGCGGCGCGCCGCGTCTAAAGAAGGAACGCAGTGCGCCGCGTCTACAGGTCACGCGTGGCTACCGGCCTCCGTTGCGCGATGACTCGACTTGGTAGCCCATCTCTCAACCTTTTATGAAGTCACGCTATGACGTCACTAGGCATGGCACGGCGTCATAGGTCATTCTAAATGTTACGCGTGGCTACCGGCCGCCGCTGCGCGACGACTCTTGGTAGCCCCTCTCTCACCCCGGTATGACGTCACGCTCTGGCATCACTAGGCATGGCATGACGTCATAGGTCATTCTAAAGGTTACGCGTGGCTACCGGCCGCCGCTGCGCGACTACTCGACTTGGTAGCCCATCTCTCACCCTGGTATGACGTCAGAGGTCATTCTAAAGGTCGAACGTGGCTACCGGCCGCCGTTACACGAAAGGCCGTTTATGAACGTAGTATTGCTTTCGCAATAAAAAAGAATTCACTAGGCCATGGAGCCGCGACAGAGCGCTGCGTCCAGTTCTTGGGGCAAATGGCGATACAACTGCTGCAGCGGCTTCCAAATGTCTTGCGCTTCGGAGGCTGCATGCCATCAATCCTGCTGATAAAGATAGCGCGAAGAGCCTGAAGGCAAGTCAAAGAGGAATAGCTAACACCGAAAATATGGTTATCAGCTGATTACTACATACATCCCTGCTTGGAGCGTGAGGGCGTAAGGAAAAAAAAATTTAAAAATGAATTCTTGCATTGTGGCTATAGTGCATGTGTCCACTGGCACACATTGCATATGCAGTGTAGTAGTGTCTAGTGCAGTCGAACTATTTGAGCATGCCAGGAGTAATAAATGAAGGGTGCGCGATGACCAGGACTTCATCCATTAAAAAAGCCTTGTTCTTGCGCGGCACCTAGTCGGTGATAATTAGGTGAGCTAAGACTCTCTACAGTGGAGTTACCGACAGTGCTGGGTAATTCTTGTGGGGTGTTTTTTTTTTCGTAATCTTCTTTCAAGTAATGCTCAACGTAACTCAAGTGCACTTTCTTTTTTTATTAATGCGATCCGTGCGCAGTGGTGCTAGCGGTTTTTGTGGCATGGAAGTACACCGGACAGAATGGCGCGGTATAGACGACCGCTATAGGCGGCTGCTGTGACTGCGCACCGTCTTTTAATCGCTGCTTTTTTCACACAAGTCTCATTTCTTCGAACAATTCGCAAATATAACACAGAGTCCACGGCTCCGGAAACCATTTACTTCGCTTCTCTATGCGATCCAATTGGCCGGATCATCATGTGGACGCTGGGATAGGAGTAATGGTGCATGTCCGACTCGGTTCCTCGCACGCTCCATTCGATCCCGTCGCCGTAGCTGTCGTGCTGGCCATTCAGGTTGAGGCCGTTCAGGTTGGTCGCGTGGCAGTGGTTGTACCACCAGGCTCCTAAATACCTGACGGCGCAATTTTCCGGTGATTTGTCATTGTCTCGGTCGAAAGTTGTGAAGGCGCAGTCGTTGCTGTAACTCAGTGCGTCCCAGCCTGCGTAGGATACAGTATATTAAAGCGGAAACACGTCCGCGATGCCAAGAATGAGCCCTCTATAATTATTCTAAGGTCGCTTTCAGCATTTAGAAAGCTTTCAGAGCGACATCCGCCAAAACAACCTCTACACTAGGACAAAAATTAAAAAGCTAGTGCTTTGTACCTGCCCTTATTTCCGTGCTATCTGGCAGAAACACCTGAACGGCGCAGACCGCCCCAGGCCGTCCACAGGATGTAGAAGAATGGACTTTTGGGCCGCACCACTGGGCGTTACTGGACTTCCTTCAAAAGTCCATTGTGAATCTATATCTGTAAATAATACTTTATGCCAGCAGGTACACTGTCGCAATAAAAAAAAGTGCCTCTGGGGTCCGCCTGAGATGTTTGATTATATGCATGAAAAATATTAATAAACGGTCCCGAATCACTGCTTCGTCGATCACAAGTTGCCCCATGAAAACGCTAGGACAACTCACTAAGGACGCTCGTGCAGTATCGCTATCTGAATTTTCATCTTCTGCGTTGGCTTCTTATCGGAAATTGCCGCCTGGTAACAAGAGTCACAACAAAAGTTCTGGTTTGCCCCACTATGCAGGCAGCCTATTGACCAACCTGTATAACGCCTGCTTTTCCCATTAATCCTGGCAGATAATCGTCATGTAGCATTGCTGTTCACCACGGAATCTGACGTTTCTAACACACAGCGGGAAAATGAAAGCCGACAGTACAAGCGTTCTTTTCTTACTAGATATAGTTATTACATAAGCATGAGAATTTTTAAAGAAGCCTAGAAGATGGGCAAAGTGCTTTTGCGTTTCTAGCTGGACGCAACCTTCCTCCACTGAGTAATCACCCACGTTGTATTCTTTCTTGCTTGTAGTTAGTTCTTTCGCTAAAAGCCTCTCATAATGTTCCTCCACCATTGCTTCCATTTAACAAAATTTCTTTGAAGCGACTGATTTTGTGTACATACCATCCGTACCAACGAACTTTCCCAACCGTAGCCTGAACAACTCCTCTTCGTTGCCGACCCAGAAGCTATCGTAGCCGATAGAGATGGTATCACCCGTGTCGTTGCTGAGGATGACCCTCAGCTCCATGTCGTCAGGTCCCGACGTGAGAGCGTGCAATGCCCTGTTGCCTGCACGCCGCGAAAGCGACGAATTATTTCCCAGATCACCCTTTCAGAAGGCTGATATTACTGGATGCCTGACGTCCAGTGTTACAAAGTTTGCAGAAGGAAGGCTTGCAAGCAGACGGGACCAGTTCTCGACAGACAGGAAATTGGCACTAAATCACGATCGCCATTGAGCACATAAGCATGCCTTTCATCACATCAGGAACAAAAGCAAGACAGAGAGAGCTGCATTTAGAAAGAATGGCAGAGAGGTAGGCCTGCGAGATCGTTATCTGTCCGGCTGCTCTGCAATGAGAAAGGGAAGAAAAGAATTAGTGTTGTGACAAGAGGAAGAGCGTCCGCCTGTGTACGCTACTATTTTACCCTGCATTTCTGCGCGCATTGCGGAGAGAGAAAAATCCCCATTTTATCATTCTTTTTTTGTTTCATTGCACTAGCGCAGTTAAGCTTTCAAGTATATGAACGCCGATGTGCTATCACCTATATTTTACGAAGAAATCTTGTAGTTAGCAGTATCTCAGAGAGAAAACCATTCGTCAGACGATCAACCTTGCGGCAGCCTGAAATATGTCTTGAAAGATCTCATCAGTTTTTAATGAGAACGCAATTAGGTCATGGTCTTATAAAAAAAATGCCGTTTTCTGTGTCACGAGACTGCCTGATTGGTAGAGAAAGGTCCTGTGGCCATGTGGCGAGATCACAACCTTTTCACCATGGCACGTGGCAACCTGCAAAGCGGGCTGTGAGCACCTGCATCCTGTAGCACGTAGCAATGAAATTAATTGAAATAAATTTGATACAGTTACCACCTGCCCACCGTGGCGTGCGCATGGGCCGCATGGGAGCTCGGGAAGAGCAACCTTGTTCTCACAAACCCCACCGGTGTCTGCATTTGAAACAGCCATCTGTCGGAGCAGTGGCGCATCGCTTAAGCGCACACTAGGGCACTCCCCGCGATGTACGAATCTAATTGAGAGGGTCGTGACATCAGCAATGTCACGTGATCAGCAGTAGGTCAACCATAGGGCGCCGCCAAATTTCAAATTCTGAAATTTGTAAGTTTGCCCACCCCTGAAAATTTCAAACGACCCCAAAAATTTTATAAATTTGTCCACCATAAAAAAAGAATTAAGGTTAATTAGTGTGGATTGGTGGGCGGATTAAAATGGATTAGTGTGCCTGATTAGTATAATTCAGTGTTATAATTCGATCGAAGCTACTGGAACATTCTGGAAGGTGATGACTCATGCATACCATCTAGGGGCAATGGAATAGGCTCAAATCAGAGTTTTGGCGGCAATGTCGCAACAACATCAGTCACTAATTGCAGACACCATAGGAGGCAACCTAAACTACAAGAATTTGTTCTTTAAGAACGTGTTCATGAAGGCCCTCAAGGTTTCAGTCATTTGTGCCTGGCTATGTCTTTTTCTAATTATTCACAGCCGAGAAAACATTCCGCTTCGAATGACACTAGATGTCCAACTAATGCAAGCGAATGAAATTGGTGTCTGGAGTTAAGCACCAATCCAGTACTCCTTGGCTGGGTCACCGAATCCCGAGGCGTACTCCGTCCAGTTTCTGTAGAAGTAGAAGACGCCGTTGTCGAACTGCCCGCGCCTCTGAATGACCTGCGTGACACGGGTGCACAGGGAATGTAACACTGCCACCTGACTATAGCGTTGCCCTTGCGACATAAGCACAACCAGTAGCCCATAGTGCGAGCAGAACTGTTTCAACCTCTCACAAGCGCCACCTGCTCCAGTGAATTTACTGCTACGGAATACTGCGCCCACCAAGCGAGTGATATGTGTGTCTTTGACGGTGGCTGGGAAACTAAAACAAACTAGCTTACTTCATGGGCATTAAAAAACAAAAACTGAAAACATGAGACTAACTTTCATGTCCCGCGTTGTCCTAACCTAACCTAACACAACTACACCCAACCCAACGCGTTCTAACTAGCTTACTTCATGGGCATTAAAAAACAAAAACTGAAAACATGAGACTAACTTTCATGTCCCGCGTTGTCCTAACCTAACCTAACACAACTACACCCAACCCAACGCGTTCTAACCTAACCTACACGTCCCCAGACAAAGTGCCTAAGTTAGAATGGTAGGGCATGGCCTACCAGTACGCCATCGCTACAATTTCCATTCGCTGTAATCCACAGCTCGCCAAGTGCAAGGCTAATTGATGGGGGAGACATAGGAGAGGGCTTTCTCCTCCAGTTAACGTAATTAAGCTGGTGTGATGATGATGATAGTAGGCATGCCGTTGCTGACGTCGAAGAAAAATGCGAAGCCCTGCTTAAGCCGGATTCACATTATATCTATCATGCCATGAGCACACTGACAGAAATCTCAGAAATACTATAGACAAGCTTTCACCGAGTTCTATATATACCCTGCCCGCTCTTATGAAGAAGGGCACGACCCGCCGACCAGCGCAGGAATTCTGGTATAAACGCGAGTGATGTTGGCGACAGGAGTGCTCCTGCCAGTGATGCGGATTAGCTTACCGTCCATCCTCCGCCGTCCTCATCCATATCGCAGTACACAGTCTGCCCCGTGAGGTCACCCGGCCAGATGAAAATGGTGTAAATTCCGCTGGTCGTCTGACCCGCGTGAAAAAGCTCGGTGCAGTGCCTGGGCCGTATGTTGTCTGCAAATGGCGTTCTCGCATTCAAAACTAGATTTCACCTTGCTTGAAATTCTTGTTTTCTTACCGAGCTGTAAATCGGCCTCTGTAAGGTGTGCACAACTTTTGACTTTTAGCGCATCGGAGGCGCATGAACACAGCTGCCTGGAAACTGTGCTCTCTTCCTCAGCGTGCAAGGTGTACCAAAACTGCGTTCTCTTGATTTCTCTGAGCAGAAATGATTTTATGGGCATGGTTGGTAAGCAGCCACCACCCACAACTCATGCTGTGACTCTTCCTTTTCCCTCCCTCTTGCGCCGTGTTGCATATATGGTGATGATGCGCGGTGCACCTGCCTGACTATGTCTGTTTCGTCAGATACACCCTCATTCTTACCAGTTGTATGAAATGGACACAAATCCATCTCAATAGCTTTCAGTTTACCTCTGGCGAGGGAAAGAAAAGCATCTCTTAAGGCACCTTTTAAGCATCCCTAAGGTATGAGATGCTATCGATCACAGTGTGTTGGTTCGTGAGTAGCTAATTGTGTCATATTGGTATAGAAGCACGGAGGTGAACTGCTGAGCGGTATTCGCTTTATAAAACCCCCAATTCTTCATTTCGAATTTTCGCTGTTGAGTTGGCCTTTTACACGCTTTAGTTACGCCCAGATATTCCATCAATGCGTAAGAATCTCTTCATAATATTGACGCCCAAATGCTCTTGCAAACCCATAGTTTTCGTCAAATTCAACCTTCATACTCATTTGTTTAAATAAATCAATAGCCCTGTCAATGAAATCCTGACACTCCAGTACTTTAATCAGCTCGCTTCAATCCCAGCACTTTTAAGCAAGGCTAAACTTCCAACTCTAACCGGCAGAAACAGAACTTTGCGCCTTAAATATTTATGTCACTTAATCAAAGGTGATTACAAAGTAGACATTTCGCACATAATCTCCTTTTCAGTGGGATAAGCTAAACAACCGAGACACGCCCTAACAATAAGACCTTATTGCGCTGGCAATAACTGTTTTAAATGTTCCTTCTTTCCTAGGAAAATTACTGAATAGAATACGATAGATAATGACAAAGTCATACTCCCCTCGCTAAATCTATTTTGCTTCCACCTCGATGCGTGAGCTCCAGTTTAACCATTCTATGTTGTTTTTGCCATGAATTTATTATTTCATTTGATGCTTTGTGTTCAAGTTTGTATGCTTGGCATATTTCTCCCTTGTTGCCTATGAAATGTGTGTCGTAGTGTACTCCACCCTGCTAAAATCCCAGTTGGGATTGCAGCATTTATAAATAAATAAATAAAGAATTTCTCGACGCCTCGAGAAGTAGACTTACTCTTGATATCCGAGAGGGCTGTCATGAGCTTCTCTACGTGCCCTTCAGCCTGGGCAATGGCGATGTGAACTTTGGCAGCAGTCGTCACATCCATTGCGTACGAAGCCAAGAAGACGACGAGCAGCTTACTGGTGGTGAAGGGCCAGGCCATTTTTGCTGTAAGCTAGTATATAATTCTGGCTCCCTAAAATCAACTTCTTGAGGGCAGCCCCTACACAGAAACGGTATGGGCAATAGTCAAAAGAATAGTTATGATAAATGAAATTCTCACCTCTAAGAGTTGATGAGTGAACTATTCTCTAGCACGTCATTCAATGTCTGAAGCAGCGCAGTAGGCACCAATGTCTCTATTAAAGAACTGATGTTTCCCACTGATATAATTCAATTTTAATATTCGGTTGAGGAACTCGTGCCATGCTAGTGTTATAAATGTTATCTTCGTGTTGTAACCTTGGGACGCGAAAAATGAAGAGTCTTTCCATCTAGATTAAAGAAACGTGAATCACAATAAACATTTTCGTAATAATGGAGAGTGGAAATGAACAAAGCTTACCAGTTACTGAGAGCAAGGCCTCAAACGAACGCGACAGCGGTACCCGTGGGATGAAACGCGTGCGCTGCGCCAGGAACGTCCTTTCCCGTACACCCCTTAGAAGCAAATGCTCGACGCCTTCTCGAGGCGTACTCACATCGTGGGAAGGCGGTGCCAACCCGAGCGCCGCTTAACAGATCCAAAGGAGAGGAAGTGGGAGATGAAAATCAAGTCTCCTGACGTACAAGAGGCATCGGGTTGCGCCAGCCGCTCCGAGGCCGCAACAGGCGCGTTTTCACGGCCAGTGAGCGCCACCTATGATTGCGTGAGGAAGGGAACACTCCTCATGTACCCGTACGGTCTTCTCGCCATCTCTCGCGGTGTATCGTTTCCCGCTGCTGTACCCACTTGGACAGTTTAATTACAAATCACTTTTTATCCGCATTTCTTATAAATGGCTGCCAGAAATGAATACTTTTGCGACTCATGTATCGCTGAGGCATTGTAATCAACTCAACGCATGTCTCGCCATTAATTTAGCATTTATTGCCTTCCTTTCTTTCCCTTCACGTTGCCCGAACCGACTGCCGGATAAAGCCTGACTAGTCTCACTGGCTCAAGCTGCCCCGCTCAAGTACAATAAATATATCATTAGACGACTGTGAAGATGTGCGCGGCCGTTTAATCGTACTTTATTGAATCATTCTTCATTTCGCCTGAACAAAACGCAGAGGACACAGAAGAAAAAGTTCTGATGAGTTTGACAGGATTGTGGACCCCATTTAAAATCGCACAATGGCAGCGGCTGAAACCGTACAAAGAGCAAAACCAAACACACAGGCAGAGTATATAAATCACGGAGATGAACGCAACCAATCGATGGCAATTAAGAACAGTGGCAAATAATAACTGGTCTTCATGACCTTAGAAAAGCTTATCAAAGAAATGGCTATGAAATGAGGCTGTAGTGACGAAATGAGATATCTATCACTTGCAAAAGCCTACCAGCCGGCGATGAGGTGCAGAATACACAAGATGCTAGCAAGGAAACGAAATTTGTCCGCAGTGAGTGTACAGGTAACTATACCGTTTGTTCCTCTGCTCTCCCCTGTATTTTCCCGTAACTTTCCGGGCCAACATTGCATCCCATGAAAGGGAAGGTGACTTCTGAGCATCGAAGTAGAGGTTGATCAAATGATCAGTCAGGGAGGAAGATGAAGTGTTGCGGGAACTTCACGGTGCGACATCCAATGCTGCTTGGACATAGGACCGTTATCACTGGTCCCTTCTGGATTTCATTCGTTCAGCAAATATTTCCCCATTGACGTCATTCATCCCTCCTATCCTATGCCATGAGTTTGTAACCACTGCTTTTAAAGAAAACTTGCGAGGGCATTGCTCTCTGCTTTATCAAGTTCGTTCCTTCTTGCGCTGTCTTTCTGTGCTGAAAACCAATTCTATTAAATAAAGACACCGCTGAAGATCGCTCCAGGAAGGAAAGGTCATTGTTTTAGACGGGAGAAGTGTGCATGTAGAGAAAGCGGAAAACTGTTAAGAACGAAAAAAAAATTGTTATGACCGATATTTTATCATACATGCGCTAGCAGATCGCAATTCAATAGTCGGCAGTTGGCGTCATATTGACGCAAATTTAAAAAAAAAAAACATTGTCAGCGAAGAGCTCAGTTGTTCTAATACAAAGCTGTGTATTTCAAAGGAAGAAGAGAGTTAGGCGTATAACCGATGGTTTGGAAATCAGAGAGTAATATGTGTCAACAACCGCAACAACGAGATGACAAAACCGAAACAATGCAAGTGGAAATGAAGGAACCCGCCAGATTCACGTCTGAGCGGATGTGCAAGGATGCGATTTCCAATGGAAGCGAGCGTCTTGGACGTGTGTCTCAAGTTGAACAACATCTGCCGGAAGCGTTATCACACTCTCGAGTTTTGCGCTTTCAGACCTCGGCCGGAAGAGCCCAGTTACCCAGCAGTCTCCAGCTTCCTGATTCCCGTCACAAGCACACGTAGTCGGCCGTTTTAGGCTTCATTCGGCTGCGAAAGCGATTGAGTTACTTAACTGCTTAAAAAGTTACTTAAAGTGTTCATAAACGCTTTCAGTGGTCTAAAGCTGATTTAAGGAAAATTGATAAATCTGGTGTTACCATAAAAGCTCAACTGATAAATGTCACAGTACCAGGACAGTAAATCGGTGACAGTTTGGAATAATATTGGAATGAAATCAAGCCGCTACGTCTAGAGCAGAGTTCTTTAGATATGAACAAGGAAACCATAAACTAGCAAAACAGCACAAACAAGCAGATTATGGAATAGAAAAAGCACAGCAGAAGGAACATAACTGAATTACAAGGCGTCCCGGTGACTGAAAAGTGCTGAATGAAGTGCCGAATATGACCGGTGCCTGTTGATGAGAGCAAATTTTGTTAAAATTGATGACAGCCAATTTTTTTAGTATAGTGCAGCATCATAACACCGCCTCTTCATTCCAACTTCTGGCACCTAATTAGCATACTTATACTTTGTTTTAATTTTAATGACTATAACATCAGTACACATCTAAAACACTCGTAACTAAGCCATACACACCAGAGCGCATTAACTGGGCGCCTCTCTAACATGCCTGATCCATCGACCCTTTGCAACCTTACGTTGCGTGCCCGCCTCTCAGGTCCAGAGCCTGAGTTCACACCCTAATTCCGGCTAATTAATTTTAATACATTAGTTTTTCATTCTGAAGCACCCCCTTATAGAGAAACCTCCTCGCCAATTTTGGCTACATTAGGAACCTTCTGTAATTCGTTAGCTTCATTTGAAAGTTCTAGAATTTTTTCCAACTGAAGCAGGACGATGGTCTACTACACTGGGGTTTCAGCAGAACGAGCTCCTTACGCTACTGCGTAATAGGAAACAATATAGGGCTTAGCACACTGCCTTGCAGCCCACCGGGGAAAGATTTGATTAACTTTTCAATAGTTACCAAAGCTCTCTTGTAGTTCTGCACAGTTAGAAGCTTTATTTATACAACTAGAATATTCTGTCACTCTGGAAGAAGATTACCTCCCCCTAATTCTTTCTGCACTCCAAGCCTTTTTAAGCATGAAATAATTCTCTCCAATTGCAACAAAAATCTTAATGGACCCGCGGAGATAGTAGGAGACTAAGGTTTTTTAAGGACACCAATTGTTGCGGAGATTATCAGCCCTTATTACAATCTCATAACTTCTATAACCACATCAAAGTCCACGCCCGTATCACCAAAGCTTCAGCAACTTTGATCGACCATGTATTAACTAATATATGCTTGGTAGAAGATCGCGCAGAATTCGACTGCGCATCACCTGCCTGCTTATGATAGAAATGTCAACAGGACTCTTTACTACAGCAGGGAATCTCTCGATCTGAAGTATTGCGATTGAATGCTCGAGGTCTGCGAGGCCGCCTAGCAGAGTTCAGGAAGAGGATTTTCAAGTTCCAATTACCTGAGCTTGTAATATGTGAGCCGAATATCACATCTCCTTTTCGACTATCTGGTTATGAGAATTTCCTCTCTGAAGCGGCTGGGCATTTCAGCTAGATACCACTATGCGTCCGCCGCGACCTTACTTACGTTCGGCATAAAATTACTGGGGGCAGTAGCAACAAATACGTAGCAATCACTGTGAATTTGAATGGGAACACAGTCTCTAGTATAGGTGATTAACCCCACCAAGGCGTCGATTTGACGCCTCACGACCAAAATCGCTACTCGACAGGGTTTCAGAGCCCCATATAATAGTTGGAGATCTCAATGCGCATCACCATGGCTGGGGAAGCGCCGTTACGAATATTCGAGGGCGGGATATCGCCTCGTTCATACACAGTGCAGGTCTTGTTTTGCTCAACGCCGACGTTTTTGCTCGAGGCTACCTACAGCAGCTGCCTGGACCTGGCATTTGTATCGAGGCGCCTGCGCCTCTCACCGTCCGCAACGTGGTGTGCTGATATTGAAACGTATGGAAGTGACCACAAACCAAGGTCTGTGCAGCTAAAGTGGTTTCACCTTCTTCCGCATGCCAAAATACGCTGCACCGGCTGGAGTGCTTCCCGCATTATTCTAGAAAATATCTGTGAAAACCTTGCTAACAACCCCAGGTGGTCGAAATTTCCGGAGCCCTCCACTACGGCGTCTCTCATAGCCTTAGTCGCTTTGGGACGTTAAACCCCATAAACCAACCTAAACCAACCAACAGATGTGTAGCAGCGCATTATTGCGGCCTTGCAATATACAACGCGCAACCTTTCAGCGCCTAGGTCCACATCTCCAGTGATGTGATGTACGCGCAGCTTCGGACGATTCGGCGGCGCGCAGAAAGAAAATACCGCAAGACAAAGGATCTATCCTATCTCCAACATCTCGACGAGTCCAGAAGCAAATACAGCGCTGCTTAAAGAATCTAGGCAGACAATGGTGGCGGTCGTTTTGCAACAGACTGGATTCCTTCAAACCGCTCTCCAAAATCTGGCAGGGCGTCCGACCAGTGCCGACATTTCCCCAGCAGCAGCACCCTTTTCCTGCATTGGCACTTTATGAAAAACGGCAAGAACTAGAGGTCGCCGAGGATTTCTCTTCGAGAATTGCCGGAAGCGCTACTTCAGCTCGGCAGCATCAGTGTGCTCCTCCCACAATAGACGATTGCCTGGACATTCCCTTCAGAATTCAATCTGTTTGTACGCATCCTTCGTCCACAGGACCTGATGGTATCACATACAGCGCGCTTCCTCATCTGGGGCCCCAGTCAATAGAAGCCCTCTTAACATTGCTCAACCAGTCTTGGGTCTCTGCCATTGTTCCACAGGAGTGGAAAGGAAGCCGCACTGTGGCATTGCTGAAACGAGGAAAATTGCCATTCGACTTAACATCCTACAGACCAGTAGCTCTTGGCAGTTGTATCGGCAAGACGATGGAGTGTATGTATGGTGTACAGTATATACGTACAACCATTCCAGGGATAACAAAGAGGCCGCACCATCCCAACAGACGGTCTGAAACAGCTGGCGCTGTCATACATTGCATCTATGTATGGTGACACCCAGCATGTTTTTGTGGACGGATCCGTGACGACCATATCTTCAGCTGCTGCGGGGATAGTTCCAGAAATGCCTTATGTCACCGTTTCAGGCTCATGCATAAAACGTCATCTACGGCAACCGAATTTGCAGCCATACGAGAGGCCGTTCGTTTCATTGGTCACCAGTCAGTGCACCAATGGATTATATTCTGCGACTCCAGATCGGCATTACAGGTCATACAAACTTACGTTAAACTAAGGATATGCGAACAGCTGGCTGAACACATTGTGCTTTTGTTAGCTGAGGCTTTCCACTGCGGTCATACCATAAAGCTTCAGTGAATATCAAGTCAATGCGGCACAGAAGAAAACGAGCGTGCTGATGCCGAGGCTCGGCTAGCGCATGATCATGGTGCTTTTATTGAAACTGCCTTTTTCAGATCTGACATTGGAGCCTTGCTGGCGCATGTAATGGAAGCCGCAATGCAGTTGCACTCGAACGATTCGAGCCATCAATGGAACCGCATCTCTAAGCTTTACGCTGGCGCACGAATTCATCGGCCATCTTGAGTAATGCGACGTCAAGGAACTTTATTGCACCGGTTACGGCTTGGCGTTGCCTACACCGAACACTACCGTCACAAAATCGGAATATAAACTAACCCAGATTGCGTACAGTGCGACACTCGGGAGACTATTGAACACCTTCTTTTCGAGTGCCCGAACTACAGTGATGAGAGGAGAACGTCGGAAGTGACCGTGAGACAGCTGGACGCTCGCCCTTTTTCTGAAGAATCTCTTCTAGGCGCCAGGGCGAAACGTGCTTATGGGTGGTGCGTGACGAAGGCCGTGTTCAAGTTTTTATGTGAAACCCTCCTGGATACTCGTCTGTGACCGCCTGTGACTGCCAGTGCACTGCCTACTCGGTTTACACAGTTTACACGGTTTACTCGCTTTACGGTCTGACATGCATGAGAGTGCACATCTGAGTTTTCATGGAGCCCCTACTCCAGTATGCGTTAATGACCTGTGTCGGTGTGTGTGTTCAAGACACGAGCTTTATGTGCGTATACTCACCGCGATGAGAGCGCCAGCCAGTGTGTATGTGGACATTACCCATGAAACTAATTGTATTATGCCGTCATCAACCTTCATTCGCACATTCCCTTTCATCCCCTTCCCTTTCCCCAGTGTGGAGTCGCAGGCCAGTTCCATGTTACCACCGGTCGACCTCTCCCTCCTTTCCTCTCCTTAAAATTCTTTCTCTCTCTCTCTCGCAACAGGACTAGCGAAAAACGTGCATAGGACAAGCAATTCACCACAATGCATTAAGAACCGCTTCAGAATAACATTCGTCCACTTGATACCGATGATATCTATTTTGGCAGCGTTCGCACCGAAATCACTAATTTCATGGAGGCCCTCAGCCGAGCATAAAAGAATAGCCGCTAAACAGGAAGCAACTATTCGTACAAGACTCCAATATGTGTTTAGATGAACAACCAGACTGTCGACTTAATAATAATAACTTGTTTATTTCCATCAATGATGGGGGAGGCTGCGGATAAAAGCCGCTTGACAACCAAGCGACTTGATGAAGTCCGCAGCCTCCCTACAATGCAGGCAGCGATAGAACAACAACAAAAAAAACTTTCAGAAAGCACAACAGTCAAAATTAATGCGCGAACACTTGATAGTCACCAGAGGTAAACATAACAAAAGGCAAGGTAACACTTTTAGTTGTTATTGTAAGCAAGGATTGTTAATGAAATGTTTGCGTAGGGTTCGTACAGAAGTTAAGATAAAGACATAAAATATAAGATAAAAAGATAAAAGATAAAAAGGCTACTGGTGACAGAAATGGCAGCATCACAAAAACAGCAAATACTCCATTTTTCAGTACAATAAACTGCGCAAAAAAATCTGTCGTTGCACAGAGAGCAAGAAAACAGATTGGAGGGGACAGTTCAGATCCGCTTTAAGGGTGTGATGCGATAGCGATAATCGGTTAATGCCTATACGTGCTGAATCAGTCATTCTCTGCGTTACATTCATAGATCCCTGCAAATCCTCACTCCAATCCTGGCACAGCGGAATGGAGCTATGCGCCACTATCCTGCGATAGCAGGTGGCACAGCTAATGGGGCTTGTGCTACCCAGGTTGCTCGTCCCTAGCAACCTTTAGGACTAATCATTATTTAATTGCCACCTGCCACGGTGGGTAGTTTGCTCAAAATCCTGTGGGCAAGTTGTGATGACGTCGCAAGGTCACGTGACCTAGGTGGCCACCCTGACAACTAGGGGCAGGGTGACCACGTGGCCACCCCACTTTCCAAACGACTTTCCAAACGTACTAACTAGGGGTGTGCGAATATTCGAAATTTTCGAATATAATTCGAATAGTATATTTCTAGTATTCGTATTCGATTCGAAACCTAAGTATTCGTGTTGTTTCGAGTATTCGATCCGACGCGAATATTCGTACCCAGCCGAATATTCTATTGCGAGCACCGGCGTTCATTTCGGTCCGCAAGTCCTATCAAAAGAGACATAACAATATAGCGGCGCTCAGAGCAATGCGTAACGTTGGGCCATGCAGTAGCTGACTACGCTGGTGAGCTTCTTTGTGGCTATGCCTGCGAAGCTGGTATAGTCAGAGCTCTGCACGAAATACCTCGCAATACGTGCCAGTTCAGTGCCAAGTGAGAGGGCATTTTTGTGGCTGGAGAAATCGCTTCAGCTAGAAGGGAACTAGCTACTTCTGCCTGACCGTATGGAGCAGCTGGTTTTCCTTCACGACAACCTTTTATGTTCATCCCAGCAACGCGCTTTTGTACTTATGCTGTGTACTAGCCATCTTCTCTGATATTTCCACTCTTCTATGAGTAATGTTCGAGACTTTGATACTTTTTGTGCAGCCACACACATCTTTGTGTTCATTTCATCACTGATAGTTGAACTGTGATGTTCTTGGGTGCTCAAATAACGTTTTGTACGAGTTAAATGCATCTGTCCTTGATTATTCGATATTCGATTCGATATTCGGAACCAAGTATTCGTATTCGATTCGTATTCGAAAAATTTGGTATTCGCACACCCCTAGTACTAACCTCAGAAAAATGCTGATGTATGCTGATGACAGAAATATAGTAACGGCAGAGAATTTGAATGACATAGAAAAAAGATAAATTTGGAGTTGAAAACGTTTCTGAATGGTTTCAAAGCAACAAGCTATCCGTTAATACCAAGAAAAAGAGCAACAAATTGAAGTCGCGGAACAAAATTGTTGATTACGAAAAACTGCAGGTGTTTGCGGCTGCCGGAAAACTAAAGGGCACAGCTTATGCAATCAGTGAAGAGTACTGAAAATCAACACTAGACTTGAAAGAAAATTGCCGACGATTACGTTACTTCCTAATGCGAACTTTGAGCGCAGCTCATCAGCTGTTTCAGCTTTTCGACAGATTGACGCAAGGAATTCGAGCAAGACATGTATGTACAATTACAGACAACTTGTTTTCACACTTATTCCCTCTTCAAGAAACACTCCACTTATAGTTCTTGACTGTCATAAAGGATGCTTTGTGGACGGAGAAATAGATGGATATATGCTCGACTTGCTGCACCAATGCCTGATTCTCAAAGACGAGGTCTGCGCAAGTATTTCGCTAGGTTGGCACAGCTGTGGGAGCCGTTACGAGCGAGAGGAACGGGATGTTCACCCGCATAAGTGGTAAGAAATTCCGGCTTGTCTTTGTATCTACATTAAAGTCCCAATCCACCCTGCCACACGGGCAGGTGGCATCGTTTCTGGCACAACGTTGTCAATGGCAAAGCATGCAGAGCCCATCTGTCACTACCACCATATAGCTTAAAGCATGATTCAGGTGCCCACTGTTACAAGAGGTCAGTTATGCGCCTTCCCTCTAGTTCAGGTGTCCACCGAGATGTGTGAGACAGAGCTGCCCATTTCCTTTCCTCAAAAATTAATGAAGAAATTTTACCCTCTGCTGTCCAAGCTCCGGCTCCATTGGTTTCGCAGCTGTGGGGGAAAGATACTGCGCATTTACTTTCCTCAAAAAAAAATACCAATGACATTTTGGAAAGCCTCGTGGTCAACCCGCTGCCGCTTCCCCGAACTGCTTGGCGCAGCATCACTGGGCTGCTTCGTAGCCATGCGTCTCACTCACTCGACTGCAACGAGACGTCTGGCGAAGGAGCGGGGGTACAGCTGGCACCACCGAGGCGCGCACTCTCGTTCTACCACTACTGTGTGACGTCACGGTTGCTATGCACAGCTACGCCCCCCACCGGCGTGCCGGTTGCTAAGGAGGGGAGAAGGTTGCGCTTTTAATTTCTCCTTTCCAAGCTCCCGCTCCATTGCTTTCGCAGCTTAAAGAGTGCCCACTGCTGGTTACAATGGACAACGGCGACGGCGACGCCGCGAAATGCAGAAACGGGCGCCTAAGAGCTGCGCTCGAAAAACTACTTGAATACGCCCGCAAAAAGGAGTCCGTTCACACTTAGGTTCAGTAACCTCAACATGGCTAATGAATCATTTATTTACGATAATACAACAGACACTGAAATAGCAGCACCCCGATAGCAACCCCAGAAGGCCACCGAATTTAAATCTAGACCTGGCGGTAAAAATAATTCAACGTGCATTGATATAAACTGCTCCAGTCTAGGAAAACAAAGTATTTGAAATGCACACTTTTAGAAATCTCATGAGCCCCGGTCGTGGCTCAATGGTTATGGCGCTCAGCGGCCAATCGGAAAGACGTGGCTTCAATCCTCATAGCAGAGGTCGCTTTTCGATGGAGGCAAAATTCTAGAGGCCAATGCACTGTGCGATGTCAGTGCACGTTAAAGAACCCCAGGTGGTCGACATTGTTCCGGAGCCTTTCCCTGCGGCGTCCCTGGGAGCCTCGGATGCTTGGAACATTAAACCCTCATAAACCATAAACCATTCTCTAAATTTTAAAACCACACATCGTTTTTGATATCGAATCATAGCTTCACGAAGGAATAAGCGATCATGTAGTATTTCCACCGAATTATGCTCTTTACAGCAGAGACAGAAGTAAAAATGGTGGAGGCGCTTTTGTATGATTCACACTAGTGTCTGTGAATGTTGTTGCTGATGCATGCGAAGCTGTTTGATGTAGACGAGGTTTGAAAAAAGGGTCCACATTGGCTGTCGGTTCCTTAGCCGCCTGAGCAACCTCAGCGGCTCAGGTTCCTCACCCGCCAGATCGAATCTATAAAGAAACTGAAACATTGCAAGCAGGAAGGAAGAAATCCTTCAGCTACGCGTGTAACCCCATGTAAAAGGAAGTGGTCGCACCAGGAAGCTAGCTTCCAAGTCCATGTGTTACAGCTCTTTTCATTTCCGTCGGAAGCGCTATCGATATGTCCGTTTTCACGCTTTCAGCGCTCGGCCGCAAGTGCCTAGTGACTCAGCAGCCGTTAGCGATTCGACACCCATCGCGCGTATGTTGCCAGTAGCTTCCGACTTTCTTCGGCTCTGGACGCGATAGTGCTACTAACTTGCCGGGCAATTATCGAGCCCAAGAAACTGAGCAAGGCACGGTGGCAAACAAGTTCCTCTTTTTGGTTCGATGCGCAAGCACAGATTGGTAGCCGCTCTCCAGTTCACCCAAAATCTTTTAAAGTGAAGGAATTTCTTGTCTGATGAGTGGCGTGTACAAGACCTTTCAGCAGAGCGTGAAGCGTGAAGCGTGTCAGTAATCATTTTCATGCGGATGCACGAAAATGGCCATTCGAAAAAAAAAAACACGCCGGCATTCCGGTTCGAAATCGAGCCCTCTGTGTGCCATACGGGCAATAGACGCATACGCCATGAAGGGTCTTTTTTTCTCCCTTCCATGGTATTTATTTACATGGTTTTGTATAGAAAGGATCGTTGTTTCTGGCGTGTTCGGGGGGCACGAAGTTAACACGTTGTGGAGTGTACGACGGTAAAGAGTGCGGGGGATGTGTACTGATGTAACACAACGATGACTTGCAAACAAAAAAAAACATTTGCTGGCGTTCAAAATAAGATGCTTCCGCGCCGCCGCGGTGGCTCAGCGGTTATGGTGCTCGGCTGCTGACCCAAAAGACGCGGGTTCGATCCCGGCCGCGGCGGCTAGAATTTCTTTGGAGGAGAAATTCTAGAGGCCCGTGTACCGTGCGATGTCAGTGCACGTTAAAGAACCCCAGGGGGTCGAAATTTCCGAAGCCCTCCACTACGGCGTATCTCATAGCCTTAGTCGCTTTGGGACGTTAAACCCCATAAACCGAACCAAACCAAACCAAACCAGATGCTTTCGCATTTCTCCACTGCAGCAGACTGCAGCGCTCTTAAGTTTTTTTTTACCCTCTAGTGTTTCCTCACCCTCCCGAAAACAGAAGCAACTTAGAAACAGCAGCGCATGTGATCATACGGACGGAAATAACGAAATGGCCGCAGCCAGAGGGGCTGGTTGCGTCGCTTTCTTTACCACCACCATGCGCTGCTGTTGACAACTATGTCTCACCAACTAGCCTCCAAATATGTATTAAATAATAAAAGTATTTTAGTCCGAGCAATTGTACACGCAGGATGGGAAGCCACACGCAAGCCGCATAAGGTTAAAAAGCAAATTTAAAAATGATCACGTTCTCACAGTCACTACCATTTTGCCAGCATTCCTTAACTCATTAGGGCGGAAGAAAAATCTGACACAGGGATTTTCTTCATATTTAGCACATAACGCTCTCGTATAGATGAAAACAGATCACTTAAATTTCGTTACGATTACTTCATCCGTTCCGAAGTTACACAGGTGTACTTTTTGTAGTACACTGGTCTTCCCCGTTGCACATGTGACTACTGCGCTCCACTCCTACTTCGTGTCGTGAATTTTGTTAATGTGTCCGTGATTTTTGCGCAGGGTAGTATAACACTTTTTGCAGGCCCTCAGGAATCTTTTTTGGCTTTATTGGAACCGCAGTTATTCTAATGTGCGCGGAAATCTTTCTCCTTTTCAAAACGCATCATACTCGTTTGAGCCAGAGTGTCTGCGAACATCTGGTTGTTGCATGTCAAGGCGTACGTAATAATGAATAACGTTCTTACCAAGGCAAAAATAGTCAGCAGGCTCGTCTCTAGCAATTGGGTAGATTTTTCAGGCGGTCACCATTGCAAAGTGGAGCTTTCGTGTCAACAGCTACCCTAACTTTTTGTCCCTGATGCCGATGTAGTAGCAGTTGACGGCTTGATCCGAAAGGTCGTCACCTGCCATACCACTGTTGCAAAAGGAAAAAGAGTTTTGCCTTACAAAAGTCCCGTTTTTCGTGCGCTTTAGGCCACCACAGCTTTACAAAACATCTGGGCTCAATACCGTTATAGATGCCGGCCATGCTGACTACACTGTTGTCATTAGACTTCAATAAAAGCACGTAAGCTAAACTACTGAAGCAAGAACCAATTTTCCCTGGCTGCTTCTATTCCTACGCTTCTTTAGGCCCAGTGGACACTTCCCAAACCCGTTTTGACGAACGGATCCTATAGCCCGAAATTCCTCCCGGCGGAGCGTTATCAGACTGCCGTGACTGGTAAAAAAATTTCCCAAAAAGATGAAATGGTCACCAAGCATTGAAATAACCTCAAGCAACGATAGGAGAACGCGTGCTTGCAAAAGCTTTTCTTCCGAACTCAACGACTCTCCATAGTAGGTTTGAAATGAATAACAGTAACCATCTGCTCTCAGAACAGCCACTTATTATAACTAAACCTTGATTATAACCAATTACAGTCACGCCATCGTCAAACTCACGATATCTGCCGACAAGTACCGCAGTCTCTGCGGTCTCGCTGAGCAGACAAAGTTGGTTTTTTTTTCAACGAATTGCAAGGAGCCATAAGATCTATGACCTGGAATAAATACGCACCGTTTAGCACACAGCAAGAACCAGTGTAGTATAGAAAGTACAGCATCATATAGTTCATCATAGCGCAAAAAAAAACCAAAGCTGCGGTACATTCAAAGCGTCTACTGTTTACTCTCGTCTTTGGTGCCTCCGTACACTTAAAAATAGCGTAGTATGTACATAAACGTGGCCGTGATGAAATTATAAGGCAGCGACTACCGGTGCAGTTCATGGGAAACATAGTGAAGTTTCACCATCAAAAGACAATATACTCAGAAAAGGAAAGGCGCCTTCTAAGTTATGGGGCGTCGGCCTATCCCCTGGTGACAAAAGCATGATCTACTTGATAAGAAAGATTTAATCTTCCGTGTTGGAATTATAAAAAAAATTTAACTGCACTTTTAAAACTGCGCTGGGCGCTAATGGGTTAAACCACTAACAAATACCGAAGAAATTTTAGACAGCCACTTGAAACGTCTCTTTTTCGAGACTTGCATACTTATCCCGCTAGAAAAGGGAAATGACATAAATCGAGCATTTCATTAAAATGCTTGCCCTATGGGAAAATGTTATATAAGTGGTTCATATGTTTCTTTTATATAGGCGATCTTCGTATGTGTGTCATATGTGTATCGTAAACACGCGACTATTATATATGTGTTACATTTGCCCACATATGCCATACGTACCCACATCTCATTTTGGCACGTGTGTGTCACAGACGTTTCATATTGGCGTGATAATGCAGGCACAGAAACGACGGGTTCGAATAACAAAAAAAGAATGAATTATAAAATAGATGTCAAATCATTTACGCAATTAAAAAAGGGTGAAAGAGTAAAACAAATGCACCACCAGAATTCTAACCACAATCCTGTATATTTTCAGCTGAATGCCCTAAACCACTACACTTTCTTTTTTTTTTAATATTCAAGGATTTACAGTAATAGAATGTTCTGGTGCATGAGTTTTTTCAGTCTTCAGCAATCAATGCAGAATCATCCTAGAACCAAACACCTGGAGGCAGAAGACGACTAGAAGGAAGGCAATACTGAGTCTGCCACGAAGAAGGAGTGCCACTCTAGTTCAAAGGCAGTCTGGTCCAGATGAATGATCATTTAGGGGAAATGGGAGAATATGCCGCTCTATGCTAGCTCCATGGGGTCTTTTCGCCCTATGAACTAAAGTCGCATTATGTGAATCATGAAAACCATCAGATCATAAACATGTATAAAGTAAATAAAGCCAAATTTGTGATTTAATTAAGTGAGATAAAAACGAAGTAGTCTAATACGCAAGCTTTGGTCATGGAAATGACACAAAGAAAACTTGCCCTCATCCTTCAGATGCGCACAATCCCAAGGGAAATTAGACACGAAAGGCATCGTGTTTGCCTGAGAAATACAAGAAAGTTGTGTGCTGTCGTTTCAAAGCGGCAAGGACCTCTTTGTCAGGGATGACAACTGCATATGCATCGGTTCGTTTTTTTTGAGGAGCACTTTTCTATTCGCGTTGGGCACGCGTTTGAAATCATTTCTTAATCACTTCCAAAGTTACTAAGCGAGCCCGTCAGTTTCATAATATGGCATGTAGGGGCTTGAAATTCACACACTGGCCTTTAAGTATATGCTTGTTGTGATCTCCACACTCTCACTCGAAACAGTTTGCAAGCTTTATCTTTGCGAAATGCCAGCGTTAACAATTTTGCGCCACCGTCATGATCGATGCAACACTGCAGAATTTACGTTGAATGCCGCATTTCTGTTTCACGCAATGGCTGCGCGACTTGTTCTTCAGTCTTCTGAGTGCACACATGCAAAATAAGACAACTGAACGGGCTGCTCTACAAAATCGAAAACCACCAAAAAGGAGTGCACACTAACTCTCAACCAAATCAGAGACCGGCAGCAAGTGGTTTTGACTTACGTCTTTCGGACTTACATGAGTATGCAGTACCGCGAAACAAATCATGGCTTTTCAGTTTTTGGCGACGAAAAAATTTACGGGGCCACAATCAAAGATGCAGCGAATCGACGCGCTTGGTGATCCCTTAACTGTGCTTCACTGTGACAGACTAGTCGGTGAGTGTGCTATACATCAACCCCTAAAGTCCTCAGCATCTTTGAGTGCCTGTCGCAGATTGAACCTGCAAACCACAATAACTTGGTTCTGAATTGGCTCTCAAACTCCGGAGTGACACCGTCGTGGCGTGCGATTCAATTGGTGGTGCAGCGGCTTGAGTGGGCTTCGCTGGAGAGAATTTCCTAATCCTAACGCGAAGGAAACAGGCGTCAGGATCGGCAGCCCTGACCAATTAGGTCATGCTGAGCCGCAGTGGTGCCAGGAGGTCGCATCCTGTCGACGAAGATATTTGTGAGAGGGGCGAGTATGCTCTAAGGGAGAGTCATTGGAGTAATTGCGAGTACGAAAATGGGATGGGCTCCGCCTCTTCTGGGTTGGTATGGCCTTGCACTGGTGTCCGTGCATTATTTGCAGCCTTTTCCGCACCAGTGACTCGATTCTTCGAATAGTTCGCACTCTAACGGCCAATCCACAGCCCCCGAAGCCACTTACTTTTATAGTGTTTAGTGCTTGATGGCGATTTTTTTATGACAGATTACTGGGAATGGTGACTCGGTCGTAGATACTGTGCACTTTATTCAACTGAAAACTTTTGCTCCAAATGATGCCGAATCTTTTAAGGTGGTTGTACATAACCCTTTGAACAAATAATCAAGTTTCTGCAAACTGCATTTCCTTAAGCCAGTAATTCATCACTACAGCTGCGCGGTGCAATGAAGTGAAGTCAGCAACACATATTACGAATTTCCATATTTGCTCCGATATGCTATATAAATTATAAAAAACCTCATTGTGTACCGCAAGGAACACTATACTGAGTACGATTATCTGAGAAGATTTAGCTCCCAACACTAACAAAGCGTGGTCATTTACGAAGGTAAGATGCTATGCAGTTAAGGTAACATGCTATCTACCATGATGCATCATGTATATACGCACCCAGACACCTTTTCTTCCCTTCATATGAAGCCTGCAGAACAAGATACAGATAGCACCTAATTAAGGTTCATGCTGGCGTTCATGTTGTTAAGCGCCAAGAGAATATATATAAAAATTTCTCCACCGATTGAGATTGGTACTTAAATGCTATTTGTCTCTCCGGAGTTCGGTATCATATACCGTAATCTGTCGACACCCTAGAATATTTGTCACGGCCATCAGGAGCGAACACAATAGTCGTATAAAACCCTGGGACACCATTCCTGGCCCCCATATAATTGAATTGTTTTACTCAACACCGCCGCTACCGAGGTGCCCGAACACAACGTTGCATGTTTGGGTAAGCTTACCTTTGATGTCGGAGACAACATTCATGAGGTCCTTGATGTGCCCTTCTGTCTGGGCGATGGCGGTGCGCAGTGTGCCAGCAGCCGTCACACTGATTGCGTACGAAGCCACGCACACGACGAGCAGCTTACTCCTGGCGAAAGTCCAAAGCAGTTTTCACAAAGCTCGTTCGCACTTTACACCCGCAAAATCTCACTCGTTGACGGCAGTTCCTGTGCACAGTAAAAATATATGCAGTAAAGCTAAAACTATTCTTTTAATTGCCGCACCTCTGGCTTCCCTAACGAAAAACACAATAGAAAATTTTGTGCTGTCACAATATTTTCTTGTAGTATCTTGGGGCCTGAAAAAAGAAATTCTTGTAGCAACAACAGGATTTTCTGTAGTATACTGTAGTCTAGTGTCGCAGTGCCAGAGCCAGTTCTGTCACGTCAATAGACAACTTCGCAATACTACAGAAAAACCTGTCTTAACGACAGGACGACAAGAAATTTGTTTTGCATTGTGGGGTCAGTTATGTCGTATTTTTCGGCTGGGCGGGCTACAGTTTTCAATTATTAGCTCACTCTAGCATTTCATCTAACGACTGAAGCGGCATTGGGGCAGCACGGTGGCTACAAAACATCTGTTAATTTGTGGCTTTCGTGTGATGCTAGCGTTAAAACAGCCCTACAGGTGTTATAACCTCGGTACACGAACGATGATCCCAGTCGTTTCATGCGAACTAAAACCACGTGGGCGGATAGCATCAAAAATAAACTAATTTTCCAATAACCGGCAACGTTACCGCTTATAAATAGCCAGGCCACCAACACACGCACCAACCGTCCTTCCCTTCCCTAACTTCGGCTCCAAATGCTCGACGTTCCTCGACACTTGCTCACGTGACGCGAAGGAGGTGCCACCACAAGCGTCGTTTTGCATATGCAAGGCATAGAAATTGGAAGAGAAGGCTCAAGTCCAGCGAAAGAGGAGACGCGTCGGATTGAACCAGCTATTCCAGGACCGCAACACCCCCGCCTTCACGGCCAATAAGTGCGCGCCACCGCCCCACCATTCATTGTGCGAGGAAGAGACAATCCTTGTACATTCTTCTCGCTTCTACACAATTTACCCACTGTTTTTATGAACCACTGCCTGAATGCGCTTTTTATTTGCATCATAGGTAACCCTGAAGCACTCTGCTCAAGTGAGAAAATGTTCTTCGGACAATTTACAGTTAATTTCTTCCTACCTATCTCTTACGTTGCGCTCGCCGACTGCGAGCGCAGCCTGACAAGCGTCGCCGGCTTCGGCATTAACTACATTAATATACCAACAAAAGAAACGCGCAGTCGTTAAGACACCTCCCAAGTCCTGACCGCGCTACCTCGCCAACACCGCAAGCTGGAAGCAAATGACAAGATCGCACTTTCGTGGCTGTGAAATAAGACTGTGGTCATTTAAAGAGATAGTCAACACCTACAAGAACGTTACCAGGAGGCGATGCGGTGCAGTTAGTTGCCTGTTTGTTTCTTTGTTGTCCTTTGTATTTTGCACCCGTGGATAACTGCAGAAAAGAAAAACCGCTCCCAGGAGCGTGTGAGCTTTATTTGGTAGGAAACCAGAACCACTTACTCAGTTTATTCGCAACTCGCAAAAACTGTGCATTATGTTTTATCACACATGTGGCAGCAGGCATCTGGGTCGCAGAAGCAGGATGGATGTCCTGTTCATGCAAACAACAAAGTCTCACACTGCAACCATAGCACCTTCCCCGTAATTATTACCAGTTAATCTGAAACAAAGCAAGTCAACTAACATACCAATACAAGAATGAAAGAAGGTCATGCATGGACAAATATCACAGAAGTAGTGCGAATCCAAAACTATGCAAGCGGAATTGACGCACTTCGCTTGCAGCCTTTTAGCGGATGTAAAAGGAAGCAAGCTTCTTGGCCGCGTGATACGAGCTCTACGACTTCCGCCGTTAGCCTTATCTTCCTTTCGAGGATTGCACTTTCAGTGCTCGGCGGAAAGAGGCCAGCCGTTAGCGATTCGATTCCCATCGCGTGTACGTACCCAGGCGTTGCCGGTTTAATTTGGCTGTGGGTGCAATAGTGCTACTCCGCTCCCAAGCATTTATCGAGCGTGAGGAAGTGAGCAGTGCGAGTTGGCAAACAATTTCCTCTTTGGGATTCTTTAGGCATTACAATGAAAGTGGCTCTTTCCAGCTCGAACAAAAACATTTGCGCTGTAGAGTTTCTTTACCCTACTGACAAGTAATTTTAACCTCAGCGGCAGAAGTGCCACGCACCGCATAAAGAGCTGCACGCCAATTACACAAAGCAACCAATCAGGGGCTATACTAATAAAGGCTAAATCATCCCTACCCTCAGGAGCACTGGAGATCAGTGCGAACGTAGCATTTTTCCTTAAAGATCATCTCAGAATAGCGCGTCGAGGAACAGTTTCGGCTGCGCGGCTACTGGCTCTATCATTCGCTACGACCTAGTGACCTCAGCAGGTTGATTACAGGTTTCCGCAAAGAATTTCTAGCTTCTTTGATTAATGTTCTGCCAGTTACAGTAACTAAAGGGCAACAGTTCACTCTCTTTGGAGTTAATACAAAGCCAGGTAGACGATTCGATGTCTTTATATCGCAAAACACGATAGCGTCGACTCCTTCTGCGCATAATATGGGGACGCAAGTACCTCTAATAAGACTTGGGGCAACTCGTACACTTTTCCACGAGCAGCCAAACCACCGAATGGTGGCAGTGTAAAATACTTCGTGAGCCGAACGACTGCAAACTACACTGATCTGATTTTAATCTAAATTCTTGCTGCTCAAAATTTCGGCCCGTACATTTATTGAAAAACCCAAGGAAGTGGTTATTACCCGATTTTCATTTCAAATGTCAGGGCATGAATGCTTCCATACAAATTCTTATAAAATACGCGAACTGGGATACTTACTTGGACGCAGCAAGCAAGGGAATTACAGCTGCAACGCTGAATGCTGGACTGGTCTCTTCGATCGCGTATTGCCTGAAAGCAAGTCTCAGCCTTGTACCTAAAGGTGGGAACAACATCAAATTACAACACACTTGAGCGACTAGTGATATTCGGAGGCGCACCGAAAGGAAAGCCTTTCACACAAAAAAGTGCGGGCACGTGCTGTTCCATCGTGCATTAGGGTACAGACAAAATACTGGGTGCGGGATTGTTTCTAAATCAGAATATAGACCGTTTACAGCGCGCAGTTCTTCCGTTTGAGACCAGATGGCGCCACACGTGCGCTCGGAACACGGCACCATTACTGGCCTCGTAAGTCGCCGGCGTGTACGCCTCGGCGCAGCAGTGCAAATTTCGCGGGTGGTTGCCGAATGTGTTCTTTCTACGATGTGAAAAGGCAGAGGAAACACATGCACTGTTGTGGATTGCAAGAATATAGACAGAGAGTTAAAAGTGCGGGATGCGGTCGTTTTCGAGCTTCGCGAAACCGAACTGCACAAGGAGGTAATGCCAATGTACCCGCCCGTTCGCCATGCACCCTTTCCGTACTGGCGAATGCAACAAACGCGTTCGCCAGCGCTAGATAGCTAATAAAGAAAGGTTTCGATCTTGGAAAATCTGCGAGGGTAAGTGCACAACACAGCCGCATGAAGAAGCTGTCCTGCACACCGAAACCATGACGGCGTGCTTTCAGTTGTTGTGCACTGTGCTCAGACCGCATTGATCGTAAGTTATGGTCTGTGACCATTAGTAAAACGAGCGCCCGAGGCCGAATTAGGAACGAAAAATAAAGACGACTTACGCTCCTTCATACGCCTGCTGTTTATTATGCACTACACAGCCGTGCGAGCCGACAACGCTTACCGTCAGTCCGTGTATTACACGCCGTCTTGGTGCTACTGTTCAATTTCGCTCCAAGTAGCGCGGTTTTCGTGGACCGTGTTCGGATTACAGCATTTGGTTTACGGCTGCCGTGCCGAGCAGTTGTCACTTGCTCGCGGTCCATGCGAGACAGTCACTAAAAGTGACTCCGCACGCTCGGAATGAAGCTGATTAATTACAACCAATGAGACCACGACCAATGAGACCACCAAAATTTTTTATATGAGGCTGACATTACTGTGAAATTCGTCCAGCATAAACGCGTGGCCATGCGCGCGTTATAACAATTATATCGCGGAATCCTTCGAAACGATTTCACGCCAGCTTGTGAAGGCTGCTTGATGCATGGTACTGCTACCATGATAGGTAACCTTTGTGTGTCTATTTATTTTTGTCGCTTTTCTATGTTTAATCAACCAGTCGGAAATATTTCAGGTTTTCTAAGCACCGTTAACAGGTTGTAAACAAATGCATACGATGTGCATGTGAGCGTTTTAGAGCAGTGTCTGCATTCAGGTACAGAATAGGACAACAACCTGTAAGGCCGCAAGAACATTAAATCTTGCCGTTTTATATAATAACAATAAAAAAAACACTAAGCAGAGCCTTCAGCGCATCCAAAGACAAGCATTCAGGCGATCCGTCCGTTGGCTCGAAGAGGCGGAGAGCTCAGCGGCTCTCCGCGACATGAATTCCGATCGCGTTTTCACGCCTGAAGTGATCAAATTAGGGTTCTCACATGTCCTTCCAATCTGTGGCCAAACCATAGTTTCGTCTTCCCCCTCCTTTACAACCGTATCAGCCGGAACACTGCCTGTCGGAACCGAACCGTCAGACGCAGCAGCCGTCGCGACGAGGTGCGCGCCGAGAGGTCAGGAGGCGAGTAATGGCGGCGTGATCACGTGATCAAAGATGGCAGCCCCCATGATACGCCGCTGTATAGTGCCTAGAATATACTGGCTAGTGTGACGACCGCCCGCGCTGCGCTATGGGAGAGGGTGGCGCCGTTTGCAATGAATGCCCACCGACGGCGACAGGAGGCGCTGCTTGTCGGGAGGGTGCGGCCGCAGCAGACGACGCGGCCAGCGCGCCTTTCTTGCAGCAGAGAGCGCGCCTCTCTGCAGCAAGCGGTTGGTCTGCACGTGCGTGATTTCATGGAGTGAGTCGTGGATTTTTGCTTTCCCTTGCCTGTCTATAAACGGCACAGAGAGATGTCGAAGCCAAAGCGGCAGGGCAAAGAAAAGACTTGCTTTGTGCCGCTGTGCAAAAGCGGTTACCGCTCGAACAAAGAGCGCGTTTCTATGTTTACTGCCCCATCTGATGCTATACGGCTTGCAGAATGGGAGAGAAACATCAAAAGGGAAGACAGAAGATTGACGCCAACTGCTGTGGTTTGCGAGAAACATTTTGAGAGCACTTGTATCGAGCGCACGTTCAGTGTCACCGTAAACGGCGTTACCAGTGAGCTCCAGCGTGAGAAACCGCGTTTGAAACCAGACGCCCTGCCTACAATATTTACGGATTATCCGAAACACCTTGTGCCTAAAGTGCCAGCAAAGAGAAAAAATAGAAATTTGTGCGAGCAAGAGCCTCCAGCAAAGCGCCAGAGGCGGGCCCCGTCCGGAGCCTCCGAGTTGTGCTTAGCTGTTGAGAGTGCCGAATCGGTGGACCCGGAAGGATCTGGTTCCGACAACGGAGCTCCTATGATTGAAAAGTGCTCCACACCTTTTGGTCGTGAAGCAGCAAGCGCCGGTGGATCGCAAAATGATGGTGCACAGAGACTGTCAATTACCACCGAGCCTCTGCATCCATTCCACAACATCTGTATTCCAGTGACATGGATGAAAGTGCCGTCTGTGCCAGCGGGTTCATTAGCTTACGCGTATTGTGAAGCTGAAAAAAATAACTTCGCCAACCTTTTCATTGAAAAGATGGTATTGTTCGAAAAGCCTTTGCCTGGTGGGCAATCAGTGGCCACGGTGTACCTTCGGGGAAGAGAGAAGTCTAAACAAATCCTCACAACCTGCCAAGAGGCCGAATGCTTGATCAAGGAGGTTTCCTTAACAACTCTTTGCGGTGGATGCGGCATAAAGCCTTCTTCAGGAACGCACACTTCCTACAGAGACATGATTTTTGCTGAGAAGTGTTCGTTGTCTACGAAGTCTGATGAGGAGTCGTGTGCTTTCTGCAAGTACCAAAGAATTCTGGCTCAAAACCAAGCATGCAGAAAAAGGAAAAAAGGAAGTGTAATTGCTGGGAAATCTGATGAAAAGAGGCAATGCAAGAACATTTCTCGAAATCTGTCAAGAACGAAGAAAAAGTTGGAAAATGCAAAAAAACAAGTGGCTCACATGAAAGAGCAAAATGAGGCTCTTAGTGAAGAAGCATTTGATAAAAAAATTAAGTCTCTTCCCTCAAAGCAGCAGCTGGCTGTCAAGAGTTGTTTCCTCGCTGCGCGACGAAAGTCACAAAATGGCATGCGATACGATGACAAGTGGATCCTAGAATGCATGTTGATGAGGATGCGTAGTCCAAAGTTATATGAGCATCTCCGCAGAGAAGCCATTATGGTTTTACCAGGGCGAACTTGTCTGCAAAAGTACCTGCAGCGTTTCAGGGGTGGTTTTGGCCTCAGTCCTAAGATCTTCAATGCCTTAAATGAAAAGACGAAGACCATGGACGTTTACAGTCGTCATGGGGGCCTCGTCATCGACGAAATAAAGCTATCGGAACACCTGAGTGTGAAATCAGCTGGTGAGTATAGCTTCATTGGATTCGTGGAAGAGTACTTTGTTCATATATAGAAAAATGTGTTCTGATAATCATTACGATATTCCTCAAGTCCCGCAGTGCTTTGTAAATATTCATTGACCGTATTTTCTGGTGTATAAGACGCGGCTTTTTTTCAAAAATCTTGCTGCTGCGTCCTATACAAGGGTGCGTCTTATATGCGAAATTTTCGGGGGTTTTTTTTTTGCGAGTTCAGAAATTACTCAGGTTCACGTTCAAGCTTTTTTCACCGGAAAAATATCGCTACCAATAACGCGGTTGTAACACGGCTATGATACGGAGACCGCCATGCGCAACTTATTTAGGTGAACTGTATCATGAAACGTCGGGGATGATGACTTCGGGGATCATAAACTCGCGGCCATTTCGGAGGCCCCAAGCAAAAGTAATGTGAAACGTCAAAAGATGGCGACAATCGCGCTTTTCGCCATTGTCAGGACAAGCCAAGACAAGCCGGAATTTTTGTTTAGTCTCCCTTTGCAACTTTGTTTGCTGTGTACGCAGTACGTGCGTTGTGCAAAGAGAATGTTTCAGCTGCATTGCCTCCAAAAACGGGCAAACTTTTTGATAGCGCGTCCGAAGATGAAGACTTCGAAGGTTTTAAGTAAAATGCTCTTATGGAAATAAGGAGAGTTCTTTCGCTTTTTTTTTTTTGCTCAAACGTGGGCGGGTATGACATGAGTGTTGCCTTATCGATCACTTAGCGTTGCTTAACTCACAGGTGCGGTGCATTTCACGATGGTCACACAAGCATGTTTAATTAAGCCTCACTAGCCTAACTGAGTAAATTGGGGTGCGTCTTATACACGGGTGCGTCTTATATACTAACTTTTTCAATGACAGCCTGCATATATGGCAGGTGCGTCTTATACAAGGGTGCGTCTTATACACCGGAAAATACGGTATAAGCTCTACCACGTGTTCCTTTTTTGTTGTTGATATACTCATCATTGATACATATTCTGACCTGTGCTGAGAGATGTCTGGGCGTTAAACAGCGTGTTCCTTCTTTGCTTTTACAATTAAGGCGATATTGAAGGCTTCGTTGACCTCGGAGATCATACACCTGCTGACCAGAAGAATGTGCTGGCAGACCATGGCATGATTGTGCTGTTTCAGCCATTTACTGGTAAGCTGTTTTTTTTTTTGGTGCTTCGCAACCTTATGTGTAAAACGCGCATCTCAGAGATAACTTCTGCCTTTCTGCAGGAAACTGGACTCAAATCCTAGGGGTGTTTGCCTCAAAGGGCAATGTGAAAGCGCCAACACTGGCAAAAATCATTCTGGAAACAACTGTTCTTGCGGAAAAAGCTGGTCTGTTCGTGGATTCCATAACCTGCGACGGCGCCAGCTGGAATAGAAGCATGTGGCGGCTGTTTGGAATACATGGTAAGATTGTATAGTTTCACGCAATATACAAAATTATTCTCACAGTGTGGTGATAGCTCAGCTTTAAAGTTTCCTATGTTTAAAAGTTTTGATGATGCACCGATGCTAAGTTTTTCTCTTTTTTTGACAAGGTTCCGCAAGCCACGTTCGAAGCAGCACGAAGCATCCAGTGGATCCAAAGAGGCAACTCTATTTTTTGTCTGATTTCCCACACCTACTGAAGAATGTGAGAAATGGGTTCATTGCAAAAGGGTACCTGACACCAGCTGGACATGTTCACAGTGGCATTGTACAAGCAGCCTTCGAAGTAGATCGGGAAAATGTTACGCTAAAGGTGATGCCAAGCATAACAAATGCACACATTAAGCCCAACTGCTTTGAGAAAATGAAGGTTGACATCGCATTTCAGCTCTTTAGTGACCAGGTCATCAAAGGACTTTTCATTTATAGAGAACAGGTTGAATCCTCGTATAGGACCGTGCAGCCAACAGTAGATTTTGTAAAAGAAATGAATCGCCTGATTCGTGTGATGACGTCGCGAACAAGCAAGAAGGCACTTCAGCCCGACAGTCCAAACGTGCACTTTCTGAAAGGCTTCCTTGAGTACCTGCAGGAATGGGAGCAGCATGCGAAACCAGCCGGAGGTGGCTTTCTTACGGAAAGCACATCTGCTGGTCTAAGGGTCACCATCAAGAGTACACTTGACTTGTTGTCCTACCTGACGATGACTGTGGGTTTCAAGTATCTCTTAACATCTAGATTAAGCCAGGATAAGCTGGAAAACCTTTTCGGCATAATTAGGCAGTCATCGGGGTGCAACGACCACCCGACAGTTTCACAGTTTCTGATGACTGTCAACTTACTGGCATTCTATAACCTGGCAAAACCCCCTAGAGGAGGAAACTGCACCCCAGACGTAATCAGAGCACTTTTAAGTCCAGACGAGCTGTGTGAAGAAACGAGCAAGCTCCTTTCAGAGAAAATAGATCACCTCCTTGACCGTGGAAATGTCAATGAAGCTGATGATATAGTTCAAGCTGTCGTGTCTAGTGCTGACCATGCATCATACACAGAAAAAAAGAGCAATAGTGCTTTAATCTATTATACTACAGGCTATGTAGCAAGAAAGATTATTGCCAAGAACGGTTGTCCACAGTGTGCAGGCTGCCTTTGTGTAAGCAAATCTGAAGCTAGTGCCGATGTTGCTTCGTATTTTACTAGCCACTTTGACAATGGGGGCCTCGTGTACCCTAGCCAGAACTTGTCAACTGCCGTAAAGGCTATGGAAGATGCCTTTACTTTGTTTTTTAGCAAGAACAAACTCCATGAAGCGAGTCTAGTTGAATTTTTGGGTCAGCTACAGGCAGTGCCTTTTCCAGAACTTGGCTGCCCAGAGCATGAAAAGGCAGTTCTAACAGATGTTGTAAAGTTTTATGCTCTCCTGAGGGTTCGATTTTTTGTCAAAGGTCTCAACAGGGACAGGGAAGCGCAAAGGCAACGGCAAAAGTTGCTTAAACTGCGCCGCTGCCAGTAAATGCTCCTAGTCTCCATGTAATTCTGCTGTTTCTCTGCGTTTGTTGTTCATTGTAAATAAAAACGAGTGTTGCGCAATTTTGTTGCCTGCGTTGTTCACATACACAAGATATGAAAAACTTAATGTGTTTACTTGTCAGCAAATGTAGAGTACACAGAGAGAACGCATAAATGCAAGCCCATATAACTGCAGCATTTCAAGTGGTTTTTATATCAAAAAAGAGACCATTAAGGTAGTGAAAACATTTATTTAATCATAGGGAGAGGTTTTGGGGGTCGTGACCTGAAGGGTCACGCCCTTACAACCACTAGGTGGGATGCCTAGTCAGGCACCCCATTGGCATTTGCCGCAGCCCGGGCGCGCTGCGTTAAGGCCCTTTGGGCCTCGAGGGTGCAGCAACCGGATAAGGTCGCCTCTCAGTCCTGTCGGGTGGGATTTTGGATAGGGGGTAGGGATGGGTTCAGCTGGCATTATGCAATCGTCGCTAGAATACAAATCCCGTATTTCCTGTGTGAGCACGGATGTTTGAAACTCGCGAGTTTCAAACATCCGTGCGCGCAACCGAAGTTCGGCGCGCAACCGTGGTTGCGCGCCGGACTTCGTACAAGCTTTCGCAAGATACAACCGTTAAATACGCCGCCACTTGTCAAATGCTCAAAACAAACCCTGAAACTTATAGTCAGATGCATCCGTGACAGCTGAAAGCTGTGGTCTGTTAGAGCTTAATGAAAGCAAAAAATTGAGCAGTCCCCTTGCAGCAGTCGCAGAGCGCGGTAGGAGCGCGGCCCGCACCCACCCGCTCTGCAGCGCTCCTCGCGGCGGCCGCCGGCATTCATTGCTCCCGGTGCCAGCCGGGAGGCCGCGGTCGACACACTAGCCAGTATATTCTAGGCACTATAGCCGCTGTAAAGCGTCTATAGCGGAAAACATAGAGGAATTCTATGCTTGTAAGCAGAGGTGGCAGGTGTCGTAATTAAGCTTCGTAATAGTTACCATGTCAAGGTAGTGCAGGGGTACGCGCCTACATACAGCCATATGAAGAGATCGTCGAAGGCTTCTATGAAGACGTGGAATCGGCAATAGGCAAAGTAAAAACACAGTACACTGTACTGCTACACTGTACCGCTCATAACCTAAGGATAACATTCGGCTTCAATCAACCAAATGAGCAGGCAGGCTTTCGTAAAGGCTACTTCACAATAGGCGATATTCACACTATCAATCAGGTGATATAGAAACGCGTAGCACGTAATCAACCACTACATATAGCCTTCTTAGATTACGAGAAAACATTCGACCCGTCGAAACCTGAGCAGTCGTGCAAGCATTAAGAACTCAGAGTGTAAAAGCGTCTTGTATATAAAATCTGGAAGACATATAACGGCTTCGCAGCCACCACAGTCCTTCATAAAGTCAGCAATAAAATTCTACTATGGAAGGGTGTCAGAAACAGGGACACAATCTCGGGAATTTTATCCGCCGCCTATTTAAAACAGGTATTCAGATTCCTGGATTTGGAACAGTTGAAGAGGTAATATAAAATACATTAGTAATCTGCGATTGGCTGGTAACACCGTCTTGCTAATTGTTTCGGACGATGAACTGCTAAGCGTGATCAATGACTTAGCGAAAGCATAACCGTGAGCAATGTTCAGTAGTCTCGGAAGGAAACAGCGTAGTGAGGCGCTGGAAGTGGTAAGGGAATACGTCCACTTGGGGCAGGTGGTGACCGCAGATCTGGATCACGAGCGTGAAAGAGCTCGACGAAAACGTTAGAAATCACTGCGGCACCCGCATTGGAGAAATGCGTAAGCATCGGCGATACCTTGTAGATACCTTATCGATACCACAGTTGTCTTACTTTATGAAGTGCCATCAATTGGCCATCTGAGTTTTCAAAGTTCGCGCCACGCTTCGTTTTCAAATTTTGCGCCACGCGTTGGTTTCTCCCACACTTCCGGTCACGCAGTGTCACATTTCCGACGTTTCCAAATTTGGCGCAAGTTCTCCTCCGGCCCCGCCCACTTTTGGACATTTTGCCCTCGATTAATTAAATGATTAACCCACCTCAACCCCTCGATTTCCCGTTCGAGATTTTTTGATCCTCTACCCGATGAGACAATCCTTTTTTGCATGAACCCGTTCGTTCGGACGTAATCGTGCGGACAAGCTCGTGATGACACGAAACCACAAACTTTTTGGACATTTTTGGCTCTAATTAATTAACTAATTAACCCACCTGAATCGCCCGAGTTACATGGCAGGATTTTTTGATGCTCTGTTCGATGGTGCCATTCTTTTTCGCATTAACCCATTCTTTCGGACTTAACCGTGCTGACAAGCTTCGCACACTTTTGGTTTTAATTAATTAGCTAACTAACCCACCTCAGCCCCCCAATTTTTCTTGCAAGATTTTTTGATGCTCTATCCTATGGTACCATTCTTTTTCGCATAAACCCATTCGTGCGGACAAGCTCATGATGACACGAAACCGCGAACATATCCATCAATGCTAACGCATTAATAAAAATGGGGAAGAGTGCATATGGCAGGTTCTGAGATCTTGATTGGCAGCTAACCAATATCCCCCGAGAGAAAAGTATCAAACAGCCGCGTCCTACCGGGACTCACCTATGGCGCAGAAACGTGGAGGCTAACTAAAAGGGTTGAACCTAAATTGAGGACAACGCAGGAACATAAGTGAAGGAAAATGTTAGATGGAATGTTCAAATAGACGAAGATGGGAAGAATGAGTAAATGATATCCCAGTTGAAATCAGGAAGAAGAAATGTGCTTGGGCAGGTCGTGTGATGTGCAGTGAAGGTTGCCGGTGGTCATTAAGGATCACGAACCGGATTTCGCCCTGTGGAGACTAGGTCCGTGTCCAGTAAATACAGGGTCGTCCAAAATACGTGCGAATACGGCTCAGCGCGGCCGTGCTCCGTGGCGCGTCAGAGCATTCGGTGGGGCCGCGCATCGAAGCTACGCGTCGCAGGCGCACATGGGCCGAGAGGCGGTGCTTCGTGTCGTCTGCTACAGCGCACCGTGCTTGCTTTGCTGGTAAGCGCCCCCAAAATAAACGCGCTCAGATTGTGTTGCGAGAAAGCGCACTTCTGTAAGGAGATAGCGCCACCCAGCGGCGTTCGTGAGGAGAAGAAGACAAAGCACGAGGAGCGCGTGCGGAGGGGAACGCGGGGCAGGTCGAAGAGGATTACGTGGCAGAGCAGAGAAGAGCGCGGTGGGCGACGGACGTGGACGAGTTCTGCTGGCTCCCCGAGTTCCGGGCTTGGGCCTTAGCCGCAGACGTCCGGGCCACCAGACCTGGACATCCATCGTCGAGAGCCTCAACCACCAGGCCCAGGCGCCACTCTTCTCCGTCCATCCGTCAGCTGCCCCACTCAGGCCGCCTCTGGTGCCTACGTGACTTTTCCGGGATAACAGACCTGGAAACCGTGCCGGGAGCCCACAGACGCCGACGCTGCGGTAGCGTCGCATCAACATCGGAACGCCAAGAGACTCCTTGACTGCCCGACACCCAGCCAGTCCTCTCCGCTCGTTGCTCAAATAAGACAAGTAGTGTGAACTTTCCTCTTTGATTTTCTTTTCCCTGTATTGTCCGTAAGCACTTTGTTCTGTTCCACCGTGTGTTTCTTTCCCGTGCGTTGCCGCCCTGCTCTCTTGTTCCTTTCCTTTTTCTCGCTCGTATTGAAATTGGTTTCCTTTCCGATAAAAGCCGCCTCGTTTATTGTTTGTACTTTTGTGTTTATTTAAAATAAGACCTGCAATCACACAGAGCCCTCACAAATTTGGCGTCCACTACGACAGGACGAGGTCGGTTTTTATTTATTTGCCTGTTGTGTTAATTTAGGAACAATATGAGCGCTTCAGATTTGGTTGCTTTAGGCGAGCGCATGGGCTTGTGCGGCGCGGAGTTACGAGCGTGGGTGGAGGACGAGCTTCGTAAGGCACGGGAAGAGAGAGCCGCTGAGCGTGAAGCTGCGAAGCAGAAATTGGAGTTAGAACGAGAAGCTACGAAGCAGAAATTGGAGTTAGAGGCACGGAATTTAGAGACGGAGCGTGAAGCTGCGAAGCAGAAATTGGAATTAGAGGCACGGAATTTAGAGACGGAGAAACAGAAATTGGAGTTAGAGGCGCGGAACTTGCAGCTACAAATAAGGCTCATGGAGGGTGGCGCAAATTCTCCGAGTGACCGTGGAGAGCGTAGCGTCTCATCGACCAGCTCCATTAACCCGCACAGCCTCATACCACAGTTCAATGAAGCGCGGGATGACCTCGATGCCTACTTAAAGAGATTTGAGCATGTGGCCACGGGGCAGGGTTGGCCAAAAGAAAAGTGGGCAACGGCGTTGAGCTTGTGCCTTGGCGGCGAAGCACTTAGGGTCTTCGGTCGGCTCTCGCCTGAGGATTCCGTGGATTATGATAAAGCGAAGCTTGCCTTGCTTCAGAGGTTTAGGTTCACCGCGGAAGGGTACCGAGAGAAGTTTCGCCAGAGCAAGCCCCAGGATGGAGAAACGGCCTCGCAATATGCTGCCAGGTTGTTTAGCTTCTTTGACCGTTGGGTCGAGATGCGGGGTGAAGGCCGCACTTTTGAGGTGGTTCGCGAGATGGTCGTGAGCGAACAATTTCTGAACAACTGTCATTCTCGTTTAGCCCTTTTCTTACGTGAGCGGGAGGGCAAGACAGTTTCCAAGCTGGCGGAGGCTGCCGATCATTTTCTCGAAGCACAGCGGCAAAATAACTTGTTGTTCTTCAAAGAACAGGGGGAGCATACGATGAATAAAGCCAAGGACGAGGTTTCAGGTTCACAATCTCGCCTGCGGTGTTTTCTTTGCGAGAAGACTGGGCACAAGGCGGCGGATTGTCGGACGAAGCCGAAGCAATCGTATTGCACCTGGTGCCGCGAGGTAGGACATGATGCCCAGTCGTGCAAAGCTAAGAGGCCAGGAGACCGTGAGGAGTCCTCCTGTTGCATGACACCTCGATATTCACATCCCGATAGCACTGCAGTGGTAACGCGCGTAGAGGGCCAGTTGGGGGAGATGGTCTGTCCTTCCAACCCGGTGGAAGTTGCTATGCCAGTGGGGCACGGCGAGGTGTTCGGCCAGCCTGGTTCGGTTTTACGGGATACGGGCAGCACCGGCATTGTTGTGCGTGAGTCCCTTGTACCGGCAGCGGCGCTTACAGGGAAACAGGCCACATTATTCTTGGCCAATGGGACTCGTGTAGAAGTTCCGGAAGCGGAGGTGGTGATTTCCTCACCATACTTTTCGGGTAAGGCCATCGCGCGGTGCTTGTCTACACCCCTGTACGACATCATAATAGGCAATGTCCCTGGCGCGAAACCTCCATTCTCGGTTGACCCGCGAGTTCTCACTGATCAGGCAGTTTCCCTTGCCATGACGGGTGCGGTCGATGTTCCTTCCCTTACGGTTACAGCAAAGGTTTCAGAGAGTAGTAAAAGCCCCACTCTGAACACACTCCACTTGTCACGGCCGGAGTTTCGCCTCAAACAGGAAGAAGACCCGACCTTAGAGGTGTGTCGCAGGAAGTTAGGGCAAATATTTCGTGGCAAGGGACAGACCGCCCACTCCTTTGATACTGATGACGGTGTTCTCTTCCGGACATACCAAGTGTGTCCCGGCCAGGTCGTTGAGCAAGCGGTGGTACCGAAGGGCTTACGCACGCAAGTTCTTAAGTTGGCACATAAGAGTGCATTATCCGGCCATCATGGAATACGGCAAACAATAGCTAGGGTGCTCACTGAGTTTTACTGGCCCGGTGTACAGGCTGACATTAAGAGTTATGTCAGATCGTGTGACATGTGTCAGCAGACTGTGTCGAAGGCAAGGGAGAACAGAGTGAATAACATCATAGGACGGGAACATGTAAAATCATGGTGGAAACCGAGGTCGGTTTGGAGAAAACGGTTTCACAAAGGAAAACGGAAGTACTAGCCGGAAAAGTTCTCGCGACGGTGAAGTGGTTCGATGTGAACAATGGAATACGGAAGAATGTAGCCCACACCTGTTCTTGTTGGAATTGTTTTTGTTTGTTCATGTTTGTTTTTGAGTGTCGGCTATCTACTTTTTATGCTTTCCGTGTTTCTTCGCCCTCTATGGACGCTTTACGTTGACTTTCCATGTGCTCTCTGTGCTGTGTGTGCGAAGGTCTGTGAACGCTTCGAACATTGACGACCGTCGTATTGTGTGTGGTGTGTAGTGTGCGCGCTCTGGTGCGGTGTTCTGTGTTGCGATCGTCGAACGCGTCTGGTGTCGCTCTCCTGAAGTTGAGTTCTTTCCCTTGGAAAAAAACTTCCGAAGAGGGGGCCTTCTGTAAGGAGATAGCGCCACCCAGCGGCGTTCGTGAGGAGAAGAAGACAAAGCACGAGGAGCGCGTGCGGAGGGGAACGCGGGGCAGGTCGAAGAGGATTACGTGGCAGAGAAGAGAAGAGCGCGGTGGGCGACGGACGTGGACGAGTTCTGCTGGCTCCCCGAGTTCCGGGCTTGGGCCTTAGCCGCAGACGTCCGGGCCACCAGACCTGGACATCCATCGTCGAGAGCCTCAACCACCAGGCCCAGGCGCCACTCTTCTCCGTCCATCCGTCAGCTGCCCCACTCAGGCCGCCTCTGGTGCCTACGTGACTTTTCCGGGATAACAGACCTGGAAACCGTGCCGGGAGCCCACAGACGCCGACGCTGCGGTAGCGTCGCATCAACATCGGAACGCCAAGAGACTCCTTGACTGCCCGACACCCAGCCAGTCCTCTCCGCTCGTTGCTCAAATAAGACAAGTAGTGTGAACTTTCCTCTTTGATTTTCTTTTCCCTGTATTGTCCGTAAGCACTTTGTTCTGTTCCACCGTGTGTTTCTTTCCCGTGCGTTGCCGCCCTGCTCTCTTGTTCCTTTCCTTTTTCTCGCTCGTATTGAAATTGGTTTCCTTTCCGATAAAAGCCGCCTCGTTTATTGTTTGTACTTTTGTGTTTATTTAAAATAAGACCTGCAATCACACAGAGTCCTCACAACTTCCCTCACTGCAGCGCGCTGTTTTTGGTTCCACGCACCACAACTAAGCGGCCTGGGTTCTCAGTGCCACTATCTCGGTTAAATTCTGGCGTTGCTTCAACTTTTTCAGCTCTAGTTTGGATTGGTTGATGTTGTTATGCATCCAAAAGCGTCTCACGCTATGAAGGATGCCCCAAGGCTAGGTGGCGATCAGCGACCTTGGTTTTCGGTGGCTACTGCTGGCTTCCTTGTTTAGGTTTGGTTTATGAGGGCTTAACGTCCCAAAGTTGCTCAGGTGAAGAGGGACGCCGTAGTGAAGGGCTCCGGAAATTTCGACCACCTGGGGTTCGACCACCTACCTGCTGTACGTGCGCTGACATCGTACAGCAGGTAGGTGAGGAGAAAGGGGGGTAAGCCGGGTTAGAGGCGCATGCACACACCATTTAATACACGTCCGAGAACGCGCATCCACAGTGCGGGTGTGACGTTCCCGCCTGTCGGGGGTCAGTCACAATGCAACACAGTTGTTTGTTGCTATCTACGGGTTCTGCTGAAGCGAGGAGAAATGAGCCAACACACAACGCCTCCGAATCAACCTAATTTATTCTCACTCTGCCTGAAGGTGAAACTGGGAGTTCCGCTCACCGCTGTCTTCCGCTCATCGCTGTCACCGCTGCCTCGCTCTCGGCTGCTCTGGCGGGGGTGGCGCTCTGCCTGGTGGCGGTCCCACGTTTCGGTGACTGTGACGGGTGGTGGCGTCAGGCTTCTTGGGCGTCTCGGCTGGCGGTACTCTGACGGGTTGTGGCGTCCGGCTTCTTGGGCGTCTCGGCTGGCGGTACTCTGACGGGTTGTGGCGTCCGGCTTCTTGAGCGTCTCGGCTGGCGGTACTCTGACGGGTTGTGGCGTCCGGCTTCTTGGGCGTCTCGGCTGGCGGTCAGTTTGCAACGGATACCCTCGGGTCCGGCCTCACCGACTACAGACCAGCGCGATCTGCTCCCGTCCGTACACTTCGCCCGTCTCGGCTCGTTCTCCTTTGTCCCTTCTGTCCCCAACGCGTCTCTCTGAGGACTCTCTTTCTTTTTTCTTCGGTGTCCTCCTCGCCTCCTCTGCTGGGAGCCCTCTTGGTGCTAACTTGCCGGCCTCCCTCGCCACCTCGAGCCATTAGTAAGGCCGTTGCGTTTCAAGACACTGCTGGCCTGTGGGCCCGCGAACTCCGGGAAACTCTCTTTGCCGCGAGCGTCCCGGCCTACCCTCTGCGCCGCAGGGTGCCGGCCTCTTCGCGAACGCGGGTCTCATGTTCAACCGAAGACGCACTCCTCTCGAAGTTGACATATTTATGAGGGTCACGGCTGTCCTCTCTCTTCTCGCATCAGAACCCGGGGTGGTCTCTTCCAAGAACCGCGGCTTGGACACGCGACCACGGCATTCGAAAACTTGGCCGTCAACGGACAAAGAGATTCCTCCTCTAGCAGCGGAAGAGAGCAGCTGCTCGGGGAGCCAGTCTGTACTTTCCAAGGAACTGGGGCCCTCTTTTCTTTTTGGTTAACTTCCCTTAATAAAGACCCAACTCCCAGCCTCCTCCGAGTCCACAGACCGTCCCTCGCAACAAGGCCGTCTGCAGGCGTGCATGCGCGCACACACAAACGCACAAACGTGCCTGTCTCTGTGCCAAAGGGGGGGGGGAGTTGGGGACGCGCTGCAAAACGGGCCGCAGGGATGCGTGTGGTCGCGCAGGGCTCCGCGCGCGGCCTCTCCTCTTTTGCCCTCTGGCTATTTCGCACGTCTTTGTGTTGCGCCCGCTGCATTCTACACAACCGCCTTCGCTGACGGAGCAGGGCGATAATTTTGAGAAAGACACAGTGTCTCTGGTGTTCGTCGATGGAGAGAGTTCTTTTGTGCCATGCCTAGGCCTCCCGTACACAGTCCTTCATAACCCCCTCTTCTTATAAAGAAATTTTCTATGAAAATTTTGTGATCACCGCACTTTCACAACCAACAGTACGTCGCAAAGTTCGCAACTCAATCTTATGGCAGCAGTCATATTTCGAGCACAACAAAGCTGCCAAACATCGTCGTCGCGCACAAGCACTGGTTTCACAACACGGCACAATGTGGGCGGACCCTCAGTCCCCCCAGGCAGAGGAGTAAATTTCACACGGCGGACAACTCCGCCCTCTATATGTAAAACACGCAACCGCAGAAATCATGAGCACAGTTCAATGGTCGTGGCAACTCCCAGACTTCCCCTAAGTCACACTAAGATCAGGAGGTGGTCCATGCAATTCGCTCACCCTCGGTTTCTTTCTCCACTGGCAGTTTCTGCAGTGTTCTGCAACATCTTGTCTCAGTTCATGCCAGAAATAGCCTTTGCTAACCGCCCGGCGGGTCTTTTGAAATCCTAAATGTCCTCTTCCTTCCATATCGTGGCATAACCTCACAACTTCACTCCTCATTAGCAAAGGGACAACTACTCGGTTTGAGGCACCGTGCGCTTTGTCTCTGAAACGCAGCAAACCACAAGAATCCAAATGATACAATCTTGACTCTTTTCGTTCTGAGCTGTCGCACTCGTTTATCAATTTTAGCACCGACAAATCTTTCCTTTGCTCCTCGTACAGGCGGGTTTGCTCAATCACAGGGGGAACCTCGGTTAGCCTTGCGACCGCCGCGCTGCTGAGCGCGTCTGAATGGCGATTGGTCTCCCTTGGCTCGCGAACTCCCTCTGCTTTGTCCGTGCATAGGCTCACTGCCGCTTCTGAACACCCTCGCTCGGCACGGCTGTCAGTAGATGTTTTATCTAGCTCCTTGATACCTTCAGGGCTGTCCTCGCCTTCCTTCTTACGCTGCTTGGAGTGGTCCAAGCGCCCTGAAATGTGCCCGTGCGATATCTGTCGCAGACGACAAAAACGTGAGATGTGCCCTAGCCTGCCGCACGAGAAGCAGGCGATTGATTTGACGCGTCGATTCAATTCTAGCGCCTGCCCAGATGGAGGGCCCTCACGTATCCGAAGGACCTCTTCGAGCAGCTTCTCCAGCCGATCCAGACGTTCAACAAAATCACCTGTCTCCTCTCTGCTTTCTACAAGTCGGACCGTCGCGGTGCTCGTGCTCGTCACTTCCTCTAACTGCTCCTCTCTAGACGCTATCTCCACTGCCTCTTCGAATGTCTTGGGATCGTGTGACAGAGCAAATCTTCTTACCGGATCGCGGAGCCCATTCAGAAAAATAGAGGCCACCTGCTCCCTAAGGATTTCGCGCCTCGCTTCTCTCTTCGACGCGTCATCGCCATCAACGTCCTCAAAAGCCTCTGTTCCGAGCCTACGCAGCCGGCTCGCGAACGAGCGTACATTCTCACCAATGTTCTGCCTTGCGCTTAGAAACCTCTCAAACTTCCTGCACGCCGGCTCAGTATCATATCGTTTCAGCGCGAGCGCTTTAAACGATTTATACGAAGTCACGTCTGCCACCTCCTCATCCAACCATGCAAAGTCCAGAGCAGCCCCGACCATCTTACAGCGCGCCATCCCGACTAACTGTTTCTCCTGCCATCCGCCCAGATTACCGACCTGCTCTAAAATTTGCAGAAAGTCTCTTATTTTGGGACCGTTGTCACCCCCCGTGAATGATGGAATCACAGCTCCCAACAGCATTTCATTAGCACCTATCATCCCTTCATGAAGACTCGGTGATTCCTGTAGCGACATGTTGGCCCCTCTCTCCTCGGGTACGAGGGTGAATGTCTCGCACCACAACTTCAGCAAGATCCCACCGCTGCCACCACTTGTGACGTTCCCGCCTGTCGGGGGTCAGTCACAATGCAACACAGTTGTTTGTTGCTATCTACGGGTTCTGCTGAAGCGAGGAGAAATGAGCCAACACACAACGCCTCCGAATCAACCTAATTTATTCTCACTCTGCCTGAAGGTGAAACTGGGAGTTCCGCTCACCGCTGTCTTCCGCTCATCGCTGTCACCGCTGCCTCGCTCTCGGCTGCTCTGGCGGGGGTGGCGCTCTGCCTGGTGGCGGTCCCACGTTTCGGTGACTGTGACGGGTGGTGGCGTCAGGCTTCTTGGGCGTCTCGGCTGGCGGTACTCTGACGGGTTGTGGCGTCCGGCTTCTTGGGCGTCTCGGCTGGCGGTACTCTGACGGGTTGTGGCGTCCGGCTTCTTGAGCGTCTCGGCTGGCGGTACTCTGACGGGTTGTGGCGTCCGGCTTCTTGGGCGTCTCGGCTGGCGGTCAGTTTGCAACGGATACCCTCGGGTCCGGCCTCACCGACTACAGACCAGCGCGATCTGCTCCCGTCCGTACACTTCGCCCGTCTCGGCTCGTTCTCCTTTGTCCCTTCTGTCCCCAACGCGTCTCTCTGAGGACTCTCTTTCTTTTTTCTTCGGTGTCCTCCTCGCCTCCTCTGCTGGGAGCCCTCTTGGTGCTAACTTGCCGGCCTCCCTCGCCACCTCGAGCCATTAGTAAGGCCGTTGCGTTTCAAGACACTGCTGGCCTGTGGGCCCGCGAACTCCGGGAAACTCTCTTTGCCGCGAGCGTCCCGGCCTACCCTCTGCGCCGCAGGGTGCCGGCCTCTTCGCGAACGCGGGTCTCATGTTCAACCGAAGACGCACTCCTCTCGAAGTTGACATATTTATGAGGGTCACGGCTGTCCTCTCTCTTCTCGCATCAGAACCCGGGGTGGTCTCTTCCAAGAACCGCGGCTTGGACACGCGACCACGGCATTCGAAAACTTGGCCGTCAACGGACAAAGAGATTCCTCCTCTAGCAGCGGAAGAGAGCAGCTGCTCGGGGAGCCAGTCTGTACTTTCCAAGGAACTGGGGCCCTCTTTTCTTTTTGGTTAACTTCCCTTAATAAAGACCCAACTCCCAGCCTCCTCCGAGTCCACAGACCGTCCCTCGCAACAAGGCCGTCTGCAGGCGTGCATGCGCGCACACACAAACGCACAAACGTGCCTGTCTCTGTGCCAAAGGGGGGGGGGAGTTGGGGACGCGCTGCAAAACGGGCCGCAGGGATGCGTGTGGTCGCGCAGGGCTCCGCGCGCGGCCTCTCCTCTTTTGCCCTCTGGCTATTTCGCACGTCTTTGTGTTGCGCCCGCTGCATTCTACACAACCGCCTTCGCTGACGGAGCAGGGCGATAATTTTGAGAAAGACACAGTGTCTCTGGTGTTCGTCGATGGAGAGAGTTCTTTTGTGCCATGCCTAGGCCTCCCGTACACAGTCCTTCATACGGGCACTCCCCGTTAAAAACCGGATTAAAATATTGCAGCACTACCGGGCACAGTACCCTGTTGGCCAAAAGCGAAGGAGCCCACGCTCCTCTCTTTTCGTTAGCCCTTTCGCAAGCGGATGAAAGGCCATGCTTTCTTTGGTAAAATTGAATAATTTGTTTGTAGGTGATATCGGATTAGGCTCTGATACCTCAGGCGGCGAGTGTCGAGGAGATGACCGGTGGTTGAGCACGCGGGCTGAGGGAGGCGTCTGCAGCCTCCTTTCCCTCTAGTCCCGCATATGCTGGGGTCCAGACGACGACACGTGTGTTCAGGCGATCCTGGTACTCGCATCTATGTAAAATTGTGGTGGCGCGTTGAGATATGCGTCCTTATTCTAGATTTCGACAGGATTTCCGGGAGTCCGTAATGATAACCCAGGAGTCTTGCTCTGCAGCGGCGAGTGCTATGGCGACCTCCTCCGCGAGTGTAATGTTGGCGACACGGAAAGTGAGTCCCTGAAAGTACGTATTTTGATGGATTACTGCGGCCGTATACCATCCCTATACCATACCAACCGCATCCGTCTAAAGACTCCGTAGCTAGAGCCATAGCGGTCGTTAAGGGCCGTCACGCGCGCGGTTCGACTGCCCTCGTGAGTCTCCTTTGTCATCCTCTGTGGCAGAGGTTGGACCTGTAGCACGTGGCGCCAATCCCGTGGAACCGTGGTCCTTTCCTCTGCATGCGCTTTGTAGGCAATGTGCAGATGGTTTAGGAGGCTTTTGCCGGCTGAGGATTCGTTCAACAGCAAGTATACATTGTTTAAGTGCGCCTCGCGTAGCTCCGCAAATGTGTTGTTCACCCCGAAATCGATGAGCCATTGATTGGACGTCTTTATGAGGAGGATGAGGCCACTCTTATAGATTTTGCGAGGGATCACCTCTAGGACGTTCTCGTCACATTTCCGCAAGTGCCGGTAGGGTACCGAATGGAGTTTCCGGCTGGCTGCAAATGTATCGCACCGCCCCCCCCCCCCCTCTCCCCCACTTCTTATATAACCGACGGATCCTGCGGCCCACCTGGTCTCCAATCTTGTGGAGCTTCTCCAGGGTTGCATCGATCTTGCGGTTGCGGTGAAAAGAGTCCCAACACTCTTCCCTCATCGTGTTCAGGGATAGGGCTGCTAGTAAGGGAGAGGTCAATTTTGGTGGGTCACTTCGGGTTGGGCCGACGGTGCACGAATTCTGATTTGGTCGGGAAGCATTCCAGGCCACCGCGGTGAGCTCATCCGTCCACGATAGGAGCCGCTTGTTGTAGATTGGCCTCGACTGGCCCAAGAACCCATGCGTTGCCAGAGCGTTATGTCGCGGCATGCCTGATGCCTGAGACGTCACTAAGCAGTGGGAGGGGGGGGGAGGTGAGCCATGGTGAGATTAAAGAGAAGGGGAGAGGGGACTGCTCCCTGTGGAGCTCCTCTGGTACCTAGAGGGTACGGGCCATGCTCCTGGTCTTGGATACGTACATAGGCTTGCCGATGAGTGATAAATTGTCTGATGTACCTAAGCGTCTTTGACCACAGTTCGTCTGTGACAAATGTTTGAGGATGATGTCGTTGATCCCGTAAACGCCCCCTTGAGGTCCAAGGCGAGGACCACCTTGTCGTCACTGGGGTGTACGACCGGATCCAAGACTTCCTTGTGTAATCGCAACAGAACATCCTGCGCGGATCAGTGTGGGCGGAATCCGAACATGGTGTTCGCAAAGGTGTGTTTGGATTCTAGATGTTTTGAAAGTCTGTCTCTGACCATGGTGTCCACCAACTTCCCCACACAAGAAGTCATTGAAATAGGACGGAGAATCTCAATAGTGATGGGTTTTCCGGGTTTCAGTATGAAAGTGACTAAAGCGGTTTTCCAGTCCATTGGGAGGGGTGTGCCCCGTCCCATACGTCGTTAAAGTAATGAAGGAGGCACAGGTATGCCGGGTCCGGGAGGTTAGCAAGGAGCTTAACCGTCACTCTATACCGTCCGGGCGCTGTGCTAGGCTTCATTTTTGCCAAGGCCGCTTTTAGGTCGTTAAGCTGGAACGGTCTCTCCAGCTCCTCATTCTCAGAGCCTGCATACGAGTACGCCGACCCGCGGGAGTTCTGAATGCTGCAGAGATACTTATCTCTGAGCGCTGTAGCCAAACTCGAAGTGTTAGCCCCGCAAAGAAGTGAAGTGACTCAACACTGTCTCTCTGAAGAGTCTGTTGTCATCTTCATTAACTTTTCTCGAAGGGTTCCCAGACAGCGCTCTATGGGCGAGGCTGTCCGCCATCTCGTTGCCGATGACACTTATATGCGAGGGAACCCATTGGAACCCAGTGAACCACGGATATCCGTGGGAGGTCCGAGTAAGGTCCGAATCTCCAGTGCCAGGCTGGGATGTCCGAGGGACGTTCGTTATCGGATGGCTGGCGGACATCCGCCGGCGGATGTCCGAGGAGTATCCGTAAACATCCCTCTTGGGATGTGAGCTTACATGGCATATATATTTTGTTTACCCTCAGACGAACATTTTAAAAGAAATTCTATTTTCGAAATGACAAAATTCACACAGTCACATTTCTTCCACCAACTAGTAATATTCAATTGATTAAGATCATCAACTATGGTGTTGATGTAAAAGAACCAGAATTAAACTAATTGCTTGGCTTTCTGGCGCCAGTGCTCATAATTAACACCCTTTTATCCTGCAGCAATCCTTCAAGGTAACCGAGGCATGTAGCCATGCATGCTGCCTTCCATGAAAACAAACCCGAATAAACTCCTACTAGGGGCCGCGGCAGAGCGGTAAGCCTAAAAGTCAATCCAATCCAAGCCAATGTTTGTGGCGCGATGGTCTCGTTGGTTTTCGTCGCGTGGTGTTCCTTTCGACCTTTACTTTTGCTGCAATGTGCGGTTTGTTCGCTCTGTGGTTGCTTGGCTGTGCTACAAATGTGATGTGTCACCTACGCGCTCGAAAAGACCTTCGTTTGCCTCTGAAGCTCTCGTGAAAATGCTCCGATGTCGTATTGCACCTGACCCCTTGCCGAGACATGCTTTGTTGCTTTGGATGAAAGAAGCGGCCATGGTGTTACCACTTGCGAGGTAAGTAACTGTGCTTGAAAATTACTTTCAGGATGTTGCTGTGGGATGAGTGAAGCGCATTAACGCAGTTGTACTCTGTTGCGCAACTTGTTTGCCACGGAGTGGAAGTTACATGCACTATGCATTAGCTGCCGCAAACGTTTCTCGTGTTTGTGAAAAAAAGTTGAGACGGTGTGCAGTTGCATGGTGTGAATCTTCAGGCAATTGCGCGTAGGTTCATAACTGCGATAAAACAGAGCGCAGGAAAAGCATAGTGCCAGAACGGTGTTAGTTTTTCAGTGCTTCGTGACTGAGTTTTTCTTACTTTTCTGTTGCCTTTGCAGTGTGGATGTGGCCCGGCTACCGAGTGTATTGGTGCCTACATTAATTATGCCAAGCCATGGAAAGCACAGGTAGGTTGAAAATGTCATATAAAAGTTGTTCATACTTCCACAGCTTGTCAATTTGTTCATTAGGCTTGCCAAATGGAAGTCTCCAACCATCCACTACACATTACTTTGCACTGTGCAGTAGCATTGTTTAGGACAGCTTAACTGTTGTGTTAAGTTTGCGAGCTTCAGTCACACATTTTTCACTTCCCAATCAATGAGCTCTTGCAGTGCTTTGGTATAACTTTGCCAAACATGTTATGCCCACAGGGCTCAATGCTGAGCCAGGTAGCAGGACCATATATGGCAATCCTAGAGCCACATGTTCCTGGATTGTGACCAGACCTCTCTTCCTTACTTCTGTGCAGCTGTGGATCATCAAATATGCTGTCAGTGCCCTGATGCGTGATTCATCAATGAACCCTGTGGGCATTGTAGTTTCGACAGAGATTGTGTTTTGCTGCATCGTTGACAACGTGCTGTATAAGTTGCTCTCTCATACTTTATTTTCTTGTCTATACAATGTGGATGTGACTGACCTAAGCTAGCAGCTATATAGTACCTGCAGCGTACAGCAGCAACCTTCAGGTAAGTTTGAACTACAGTGCAAGTTTGACCCTGTCACATAATGGATACGTTCCTTCTGTTTGCTCTGTGCAGCGGAGGGTGTCTAGCTATACTGCAGTGTTCTTGTACAGCAATGGATAAAAATTTGTGGGATGAGATTTCTTTGTAAAATAATTTCTCTGTGCTGTTAGCCAGAGCAATTTAATCAAAAGCCTAGAATCATGAGAGGACATGGATACTCAATCGTATTGAACAAATTTCAGCTGACTGCCTGGCGAGGCAATGCAAAAATAAATATTTTCGGAAAATCTACATCCAGCAAACTTTTCTCTATGAGTGTACCTTGTGCCCAACCTAAGTCATTAGCTAGCTTGCAATGGTGTGGTAAGGATCCCTACTCTTACACTTGAATTTTTTTGGCCATCAGTGTGGAAGTGACTGCCTGTGGGAGTAGCTGTGGTGTCTTGCAATGTAAACGCATTTTTCATGAACTGGTACAAAGCTCTGCAGTGGGGCATTTGTTTTAGCAGTTTTTTTTTGGAAAAGCAAAATATTTTTTATTGCAAGAAATATTCTCACCTCTGTTGTTTACAACTTTCTAGTTGTTCAAGATGTAAACATGCTTTCGTAGCTACAGATGACTAATTTACTTGGCACGGTGGAGTTACTGCATAGAACTGAATGGTGTCTGTCAAATTCGCTTGCTTTAATGACATATTCTGAACTTAGTGTTTACTGTTTTCTGCAGAAGACGTCCCCGGCTTGGCTACAAATTCATCATGGTCTGTACAGTATCCTTCCTGCTGCGTTAACTAAATGTATGGCCAGCTTGATGAATTCCTCATGAAGACTGAAGACGGCATTTATGTCATAATAAAATCATCCAGACTTTGATATGCTTTGTCATTTTGGTCAATTGCTTTACAGATTCATGCATATTACATACAGCAAGGTGTATGTCCGATTTCAGACACTCTGCGGGCTTTTAATAAGCCCAGTGGCCCTGCGAGGTGCACTGATTGGTGGTTGTAGTTCTGGCTTGCCTCATAATGGTGAAGAATGCATTACCTGCAAATATCCTCAAAAGATCCGCCGGCGGATATCCGAGATGGATATCTGTCGGCAGTCTAAATAATTATATTTGTACCTCCGTCGTAGGTCCGTACGAGAGCCGTTGGACGTCGGCGGATCTCCCACGGATATCCGTACATCCAGTAAAGGACATACTTCGGACGTCCGACGAATGTACACTGGTTGATTGGGAAGCGTATAGAGAAGCATCTGCTCCTCAGATTATGCCACAAGCGTAGATAGCTAAAACAGAAAACATCAGTAGGGAACCCATGCTCTAACCATTGAAGGGCAGTTTTTGAATTCGAAAGAATAACCACAGCCTGAGCCGTACAAGAACCTAGCTTCTTGAAAGCCGCCTCAATGGCAACGCTTTCGGCCGTTGAGGAAGACACGACTTTGTAAAGCGAACAGACCAGGACAATTTTAAAGAAGGATTGTGAAAAGCAGCAGTACTAGCTCCTGTGGCCTTGTCTACAGAGCCATCAACAAAAATTTGAAGATGACGAGCATATCCGGACTCGATGTGTTTCAATACGAGCCAGCGTGTTGCCGCCAAAGGAGAACTGCGCTTAGCGTGAAGATGAGGAATTGTCAACCAACAGTCGAGGCTCGCAAATGACCTAGGTAGTTCCCACTGCTTGCTCCTACCTCGAACGCCAAGTCCCAGCGAGCCAAGGGTATTAAGTGGCATGTACACTCAATACAAAATACACCTTACCTATGCCACTCTGCTTCATTGTTGCTTACTCTATTGTTGCTCACACCAGTTGTACTGTAATTTTATATAGAAAAAGAAGGGTTAGCCACCCGGGTAAAAATGCATTCTGATCTTGCCATATTTTGCCACAAGAACTCTTGAGAAAGTACACAGAACACGACACACATATAAAAAAATACAAACTTTGTAGTGATAAACTTGCAGAATTTCCAGCAAGTACCCTTCGAAGTACTTGACCTCCGATTGCAGCAAGGTATGATCCACAAAGAAAAGGCTCATGAGCGAAGTTCACAACAGTGTACGGCAAGCATCGTTTTCATATTCCTGCTTCATTACATCAACCAAACAAATATAGTGAAAAGCACACCAACGAAAACGCATGTCACAGGCAGCACAAACAGTAGCACTGCTTAAGCTGGCTAATGATGTCAATGGTCGCAGTACAAACAGGAAAAAGCCCTGAAGTGCTACAAATGTTGCCAGATGGAAAATTTAAATGTACAGAAAACATGGTATGAGAGCTACAGCTGAGGCAAAAACGAAATCAAAGAGGCGCACCATACCCATCGGCCATAGAGCACCAGACTGCTCTTCACATTTCATTTCTTCAACTGAAAGAATATAGCAGCTATGTTTACACCTGCATGACAATATTGAAAAACAAGCTTCAGCATCAACAAACCTGCTGAACCCTAGACCATTACACCATAAATGGGTACTTCAGAAGAATGGCCTGAGGGGCGAGTTGGTGCATGATGAAATGAACGGCGGCGCAACAAGAAGAACACAACAAGAGAGGGGACACCACATGCGCACACTACCAACTGTTTTATTGCATGGAAAGGAGGCATATTTATACAGCTCAGGCATGACACTAATCGCATTATCGCTCAGAACCCAACACGTGGAAAAGAAACAGCAACATCAGGATAAAAGAAAAAAGAAAAAACCCTTAACCTCTGCAGAAAAACTAAAAGATTTTGATAACAGAACTTTGAGCAGGCCATCTCGTAGCAAAAGCAGAGTCAAACAATCGTAGCAAAGGCAGAGTCAAACAAGAGAAGCAAAAGCAGTCAAAAAAAAAAAAATACAATCGTAGCAAAGGCAGAGTCAAATGTATTAAGCAAAAGCAGTCAGAACCCGAGAAACAACAAAACGGAAAGCAAAAAACAGTAACAAAGTTAACAACCCGCCTAAAACAAACAACAGACGGCCGCTAGAAATGCAGGGCTGAAAAGATGCACAGCACATGGCGTTACAAAAAACTGTCAAGAAAGGACACTTCATTTCTACGGAGGGATACTGAGGAGTCGCTAACACAAGTGCTTCCCTTCTTATTGATCATAAAGGCCTCAAGAATTTCGCGTGCCACCTGATCGCGACTCCTGCCGAGAATCCTTATTCCGTTAAGCACTGGCTCACACTTGCAATCTTTACAATGTAGGGGCAAATTCGACCCGCCTCCGTTTTCTAACGACTTTTCGTGTTCCCGTGTTCTGTCGTTAATGCAGCGACCTGTCTGGCCTATATAGACCCCCCCGCACGTCAGTGGGATTTCGTACACCACTCCGACGGCACAAGAAACGAAATGCTTGCCGTGCCTCTTTCCGCACATGGCTTTCTTCTCTTCGCTGATCCGCGAGCATAACCCGCTCAGCTTTCTTGGCGCAGAGAAAACGACAGGAACGTCGTACCGGCCAGCAACTTTCTTCAAGTTGTGCGCCACACGGTGTATATAAGGGACCACTTGTGGTCGCTTTGATCCCGGCTTAGCATGGAATTTCTTCTTCTTTCCTTTCATTTTTTGAAGGAGGGTCTCCGCTACGCTACAAACAACAGAACACGGGAAGCCAGCCATTTGAAGCCTTTCGATCTGATTGTTAAAGCTAGCCTCAGCCATGTGAGCACAGGACTTAAGCAATGCGGACTCGAGGCAAAGTGAAGCGATCGCCCTTTTTACTGTCTTAGAGTGCGCTGATCCGTACGGAAGAAGTTCCTTTTTTGCTCGTGGGGAATACATCCAACAAACACGTCCTTCTAAAAGCTTGATATTAATATCTAAAAACTGCAAGCTGTTGTTGTCAGGAAGTTCGTTGTTTGTAGCGTAGCGGAGACCCTCCTTCAAAAAATGAAAGGAAAGAAGAAGAAATTCCATGCTAAGCCGGGATCAAAGCGACCACAAGTGGTCCCTTATATACACCGTGTGGCGCACAACTTGAAGAAAGTTGCTGGCCGGTACGACGTTCCTGTCGTTTTCTCTGCGCCAAGAAAGCTGAGCGGGTTATGCTCGCGGATCAGCGAAGAGAAGAAAGCCATGTGCGGAAAGAGGCACGGCAAGCATTTCGTTTCTTGTGCCGTCGGAGTGGTGTACGAAATCTCACTGACGTGCGGGGGGGTCTATATAGGCCAGACAGGTCGCTGCATTAACGACAGAACACGGGAACACGAAAAGTCGTTAGAAAACGGAGGCGGGTCGAATTTGCCCCTACATTGTAAAGATTGCAAGTGTGAGCCAGTGCTTAACGGAATAAGGATTCTCGGCAGGAGTCGCGATCAGGTGGCACGCGAAATTCTTGAGGCCTTTATGATCAATAAGAAGGGAAGCACTTGTGTTAGCGACTCCTCAGTATCCCTCCGTAGAAATGAAGTGTCCTTTCTTGACAGTTTTTTGTAACGCCATGTGCTGTGCATCTTTTCAGCCCTGCATTTCTAGCGGCCGTCTGTTGTTTGTTTTAGGCGGGTTGTTAACTTTGTTACTGTTTTTTGCTTTCCGTTTTGTTGTTTCTCGGGTTCTGACTGCTTTTGCTTAATACATTTGACTCTGCCTTTGCTACGATTGTATTTTTTTTTTTTGACTGCTTTTGCTTCTCTTGTTTGACTCTGCCTTTGCTACGATTGTTTGACTCTGCTTTTGCTACGAGATGGCCTGCTCAAAGTTCTGTTATCAAAATCTTTTAGTTTTTCTGCAGAGGTTAAGGGTTTTTTCTTTTTTCTTTTATCCTGATGTTGCTGTTTCTTTTCCACGTGTTGGGTTCTGAGCGATAATGCGATTAGTGTCATGCCTGAGCTGTATAAATATGCCTCCTTTCCATGCAATAAAACAGTTGGTAGTGTGCGCATGTGGTGTCCCCTCTCTTGTTGTGTTCTTCTTGTTGCGCCGCCGTTCATTTCACCATAAATGGGACTTGCGGAAAACCTCGAGGCCTGTTACTTGTCGCCAACGAGAGTAATTTTGAAGCAATTCTAATCAAACTAAAGCATACATGAAATGCAGTTTACATTTAAATGCAATGACATTCAATACCGCCGGACCTTCCTCGCGTAGCCACAGCATCGAACGTGACGCAACCATCCTGGTCGCAGATATGCAGACGGTTCGAAGTGCTTGGAACAAACCCTCATGTCTCGCAACTGGCACGGCGTCTTCTCCAGGCTGAGTTTGCGGCAGAACTGCACCCAGGCTTTGCACCTGCACATGATGCAGCATGCACGTTGCACAACTGCACCGAAATGAATATCATATACTCCAGACGTAAATATGCCATAATTCCTTTCACTTAAATGCAGTACAATATATCTTAACTATGGCAGTAAATGGTCGCGCCAAGCCTCCGCGCCTCAAAGTTCGGTTACGCTCTCCCTGATACCACGCGGCTACCTGCTTTCCTATGCTCAAAGACTGACGAGAGCGGAGCAGCGAAATGAGTTTAAGACTGCATTGACGATCGTGTATATGCAGAACGGCAACAACTACTGCTGACCGAATTCAGTTAAAGGGACAGTGAGTAGAGCACTATCAATATTTTTTTTATAGCAAAATCCGATAGTTCGGCATGTCATGTCTTTGTTGCCACTTGGCCGGCAGCGAAAGATGCATTTATTTCTATGAAATTTGGATTCGAAGTTGAAAAGTTTTTCCCGCCGCTCTGATTCAAACTTGGGATTCTCCTATGACGACACAGGACTAAGTGACGTGAAACATGACGTGACCATGACGTAACGCAGACTCCGTGATATCTGGCGGCCAGCAGTGCGGCCTAGCAGCAGCCGAAAATAAAGCTACCGCCGGCCGCACGTTGAAGGCATCTATCGGCTATTGCGGCCGTCGCTACCGTCGCTTCGTTTACGTTTGCATCGGCGTTTCGCCAGCGTTACGATGGATCCCGCTCTCGAAGTCTTCAACGAAGTTCTCGCAGATAGACACCTTTAGCATACAGTGTTCCTTCTTACCGCTAGCGGAATACCGGGAGCCCGGCGGTGAGCAGGCGCTGATTGGTCCCAATGCTGCAGGCGCGCGCGTAGCTGCCGGGCAAGTGGCGCCATCTGGCGACGTCAAGGAGATTTGCGCATGCATTGGCTGCGCCTCAGTGATTTGTGGCTTCTCGGGTCCTAGAGTTGCTAGAACCATTGGTTCTAGCAGCACTGCTTTGTCCTATGACGTCATAACGCTTGTACTTGCGAGTTTGGCCTGTGGCGGCGATACCTGTGTTTTGGTTCTTTCTCTTTTCTACGTTACAAGAGCTTTGTTGTCAGTATGAGTGGCGTTTTTGTAATCAGGAGCTGGTACTCTGTCGATACAAGCCAACTTCAATTTCTCCTCAGTGTCCCTTTAAGGCACCGTCAAGGCGGCCCAAATGCACGTGGTTGAGTTTCGACACTCTCAGTTGCAAGGGTATCCTCAAATTGGCCTCATGGTGTTGGAAAATCTATTAATGTCATGCTCGGAGCTGTTAGGCAGCACAGTTGGTTTTAAATTGGCCTTGCGGTCAGTAGAAGGCACGTGGTTGCTCCTGAGAGCCCGGTATCAAGTTCACGATGGTGACAGTCGGCTGCCCGAAATCAACTGTAAATAAGAAAAATGGTGGTCCTCTTTCGCACATCTTAGGACTGCAAGTGCATGCCCTGCGGTTTACTTAAATATCCCCGACAACATGGAGCCAAGTACGCATGAAAGGGTTGCAGCTACGAAACAGGAGCGGAAATACCAACAAAAGCAAGTCTACAGCAGACAAGAATTGCAAGAACTAACCTGTGAAAGTAAGCTGGAAGCAGTGTAGTAAGGCACCGATGGCACAACCCACCCTGTTGCAAAGTGCCACCGAGGAAGGTTTCTTCAGATGCCTCAAGCTCTTCTTGAAAAGAAGAGCTAAGCGCTTGGAACGATGTGCTCGAAGCCTGACACAACGACGGGAAAAGGTTTCGCACTGGCCGTACACCGAAGGAAACGATACAACCAAACTGCTACAGCGCTGCAGGGGGGTGCAAACTTGCCAAGCGGTGACAGAGAAGCGACGAGCAAGGAAGGACGACAAAACTTCTCAAAGGGGTCATTTCGAAACTGGCGAGCTTGACCTGTACGCTTTCCCAGACGCGCCATTGCAGACAGCTGGCAATAAGGAATCGCTTCGTAAGCTCCCGCCACTGGCCGAAAACCAAAACAAGGCCTTCGAAGTCCCGCTGCAAATGCACCACACACTGATAAACAGAGCGCGCAACAACAGCGTTGCAAAAAAGCACAAAATTCGGTGCAAAGTATGGCTAAAATAACTTACCTATTTTGTAAAACCTGGGAATAAAGTATCTATTTCTTTTGGTTGTTTTATAAAATTTAATCTGTACTTACTTTTGTATTTCTTCATGTGAGTGTTTGGCCCCGCAGATTCTGGCGGCGCTGCAGTCGCGCAAAACCGTTTTTGGGCCCAGCTTTCGCCACCCTTGTGCATCCGCCTTGTCTAGCGTTATCCGTCTGTGACGTCCCCGCGTGTGTCACGCCAGGGGCATTCATGGCACCATGGAGTCCTTCGAAGGGTTTAGTCTTCGATGTCAGATGTTTACTCTGTTCAGCACATCCGCACCCAGTCCAGTCAAGTCATTGTCAAGAGCCACGCCTCCCTGTCTCTGATCGTCGACGCCGGTTGCCTTGTCATCGGCGGCGAGTGGCTTTCCATCGTTGAAGTGGGGCCACAAGTTACCATGGTCGTCTGCCCTCTCCTGCCCTGTTCCAGTTCTTAGCCTGCACAGGAAGGCCCTCTCCGTCACCGTGGGCCAGGCGTGAACACGCAGTGAGATACTGACCGGCACACGGTTTGTCCGCATGGAAATGAAGAACGCAAACCCCGTTACAAATTACCTACGGGCTGTAGGCCGCCGAGTCATCGACTACCGTGGCATGCCCGTCTGTTGCAGGTGTGGCTCCTCGAGGCACCTCAGGGCGCAATGCACGGTGCCATTCTGTTGATGTTGTGGCATACGTAGCCACACGAGTGACGGCTGTGTGCGTCCCTGTTGGCGCTGCAGTGGCGACCAGCCAACGCTGGCGTGCCCCGTGCGCCGCTGATGCCTGGACGCTACCGCTCACGCCTTTCCTCTGCTGACACCATCGGCGGCTATAACGGCGGCCCCTCTTCCCATCCTCGAAAAGAGCAGGAAAATCGTCCCCAGTGCAGCGCTGCCTGGACCGTGAAAGACACTTCGTGACACCTTTAGCCAGGGTGTTCATAGTTGCCCGAGATTTTCATCCGACCTAAGTGAGTGTGACACTGACATGGGACTTTCACGTGACTTGAAGCGTGGCCTCACCTCGGCATTGGGTTTGAACAGTGCACAAGACGGTCCCCGAAGGAGCAGCCTACAAAGAAAGCCTAGCTGTCCATTGGGGGGGGGGGGGGGGGGGGGGGGCGGAAGATCAAGCTTCATGTGAGTGTATGACACCCTAGTGATGCCGTCTAGGTTGACACATTCTTATAAATTTCTCCAAATTTAAAAGTGGCAATATATTTCAAATTACATAGATTAAATGTGCAAGGCGTCCGTAGTATCCTTAAGCTATACAAGGTAATTCATTTGGCACGAATGATTGGTTGTGATTTTCTTTGTCTTCAAGGAACAAATTTACCGCACTCTCTGATGAAATAGCATTTAGGAGTGTTAGGATAAACGAATTCAAAAGACGTTTATTCGTCTTTCCGTTACAAAGGAGCTCTGGGTTAACAAGAGGCCGTGTTGCTTCTTTCGTGTCCAACACCTGAGTCTGTTGTTCTTCACGCGCCGCGCGAGCGCTCGTCCTCCTCATCCTCTCCTCACATCACTCTCTCCTCCCACGGGCGGCTCGGGTTGCTCGCCCTCCGGCGAAGGATCTCGGTCGGCGGGGATGCGCTGGCGCTCACATTCGGCCATCCTGTGCCACCGACCGTCCCGGTCGGAATCGTCCTCGCGTTCCGATTCTTCCGAACTTGTCTCGTTGAATTCCTGGTCCCAAAGCTTCAGCTTGTCAACCGGTGCAATACTGCCGTATGCTCTTCGCCTTTGCCGCCCCGGAGGCACGTTTTCGATGCGGTAGCGGTCGTTGGGAAGCCTTTCTCGGATGATGTACGGTTCTTTGTATTTTTCTTTCAGTTTCCTTGACTCCCCACTTGCTGCCGGTTCTCGCTCAACTAGTACAACATCTCCGGGATTGTATGTCGGCGCTTCCACCCGCTTCCTGTTGTACCGCTCCTGTTGCTTGCGTTGGTCTTCTCGGATATTCTCCGCCGCTGCGGCTCGCCTGGTTTCAACTTCATCGTCAAATTCCTCGGCGAGGGCGTCTTCCACGGTGTCGCCCTTGATGCCTCGCGGCCTGAAGTTGAAGAGCAGTCCGAACGGAGTAGTTTTAGTGGCTTTGTGGAGCGTATTGTTTATGCCCCACATCACCTGAGGCAACGCAGAGTCCCAGTCTTTGCCGTTTGCATCTTTCGTCAAGCTTGCCACTGCCGGGGTTATCATGCGATTATATCTTTCGACTTGCCCGTTAGCTCGCGGAGTGGCAGTAGCGTTTTTGACGTGCACGATGTTGTAAGTTTGGCACGCCGCTTTGAATTTGGCACTTGTATAAGCAGTTCCGCGGTCCGTGATCACCATAGCAGGTGGGCCAAAGATTCCTGCCACATCGTGTAGAAACTGCGCCGCTGGTGAATCTGATGTATTGCGGACTCCACGCAACAGTACGAACTTTGTGAAAGAGTCGACGACTACAATTATGTAGGCGTTTCCGGACTTGCTTCTTACAAATGGGCCTAGGTGATCGATGTGTATTGATCGAAATGGCTTGTTGCCCTTGTCAATGCTGTGAAGTTTGCCCGGTCTCTTTCCAGATGGCGTCTTGTGGAAAAGACATTCGATGCAAGAAGCTATGTATCTTCTAACGTAACGCTTCATGCTGGAAAACCAATACCTTTCCCTAAGTTTCTTCAAGGTTTACTCCACTCCAAAATGGCCAATGTCATCATGACATGTCCTGACGATTCTCCAGCGAGTCTGGTCTGGAACTACCCACAGCAGTCCTTCGTTCATGTCGGTTTCTTGGTTCTTCTTGAATACTGCCATTACGCAACCGGTATTCGTTTTTGACGCGCCTGTCTTCTTTGGATAGGTCTTCTTTTTTTTCTAGCCTTTCCTTCAAAGCTTGAACCTTTGGATCATTCAGCCGGGCAACGGTTAGCACGTCTTCGGTCGCTATGCATGTTGCAAAGACATGAAGGCCAGGAACAATATCCGTATCTTCTGGAGGGTCGTATGCAGAGCGGCTTAGTGCATCAACATGAGCCATTGCCGCCCCCTTACGATATTCCATGTCGAAGGTGAACTCTTGCAGTCGCAGCCACCATCTGCCAATACGGGGAAGCAGATTCCTTTTGCTCATCGTTGCCCGTACTGCGTTGCAGTCAGTGAGCACCTTGAAGTTCATCCCGATTAGATACACTCGAAACTTTTCTAACGCCCAAACAACCGCAAGCGCTTCTAGTTCGTACGAGTGGTATCTCTCTTCGTAGTCAGTTGTCCGCCGGCTTGCGTAGATGACAGGATGAAGCTGCCCATCTGCTTGTTCTTGCAGAAGTATTGCTCCTAGGCCGTCTTTGCTGGCATCCGTGTGCACCTCTGTTCTTGCGTCGAACGCGAAATGCGCCAAAACTGGCCTTTCAGTCAACTTCATCTTCAGTTCAGTGAACGCGGCGTCGTGCTCTGAAGTCCACTTCCAAACTGCGTCCTTAGACGTCAGTCGCGTTAGAGGTTTAGCGACGCTGGCGAACCCTTTTACAAATCTTCGGAAATAGCTTGCCAGACCCAAAAACTGACGCACCTGGTGTACGTTCGTTGGTTCGGGAAAGTCAGCGACGCTCTGGATCTTTAAACTTCCGGGTCGTACTCCTCTGGCAGAAATGTCGTAGCCAAGGTAATCGACTTTCTCGAAGAAGAAACGGCACTTGCTTAATCGCAGCGTTAATCCCGCTCCACGGAGGACATCCAAAAGCATCCTCAGGTGGTCAAGCCCCTCGTCCACGGTCGCTGTGGGCAGCAGGATGTCATCCATGTAGGCGAGAGCCACGGTGTATCGTAGAGGACCCAGTACAGCGTTGATCATTCTCTGGAACACTGCCGGTGCGTTGGCCAAGCCAAATGGCATTCGAACGAATTCATAATGGCCGTCTGGAGTAACGAACGCAGTCCTGTGTCTCGATTCCTCGGTCATAGGAATTTGATAGTAGCCTGACGCAAGATCTAGGCTTGTGAAGAAGCATTTCCCTCTCAGACGGTCCAGTTGATCCTCAATTAAAGGCAGTGGATACCGGTCCTTTTTTGTGACACGGTTGAGGGCACCGTAGTCCACGCAAATTCGTTGCTCCGCTGTCTTTTTTCGCGCCAGTAGGATAGGACTTGCATAATCCGATTTGGAGTCGACAACAATGCCAGCTTGCTTTAGTTCTTCAACCATTTCTTTTGTGTGTGCCCGTTCGGCGTAAGAGAGTCGGTAGGGACGAAATTTCACTGGCTCCAGCGTTGTTAGCTCAATGCTCATTTCAGCGGCATTTGTACAGCTAATCTCTGAAACGGTGGTTGCGAAGCAGTCCCGATACTCAAAAATAAGCTGTTCGAGCTTTGCACGTTCCTCAGGAGCAACACCAGGACCTACTTGAATCTCTTCGCTCGGTATCAATAAGGGCTGGTCAGTGCTAATGTCCGACTCACCCTCTCGTGGCGATGCATCGTCTGGGTAGCAAATTTCCGCTCGTGCGACTCGTTCGTTCTCTTTGATGGTCAGTTCATGATTGGAAATGTTCATTATAGGGGCTACTGTTTCGTTGGTCCCGTCAACGCTGAGGACACAGCGTGGTATGCAATGCTCTCGACCTTCTTGACACCTGAGCTGCATGTCCACGAAGACATCTGAGCGTGGTGCGCTACCAGTGGCGTAGAGCTTAACGAAACCCACGTATTTTGGGGGCACAACCGTTGTTTCCTTCGCCCATAGGCACACAGGTCGTTCTGGGAGCTCTGGAATTTCAATGTACTGAAGCGTGTCGTCTCTATTGTCCTCGTTCCTGTGCTCCTCAAAAATCCGCACTGTGTTCTTCCGCCTCACAATCGTGATGTGTGGTTGCTCGGTGAAAGGTTGGCCCACAAGTAGGGGTATGGACTGTGACGCGTCCGGCACGGCCAGCACGGGAACGTCCGCTGTAGCTTGGTCGACCGTGAGGGTGATGTTCGTTTCCCCACACGGTGTCACATGTCCGGACCCGTAGCCCCCGATAGTGAACGGCTTTGCCAACTTCGTGTAAGCGACTCCGATTCGGTTGGCATCCTCCTTCCGCAGAATTACGCATTGGCTACCGAGATCGACGTATGCTCGTATGTCGCAGCCGTTCGCTTTCGCCATCATAAAGTACAGGCGCCCAAATCTTTAGCTGGCGTGCGCGAGCGGCGACTTTTCTGAGCGTCAGCGCCATATGACGGAGCGAAGTTGGAAACAGGATGAGGCTAAGCGCATGCTCACAAAGCACGCTCAGCTGGGGACGTCGTCTGCCAGGCTGTTCCTTCTTAAGGACGTCCCCCCTTATTATCGCGTTTCGACGAGCAGGTAGCGTGAGTAGACGAATGGTTTTGCTCGCATTTTACGTTCCGAAGAACAGCGTTGTAGCAACCAAGCGGGGAAATAAAACTGAAAGATAGGCCGAACACTCCCAATCATGCGATAAGCCGGAGAACATGGGTCGTTATCATTATGAATGGAGAACATGGACCGTTATCGTTATGAAAGGGTTATCACTAGCTCAGGCAACATTCTGCAAGTCTTCTTCTTTTGTTTTCCTGATGAGGTAGCGAGGAGCATCTTCGATCCGACCTTCGTCCCAGTAGGCACGACTGATTCTGCCCACTGAAGTCCCAGCCACTCCAGTTGCTTTAGCATCTTCTTCTGTGATGAGCCACCCAATGACATCCCTATAATTCGGAGTCTTGTCGCTTGACATACACGGAGTGGTATCTTGATAACTGTTCTGAACTGCTGCGAGCACGGCTGCAGAACAGCTTCACTTCAGTTTCACAGCGGCCTTTTAGTTTCGTCGCCACGCTGAAGCATAAAGCACGCAGAGTGTTGATAAGCGCCCTTTGTGCAGATGAAAAAAAAAAGCTTTCGCGTCAGCAAGTAACACATAAACGATCCATGTTCTCCGGCTTATCGCATGATTGGGAGTGTTCGGCCTATCTTTCAGTTTTATTTCCCCGCTTGGTTGCTACAACGCTGTTCTTCGGAACGTAAAATGCGAGCAAAACCATTCGTCTACTCACGCTGCCTGCTCGTCGAAACGCGATAATAAGGGGTGACGTCCTTAAGAAGGAACAGCCTGGCAGACGACGGGCCCAGCCGAGCGGGCTTTGTGAGCATGCGCTTAGCCTCATCCTGTTTCCAACTTCGCCCCGTCATATGGCGCTGACGCACAGAAAAGTCGCCGCTCGCGCACGCCAGTTATAGATTTGGGCGCCTGTACTTTTCGTTCGCCTCTTCAGCGGCTCGGAGGTCAAAGCCCAACGCGTTCTGAGCGACGCGCGCTCCTCTCTCCGTTTTTGCCCTGCAGTCTTTTTCTCCGTGGCCCACTCGTCCGCAAGCGTTGCATCTCGCCTTTCGCTGTGGGGCCGGGCAATTGAGGGACACGTGACCGTACTCGCTGCAGTTGAAGCAGAGGGGTTCTCTTCTTTCATTCCATGGCGGCTTCCTCCTCGCCTTCGGAGAAAGGTTCTTGTGGTCGGTAGTGTTCAAGGTCGACGCCATTGCTTCGCTTTTGTTGCCATGGGCGTTGGCATATGCGGGGAAACGAGAATGGTTCGGGGGACCACATGATTTTGAACTTTTGGGGGCAGTGTTTCCTAATTTTTCTTCGATGCGTTTCAGGCAGTGAAGAAGATCTTCCGGCGACTCGTACGTGCGTACGCTCACTGCTCTAATTAGGTCGTCATCGTATAGACCCGTGATGAGGTATTCAATGCAAGCTTCATCTGTGAGGTTGCAACGGCGAGCTTTCGAGAGCTTGTCGTAGTAATAACACTCGATGGGCTCACCACGCTTTTGTCGTCGCTCCTCCATTTCTCGATGGAGTCGTTGGAATCCCGCGGTAGTGGGGAAGGCGCGCTTAATTTCTTCTTTCCATTCCGGCCATGTTTTGTTGACGGAAGAGAGGGAGTCATACCATGTCTTTGCAGGCCCTTCCAACCTCGAGAGTGCGTTTCCAGATGTCAGCCGGTCGGACCAATGGTAGACTTGTGCCAAGTAGTCCACGCGTCTTATCCAAGCGTCTACTGTCGGAGAGCTGGATGACACTGGATCAAACGATGGCACTAACCGAGCTGTCTCTCCCGCGCCGATGATGGGTGTGGCCGCTGCTTGCTGCGTCTGAAGCAAGGCAATTCCATTGATGGCTTCTCTCACTGCGGCCTGAACGCTGGCCTGCAGGATTTCCGCCACGTTAATCGTTGACGGAGGTATCGGGGATAAGTTTCCACTTGTCACCACGTTGTCGGATCCGCCTTCACTTGAGTTATCGGCGTCGTCGTTCCCGCCGTCGTTGCTCGGTCGTCCGCCATCTTCGTTTGCCATATCCGTTGAAGATGCTCCGGTGCGGGTGACAGGCATGGTGGGGCTTGCCGGTTAACTTCGTAAGTTCGGGCGAACGTTGACTCTATCCCACTCCTGAATTGTTAGGATAAACGAACAATTCAAAAGACGTTTATTCGTCTTTCCGTTACAAAGGAGCTCTGGGTTAACAAGAGGCCGTGTTGCTTCTTTCGTGTCCAACACCTGAGTCTGTTGTTCTTCACGCGCCGCGCGAGCGCTCGTCCTCCTCATCCTCTCCTCACATCACTCTCTTCTCCCACGGGCGGCTCGGGTTGCTCGCCCTCCGGCGAAGGATCTCGGTCGGCGGGGATGAGCTGGCGCTCACAGGAGCACTTTCAAATTGGGCTGCTTCCTCTTCTTTGCCACGGCACATTCAGGTGGGGTTGGGGCAATAGCTCTAAACAGAGCTTACCACATGACATATGACGAGTTTGGCCGCCTTTTAGCCACATACTCCGTTTTGTACTCTTTCAGGTTGCGCGTCTTATGTGTCTAAGCGCTGGCTAATGCAAGCCGCGGTAATGACTTTTACAAAACCCTTGGTGCGTTCTTCCTCGATGGGCGACATTTAATCATTGAGGGTGACTTCTGTTGCGTTCTTGACACCTCTGCCGATGTGCAAGTCCTGGCTGGGGTACGTCCAGCTAGAACTCTCGTGAGCTTTGGCGCCTTGCACAGCAGTTTTCGTTGGTGGATGCTCACTAGCTCCTATACGGCACTCAATTTTGTTCGACATAACGCCGTGGTGCATCGGCCAGCAGACTAGACCGCGCTTATGTGCATAAAACGCTTTGTGCGTACGTGTCACAGACGAACGTTGTCAAAGGGCTTTGCCGTCAAGGCTTTATGTTTCAGATCATCGACCGATATTGCTTGTACTGCCTCTACCTGGAGCTGGAAACAGTCGGCCGTGGCGTCCAGGTCTGCGCAGTAGCCGGAACACGTGGGACATACTGAAAGCGCTATGGTGCTTGTATAGCTCCATGGAGGGTGGCGCACTGCGCCATCGGATTTCCGATGAACTGGTGGACGCGGCAGCGATACATAGAATGGTCCATAGGGCACACCGCCAGATACTTCTTATGCGCGCATGGTATGAAGAGCTACAGGAGCAGTATAAAACGCCTTGTTGCTGCTTCGTCCCTCTCTGCTGCATCATGGCGATGCAGGCACGGACCTTGTGCCCATCCTGAAGTGTTGCGCTTTGCAGCATACAGCTGTGTACACAGCTAAATACCGGGTGGTGAGTCGCCCAATCTGTTGTCGCGGCTTCCAGATCGTACTCGGTTTCTGTCGCACTTCGAGACTATGGCGCGAACAGTAATCGCTGTAGATGAAGCGGCTGCTGCAGCACATTCCATGCTGACCGCGTTGCCGCAAGCTGCCCCTGAGGTACATGACCCACTTTTGGTCCCTCCGACTTCGGAGGAACTGTAGGCTGCCCTAAATACAATCAAACGGGTATCAGGGCCTAGCTCGGATGATCTGCCGGTCGAAATTTACCTGGCACACTGGCAAAATCCTAGGTCCATCTTTAAAATGTGCTCTTCGCCGGTGTTTTCAGAGCTGCGATTTCCCTGGCAGTTTCCGGAGTGGAAGAATTATTCTTCTAGCCAAAAGGGATACAGGGTGCCCTTGGCAGGAAGAGTGGAGGCTAGTAACGCTTCTGGCGTCCTGCGCGTGGACCCGGCCCAGGAGCTTGCCCGTTCCCTGGAGTTGGACTCTGTCCACGATCTGCTCCTCACCAACCCCTGGAAGGGAGTAATTACTAATTGGCATCCACCCGAGCGCAGCCATACGGCTACAAAGGAAAGCTATACAGCTTTCTCAGAAACTTCGTAGTTAAAGAAAAATTCGTCCTGGTCCGGGGTTCGAACCAAGGACCACCGCTTCACCGGAGCAGTCGCTCTACCAATTGAGCTAACCAGGACGGCAAGCTTATGGTAGGACGAGAGCGAATTGATCAATAACTCGAAGTGGGAACTGTGTTGGTCAAATTTTTAAATGAATCCCCCAAGGTGGAGTAGATTTGTAATAAGGGAGTAATTGTAATAAGGGAGCGGTGGTCCTGGGTTCGAACCCCAGACCAGGACGAATGTTTCTTTAACTACAAAGTTTCTGAGAAAGCTGTATAGCTTTCCTTTGTAGCCGTATGGCTGCGCTCGGGTGGATGCCAATGAGTAATTACTCCCTTATTACAAATCTACTCCACCTTGGGGAATTCCCTTACAAATTTGACCAACCTCTGGAAGGACGTCGAGCGGGAGCGTCTGTTGCTCTTCCCTGCGGATGTCTCTCCATCCAGGCGTTGTCCCGTCCTCGATGGCGCCCTAGGTGTCCTTCTTGCAGCTTCTCGTTCTGCTCTGATCCTGATCTGCTATTGTCTTTTCTTGACTATGTAAGGGGTCAGTAGCGTTCTTTGCACTTTCTGTCACTCTGATGTGGCCTTTGCCGAATAATGGGCACTTGTGGTCGCAGTGGTGGCCCTCTGGTGGGTTAGCTAGCCCGCAGCTCTGGCACCTTGTGTCGCCTGCGTCGGTGCACACATCTGCTCTGCGTCCTAGGTACCGCAAATCCGGCAAATCTCGTATTTTTTCGGCTTAGGGCGCACATTGTTGACGCATCTTGGGACGCTTTCGGAGGCGAAAAGGACGATCCATTATTGTTAGCACCATAATCTTCGCCCCAAGAGCAAAGGGACCACCACGTCAATGAAGAACGGCAAGAAAGTCAATACGGCGGCCGACCGGACAACCACGAAGACGTCATGGCGCATCGCACCTGGAGAAAGTTGGCGCAGCGTTCGGAGGAATCGCACCATCAGCGTCTACCTCCAAAGGGCTTCGAAATCCTAACTCTACGGAAAGGAGGACTTAACCTTGGACTCCGCCGGGGAACAGAGATCCAAGAAGTGGTGACAAAGGCGGCAACGCTCGAATAGGAAGAAACTGAAGCGGACACAATCTACACGAAACGAGAAGCAAAGCAAGAACGGACAAGTGCCTAAAGATCGAGACGATCGCGGTGATACATAATTCCTAAGACTCGTCAAGAAGCAGTTCACTTATCTGTTCCGGTGACAAATAAGATGAAGCTTACAAGGGTAGACGTGCAGGCTAGTTGGTGAACCATGATTATTTAAAACAGCGCAAAAGACAGCGCAAAAGACAGCGCTGTGTGTGTCTTTTCTATCTGTGTCCCTGTCTTTTGCGCTGTTTTAAATAAATAAGATGAGTCATTCTGTCTTAAGTTATTGGCATTGGATAGTAGGAGCACTTAAGCCATAAATTCGACACTAGTAGAAAGGGTACGGAGCTTCGAGGCTGGGAAGCAGAGCGGCGCTTCATCGGCTGTTGGACTCCGAATTCGGGGTTTGATTGCCCCTATGTCACCAGTGAGTGCTAGACGACTCGTCAAGAAAGGAAACGAAGACAGAAACTATGGCACGCAGCGGACGCAGCCGGCTTAGCCACTGGGAGGGAGCGAACAGACGGTTCAAAGTGCGCGCGTCTTCACAGAAGCAAAATTAAAGGTCACTGCGCCAACCCGCGTTGAGAGAATGCGAAAGCATTGATGCCTCCTCGGCGCTCGTCGCCTCTCTTTATTGATTAATTAATGATAAGTCGATTAATTATCGGTGAAATAATTAATTATCGGTCAACTGATTATCTATAGGTCAGTTGATTCATTGTCAATCAATTGATTGATTGTCTATTTTTTAACCTTATCGGTAGATGATTTATTACCCATTTCCTTCTTCAAATTCGACGCCTTAATTGCTTTTCCGTCCACTTTTTTCTGTCGTCCAAACAATTCAACCCTACATTGCTTTTCTTTCTAATTAGTTAACTAACTACTCCAAATAAATGAAATGTCTTTAATCGATTACTTTGGATTTCAGCCCCGCAGTGGTGGCTCAGTGGTTACGGCGGTCGGCTGCTGTCCCGAAAGAGGCGGGTTCGATCCCGGCCGCGGCGGCTGAATTTCGATGAAGGCGAAATTCTAGAAGCCCGTGTGCTGTGCGATGTCAGTGCACGCTAAAGAACCCCAGGTGGTCGAAATTTCCAGAGCCCTTCACTACGGCGTCTCTCATAGCCTGAGTTTGTTTGGGACGTTAAACCCCAATAAACGAAACCATAAACCAAGCTTTGGATTTCATTCACCAAAGACGTTTCAATCCAGTTCGAACTTTTATTTTTTCACTCATTTTGTACGATTCCCTGCTTCTCGCTTGCCGTACACGCTATTTCGACATTCATTTTCGACATTCTGTCTTGGCGGTAATTAATCATTGCATCATCTTAGTGACAATTTTCCCCTTTGTTCCCCTCCCCAAGTGTAGGGTAGCCAACTGGGCATCGCCTGGTTAACCTCCCTGCCTTTCCGTCCTTTTCTCTCTCTCTCTCTTTTCATTTCGCATCATCTTCTTGCCGTCCTCTATCGATCACAACCATTCGTTTGATGCTGCCTCTTCTGAACACGTCACAACTGCAGCGGACACATTTCTTGACGCGACCCCGCTGACATAGCCTAGACATGCTTTCGCGTTAATAATCCTTTGCACGGAGACGGAAGAAAACCAGACGACGTGAGCGCGCAGCTCCGGGGCCGTGAAGATACATGGCTGCAACGTAGCCCCGTGGCGATGAGGTAGGTATAGACCTCCTTCACCCCGCGACGTCACGAAGATGCGGTGGCGCTGATGTCAGTAGCGACTTTCGCGCGGTAGGCAAAACAGGTTCCGCCTGCCCGTGCCTACCGCAGCTGCCGCCGCTACCGGCGGCGGCATCGTGGCTGCGCACTGCAGATGCAGCATGTACTGACCAGCTGCGTCACTGTTGGATCCGCGTAGTATCATAAAACGGAAAATCAGATTAGCCTTAATAGTTTTCTCGCAAATAAATACCGCGTTAGGAAATGGGCCGCGGTACTAAAAGCGCGAAGTCTGGGTGTCGACCGGCGCTGCCAGTCAACGTACTTCATAGCAGGGAAATTGTTGTGCTCATTCACCCGAACAACAGCATGGTGCGCTTAAAATTGCGCGAGGAAAAAAAAGCATGTAGCTGTGCACATATTTATCGCCCTGAGCTGGTGCGCACGGGTGCCAGCAGGGCCACTCACCATCAAGGAGTGCGTTAATTTGTTGATATCACAGCATGTTTTAACGTGTGTAGAAGTTATACGAAAATATAATGGAGCGTTTTTGGGCATTTAATATATACTTTAGACTATTTCTTAACATGACCGATATAATTATTTGATTCTAGTAGAAAGCAGTCGGGTAAGTTTTGACAATCTTGCGCGCTCACGTTGCCATGCTTCGAACAGCGTACTTTAAGTGTGCTAAAAACCACCTGCTTTTCATTGCACCGTGCATGTGTCATAATCTGCTTCATGAAGTAGTACATGATCGCGAAGCCTGTTTGGAAAGCAGCAACCGCAGGCGGGCTACCATCGAGGCACGTAGCTAGATTGACAGGAGATGAGGCAATGAAAAGTTTTTTTTATTGATGCATGATATATGCAACCAAATTTGGTGCAAATATGAAATTCCTCTGCTAATTTCAGTAATGCGTTTTATTTTCAGTTATACCTCGTACAGTTTTTGGGTAATTATAATTAACACCCTCGTCAAGTCACCCCGGGTCTTGAATAATTAAGTAGAGAGTGCGGAAATTTTTTATGCCAGCATGTCCCCAAAGCCCTGTTCTCTATGATGGCGGTATTAGTTCTTTCTTTTAGATTATCAGTACTTATGCTTGCATAGTCACACGTAAACTTTTGTTATAAAAATAACTAACATACTCCTGCTCCTGTAGGAAAAAAATCGGAAGATTTATTGCACTCCTCAACGTTTCTGGAATCGTCCGCGACAAATATAATCATTCTATTTCCATTATTTATAAATTTTCGAAGGGGTGTGTGATGCCAATCCCTGAAAATGTGTTAGATCGCAAAACAAACCGTTAAGTTTACTCCCTTGTTTATGGCCTCTTCGCTTTCCTTTTGGTCAAAGAAATGTGGCACTGAAATCAACGAAACCTCTGATCCCTCTTCGTAGTGATGCTACCATTGTTGTGCTCCGTCGTCGGAAGCCCGCAGAATTCGTGACGTACCAGAACCATCAGAAACCCCATTAACTCACAATTTTTTCCGACCAATGGTCTAAAAACCGTAATTTTATGAATTTCTGCTGAATATTTTGCTATATTTCTTCGTCACCAAACCGAAGACCCAGGTCTACGAAAGAATATAATTTCAGGAATTCAAACTTTTCACCAAATCGACCAGTTTAAGAAAGGGAGAAGTCGGCCTGGGTCGTGCCTGATCTGACTGCTAAAAACAGCGGTTACGCGAGACATATGAGATCGGGACATGATCGACGCTGTCCCCACTTTTCGCTGTGCGTGACGCGTGTCAACAGACGGTGAGCGCACGTCGGCTCTGCCGAAAAAACGCCAGTGCTTCCCTCACTACTGTCCCGAGGTAAAATCATTCTGTCTAGTGCCGAGTGTCAAAAACTTGTCATTTTATTCAACGCCTAGGTAGGAACCAACGGCAGAAACGCTTTCTAGCCATGATACAATACACTGCGGCGAAATACGCCGTACATGGCCAACGGGACCCTGTGTACTTCGAGGAATACTAAGTTGAAAGCATCAACGACATTGTTAGATGGTTGTAACCATTGTTACGATTCTCAGAAACTCAAAACGCGCCTACAAGCCTAGAAAACCGGCGCTGCACCACCTCAACTCGACGCCACTCCCTGGCCCCTTGCCTACCGCGAGCCCGCTAGCGACTGCAGCGCCACCTGGCTTGTTTGCAAACATGGAGGAGGTCTATACAACAGCGTCCCCTCCGTGCGGCTCCCCCCAGGGAAGACAAGGGGAACTCGAGTTTTAACGCCAGTGAGGCTACCCCCGGACCGTCGAGGTGTTCCTTCGGCTACGCTCCGCAGGCTCCGGGGAGGTCTCCTATAGCGACACTCCTCCCCGCCATCCACCTTAAAGGTGCAGTGAAGAGGAATCTGAACTCGTCTTTTCGCCGCCGGAACTCAATCTACACGTTCCGAGCATTCTTAGAAACTTCGATTTATTGCCCTGTGTGGCCGATTTCCCTAGTTAAATCGAATTAACGTCCGGCTCCCGCCCTTTTTTTTTAATTCTCCCCGTACGGTGGGCGGAGTCGCGACCAACGCGTGGAGTGGCGTTCACACAGTCCCGTGGCGGCTTGCCGCTCTGCCATCGGCGGAGTAATACGTAGTAGTCCGTAGAAGCAAATAGTCCGCGCGTATTTTTATTTCTGCTGGCTTATTTTGCGGCTATATTATCTGCGAATGAAACTATTTATTCATGGAAACCTAAAAAACAAAATAAAGCGAACGCAAAGCCTCCACGGAGCTGGCTGAAAGGCACTTCACGCGTTGGTCGACTCCGCCCACCGTACGGGGAAAATTCAAAAGATAAAAATGGGAGCCGGACCTTAATTCGATTTAATTAGGGAAATCGGCCACACAGGGCAATAAGTCGAAGTTTCTAAGAATGCTGGGAACGTGTAGATCGAGTTCGCGCGGTAAAAAGACGAGTTCAGATTCTTCTTCAGTGCACCATTAAGTACCGATTGGTCTGTTTTTATTATTCTTCATTAGATTGCTACATGGACTCTAAAGACTCTAATTAGAACTACTTGGCGTTATTCTTAACACCACCTGCGTTTATCTATGTTTATCTATGTGACGTAAACCCTTTTCGTTTAGTTTTGTAGTTGATGTTGATTGCTTCAGTTAACCTTGCTTTGGCGGACATACACCTCTGGTTTTATCATAGAGTTTCTTACTATTACCTGGAGGGAAATATCGCGCCCCGTTTATGGGAGTTTGCATGGAGCTCCCACCAGGCCACTTCAGCCTCCATGGGTGCTCAAAGCATCATGGGCCGGTGAGCTGCCGACTGCAGAACTACAGCTTTTGGCTAAAAGATAATGAAAAAATAAACGTTGTTCGGTAATCAAGAATGTCCTAATATTTAAAAACACGTATAATCATTCCAACAAATGAGCAGAAAACCATGTAAATGCGAAGTTTGCCCAAAAAAAGAGATGGCTAGCTCTCCTATTGGCCAAGTATTGAACACTACAACAACTAATATTTCGGGCTAAACAGGCGCACTTTTAAAAGGAAATATGTTATCAAAGAAAATGTTGTTGCTAAACACTTTAACAGATTTTTTAATGGCATTTCGAAAAAAGAAACCTTTGATTGGTGTGTTGTGCTGTTGCAGTTTCGCTACTATGGCTTTTGCACACTGCGTTCGCGCCAATGTTGTCTGCGCACACGCGAACAGCGTTTTCGGAATGAAACATCTTAGTAGTGACACTCCGTGTCCCCGAAAAAATTCGACTGTTCCGCACCAAGCAGTTCACCGGCCAATAATGCTTTGAGCGTCCATGTTGGCTGAAGTGCAGCGCCGCCAGCTTTCCCTCTAGGTAATAGCAAGAAACTCTATGGGTTTTCTGACTCACGTCCTAGACAGCTTGTAGCCCACTCCCTCCGCTATTCCGGAGTCCCTGGGCTTACCACGATCGCGCCACTCTGGCGTTTCGTTTTGCATTACATGTTCCGTTGCGACTATCAATTCATACGAGTATGGCAATCCCCGCGATAGCTTGAAGCTCAGCAGGCTCACCATTAGTAGTATCCGTGTGAGGTGGAGCGGACATCATGGCACCCTTAGCGCGCTTAGGGTGCCTCGATGGCCAGCGCCGTTTTCAGGGTGAGGACACCGCTCTCGACGGAGGCATGCATGCTGGGTGCCTCTCTCCCGTTCGGCTACATTGGGAGCAATGCGGCGGCAGGCTGTTTCGAAGAGAAAACTGCGTCTACCGCGTGAAATCCTGAAAATTTGTTGTCATCTAAAGACAAACAAAGATGATTACTTATTTCGAGCTACATTTTCTTATTCGCGAAAGACTGCCATTTAAACATCTTCTCCGTCCGCCGCTAAGTCAAGTGCGAGAAGTTTACGAGGGTCAAACGTTAAATTCGCGCATTATAACTCCGCAACCAGCAAACATTGTTCTGGAATTCAAGCATTTCGCATGCTTTGCCTCGCATACCTTGGAGTTATGTCGGTTTACAGCCGTCTCACTTGCCCGGTGATCCCCAGTTCTTTCTCCGCATGCTTTCCCGAGCAAAGGGAAATAGCCGCTGCCTTCTTGAGCAGAACGCCCGGGAACACAACAGACGCTCACATTTTGACCTCCGACAGCTGCATCACCCTCACAACACGAGCACTTCAAGCAAAGAAGCGTGGCCCAATGAGCGAACTTGCGTATATTTTCGTCTCGGTTTTGCATGTATCGAGCGTTCTTCGCTGCTTTTCTTCTCCCGGTTGGAGACGCATCATTGTGTAGTAGCCTCAGTGTGACGTTCGAGCCCCGCGCGTTGCGGGCGAGCGCCAGAGAACGAACAGCCAACACAGAGTCCGGTGAACGACTGACTTTATTCATGTTCGCGCGCTCCGCGAACTGTGCAGTTAAGCACAGCAATGGGGCGGTGTCGCCATCTGTTGGACTCTTGGCCAAATACGACACTCAGTACACATTGAACCTTCTGCGCACCGCGCTGTCAGAAGTTGCGTGTTTTATCCATACCGCTAGCACCTGCGCCGATGACGTAGGCCGCGGAAGCTATAATCGTCCTGCGCTTGACTGCGGCAGGGGGAGGCGAGGGTTAAAACTTCCCAGGCCACATCGAGATTAGCTGAGCGCTTCCTACAGAACCTGACGGCAAAGACGCGTCCCAGTAAGGCACCCATATTATTTAGGGGAGCTCCCTCTGGTAAGCGAGTGTGTGAGCTCTCCTCAGGCATTTTGTTCAGTTTATTTATCTTTATTTCACGAAGGCATTCTAAGCCCCCTGCTCCTTCATCGCTTCTCTGCTCCAGCTCACTAAGAATATGCTGGCGGCGTACCTACATTCTTTGTGTCAGTAAGCAAAGAAGTCACGACTGCGTAACGCCAACGATAGGATCCTTTTTTCCTCCACTAGAAAGGAAAAAAAAAGGCTCCTTTCGTTGGCGTCACGCAGCCACATCAGTAAAATTCGTCCCGCGTGTTTCTGGGCAGGCATTCCCGAGAGTTTAAGCTTTTTTTTTTATTGCCTCTCGTGATGACCCCTGCGGGGATGAGAGCTTGTCTGTTCTGTTGACTCGTCCGTGTCTTTTCTGCGGGCTTTACGCCAAACGTGGTTTTCCAACTAGCCCAGACCCATACCATAATGAGAGGTCTGTTCCCTTCCCCGAATATTACTGAATGAGGCGACAAGACAGCCTCTTTTCGAAACTAGAGCAGACGGTTCCGCCGAAGCGTGGAAGGCAGTCCGCATTGCTCCGACTCCCTTTGTTTAATCTAGCTTGGCAGGGATAATGAGATTCAAGCGAAGTAGTTATCAGAGGCTCATTTTGTGAGGTTACTTTGTAAATCGGTCGCTTTTGATGATTTTTTTCTTGAAGTTCTGAAAAAAAATAAATTTCTCAGTTAAATTTGTCCTGGACTTAGCACTGGAATTACCTGTTTACCAAATACGAGTCAGCAAAACCTGGTCTCATCTATCATCAATCTAGATGCAGTCAACACCGTTCAGAGCGAAACTCAACCGCTGCATGATTCTTTTGCGGAACAAGCAGTTGAGAAAGTATGAGCAAGAGGTTTTAGACATGTCACACCTCTACTCATCAGAGCAGTGTGGCGACGGACGTTTGGAAGAGAACTTTGCCACCACTTCGTGGAATTCTCCACATATGGTGCAGTAATAAGACGAAGCGCTCCCAAATGATGTTGAAAAATTGGGTGCTAACTAGGCAGAAATGCTTATATCTGGTAGGTCATTCTCCGCGCTGCTGGCATACCAGAGAAACTTGGAGCCCTGTGAACAGTCCTTACGTACGAACAACAAATGCAGCATAATTCTAGTGAATTCGGTAACTATGGCACTATAAATTACAACTACGAATGAACACCAAATCACCGCTGTCCTATTTCAATGCAGCCAGTGAGTGGGGAACACAGCAGTCCGTCATTCATTTTCGGTTGCCGTGTGATTAGAGCAATTGTACGATGCATAATACACACTCAAAAGTGCCAGAATATTATCGCGACGAGCGAACCAACTGCGTACTGCATATTTCCAGTTCAGTCGTATTATTCCAGTCGCCACGTAACCGCATACGAACCGCGCCACACGCATAGCGCACTGTACGCGACCGGCGCGTGGGGCGCTACATGACGCTGCGAGGGTAAACGGCGGCGCTGGGTGGAATGAAGGGTGTCCCCGCCCTGAAAAAGGATGCGCTCGAACATCAGCGCGCTTAAATGCTGCCGCCATCTATTGGCAGGAGTCGAAAACACAGACATAGGCTTTCACAAAGATTCGCCAGGGAGCAATACCTTCGGAGTGAAAACGTGGTACAAGAAATAAGTAACTAATCTAAATAAACCGGACTTTGCCAAATAGACAAGTGTCCTTTCATTGAAGAGAACACATTGGACAAAGGAACTTAATCGGTTTTGTTTATAAAAAGATTACAGCAGACAAAATAAGTTGAATTAACTTAATGCCGCATATGTAACGTCTGTGGTTCTCTGCAGTAGGTCCAAACGAGTGCCGTCCGTTGGCGGAGTGAGAGATTGCAGCCTGATCGGGGCTGCCAGTGTTCAGGGTCTCTCGCTCTCAGCGTGGAGCATAATTTTTGAAAGCCTCCTCCTGGGGGGGCTTGTGTTGAATGCCAAAAGGAAGATTTCGTAATAGCTATCTGTGCTGCTAATTTTAATATTCCTGACAGTTTTTACGTCGCAGGATGCCTCTTGATATTCTGCAATATAATCAATAAATCGCTCAAAAACGCCACAAAAACTGTTAACTGCCCCAGTGGAGGTAAGCTCATGCGGAAACCCCCTGCGTTGCTGGGGGGGCTTCTTCGAGCGACATTTTTGGTCAGGAATTCATTAGAAAGAAGTATTCGAAACAAACACTTGTTCACCAATGTTCCTCGCTAATAGGAAATTATATTCAATACTCAGTTAATGCACTGCCCGGCCGCTGTGGCCCTATCCTTTCTTCTATCCCCCCCCCCCCCCCCCCCCCTTTGTTCTCCCTGCCCTCTCCGTGTCGTTTTATTCCCGCTAGCCGCAGCTCAGGTGCTTCAGGCTTCGACGGCAGATGCCGCGGCTAGCAACATCTGTTCCTGCATTTTTTTTAATTTCCTTAATACCAATAAATAGCCAGTGACAACTGTCAGTTACTCGTGCCATCACCCCCGTACCACTCACTCGAGATAGAATGTAGTGGGTACGCGTGGTGGATTTCATAGAATGGATCATCATCATCAGCCTGACTATGCCTACTGCAGGGCAAAAGCCTCTCCCATGTCTCTCCAATTAACCCTGTCCTTCGCCAGTTGCGGCCACCGTGTTACCGCAGATTTCTTAATTTCATCCGCTCACCTAACCTTCTGCCGCCCCCTGCTACGCTTGCCTTCTCTTGCTTTCCACTCCGTTACCCTTAAGGAGCAGTGGTTATCTTGCCTTCGCATTACATGCCCAGCCCAAGCCCACTTCTTCCTCTTGGTTTCAACTAGGATGCCATTAACCCGCGTTTGTTCTCTCACCCACTCCGCCCGCTTCCGATCTCTTAACGTTATGTCATGGATAGTACTACATATACCAAGTAGTATAAATTTGCCTATCGATAGAACTATCCAACGCTTTATCGATAGAACTATAGATACTATTATCGAAAATACTAGCTATCGATAGTTCTCTCGATAGCGCGCTATCGATGGCACTAAAAATAGTCATTTTTTACCGTCAATAGTTCGATAGTGACTCAACTATCGATATATCGATAGTACTATCGTTAGTTTTGCATCGCTAGTCCGTGCTCCTTGTATCGGCCAGAACTCCAACGTAGACATCAGCGCACCGCCTTCGAGGAGAGCCTAGACGACTGCTACGCCTGATCCAGAACTGCGTACCGTGCCACATATAGGGGCGCCGCAGGGCCATCAGGAGAGCGCCATGACACGCCGTGTTGCACCTTTACGCACTGCGAGTGCGTGAGCGAGTGCTACCTTCTAGACTGCTTTATATACATTGTCACGTAGCCGCACTGTCCAGGTTGGCTGCGAGTTTTCGGGAAAACTTCGATGGCGGGATGTGAAGCACTGTATTTAACTCAAGGGCCACGTAGGCGACATGCAGTCTATGTCCGCCATCGTGCTTTCAGAATGCAATAGAACTGGCAGCTCGCCTACGGCCTTTTACAGGAGAACGAGCGTGAAAAAGCACAGTGGATACAAACTGCGACTTCATCTGCGTCAGTACAGCTGTTGTTCAATCGTTTTTAAGTTTATTGTGCATATTTGAAGCGCGGGATTTCCCTCTGCTGATGTTTTGAGAGGGTGCATGTTTTTTGGGAGGGTGGTATTACGATACGTTCCCTTATTTCCCCATCGATATTCATGATTTGAGGTGAGTTCGGCCTGTATTTTACGTTGACACTTTCCATAATGTCTCTGCCGGCTGCAGTTTTCGAGAGCCGTGTTATCTGCCCTGTCAACTGCGCCTTAGTGAGTTCTTCCGCGGTATTTATTACGTCTATACCCATGAGTCTACCTGTTGGGGTGTTGGCTGGTAGTCTCGCGGCCGTTTTGTATGCCCAGCTTATTAGAGCGTCTATCCTATTTCTTTCCTTTTGCGTGAATCTGAGATACGGGAGTGCGTAGCATATGCGGCTGAGCACAAAGGCTTGCACTAACCTTATCGTTTCCTTTTCTTGCAGTCCTTTGTTTTTGCTGGTGACCCTCTTGGTGATCCTGGCTGTTTGGTCAACGTAGTTCGAAGACTTGCCAGATTACGGATCAAATACCAGCAGCAGACCGATACCAGACGCTACAACCTACGAAGACGCAACGCTGAATACAAGCAAGGAGACCGAGTCTGGGTTCGGACGCCCATTCCCCGCCGCGGATTGAGTGAAAAGCTTTTGCGCCGCTATTTCAGCCCGTACAAGGTTCTTCGTCGGCTAGGTGAATTGGACTGTGAGGTCGTCCCCGACCAGATGACTGCATCCCAGCGACGCCCCGTACGACCAGAAATAGTCCATCTCGTCCGATTAAAGCCCTATCATGTACGCTAAAGGACGCCGTGTTTCCGCATTCGGTGTTATTTTAGCACAATCCGTTTTTAATTGTTTGTAGCCGCGTTATGTTGTAAAGCATCGAGTCGATGCTTCTTTTAGAGGGGAGTAATGCCGCGAATCTTTGTAGTGTTTGTTGATTCTTCAACGCTGCCGACACGCCGCTTTATCGCTTCGTTTGTGATGCAAGACGCGCCTATATTTACCTCGATCGATGGCATCCAGCCGAGGCCGATTCTACTTTGCTCCAGAGTGTTCTAGTAACTTTCCAAGCTTTATCTCGAAAGTTCGCTATCAGCTTTAAAAAGAGCACGGCCGAGAGTGGCGGGGATTCTGTTCGATGACCGCTGAGCACGCTCATTGTTGCGCCGCCGCCGAGTGGTTCAGTTCTTTGTGGGCGCAAGTCAGCCCAAATAAAGAGTGTCGTTTAGAAGACATTCTCGCTGTTTTCCTGTTCGCCGGACTGCAGTCACGCCTACGTGACAATATACAGCGAGAGACAGCCAAGGAGCCTGCAATAAGGGCCAGCGCCCGAAGACACTTCGTCCTGGTCGTCCACCAGAGGCAAGCAAGGTACTTCGTCATCTTCTTTGTCCAAGCCTATCGTCGTAACAGTGTATACTTGGGCTGGGTGCTCATGGGTAGGTGAGGAGCCTGCCTACCGTGTCAGGCGGCAGCTCAACTAATCATGAGACGCTACGCGGGAAGAGCAACATGTATTGCAACCCAGTCCAAGTCCCACTGAAAGCAGCACCAGCCATCGAAGGTCAGTGGCGTATCGCTTGACCGCTGCAGCTGCGCGCCAGGTGTGGTAGGAAGACTTCCAGGGATCTAGGAGTGTCGAGGTGGACCAGTCCCGCTCATGTGGGCATCAATTATTTACCCCTAACCGAACAACTGCCATCCGAACAGGGGATCCGAACTCTGGGTCCGGACACGGAAACCGAAGGGAAAACCGAACTGCTGGCGCACCTAATTCGCGTTCTGCGTGGCTGCGCACATTGACCGTCATTTTCTTCCGTCTGTCTGTTGGCAGCTGAAACAATTTGCGCCGAGTCCTGCTCTTCACGCATCCGATCTCACTGGTGCGGCGCGTATACACGCGTGCAAATAGTGAAAAAAAAAAGATATATGAAAATCGCGGGCGCTGAGCCACGCGAACGACGTCTGTGCTCGAAGTTTAATGCAGTCAAATATAAAAATCAACAACTGAAAGAGCTACATCCCGTAGAAAGAATACGCGTCCTCCTTGCTCACATCTTTTCTCCCATGCACACGCGCTGTGCAGAAGAACGCGCACCGGCAAATGTCAGCTTGGTCCGAGTGCGTGGCGACCCTTGATGTGTGCGAAATCAGGCGGCTCACAAGTTTGGCGCGGCGCTGTTCACCGTGCACTGTGATTAGTGTATAGGCCAGATTTGTGTATCTGCGGCACCTATCTGTGTCTTGCAGTTTTTATCAGTGCTTTTGTATCAACGCCTTCCAAGTGTGTGAGTGTGTGTGTGTGTGTGTGGGAGGGGGGGGGGCGCTCTGACGGTACACAATAAACTTCTGTGTGCACTGTGATTCCCTGGCCATAAGAACACCCACCAAGGACGCCCTCCGTACCCGTGTTAATCATTTTGTGAACTGTCAGCACTGATCACTTATATATATGTCGGTTAAGCGGTAGCTGCATTTTCGGTTTTAATATTTCTTGGTATTTTTAGCATTCCTCAGGCCGCGGAACAGCAGACGCGCTGATCGCATGACGGAGCTTTCACACTGTAACCAAATTATCAAGATAATCCTCAATGTGATCGGCTCGATCGGCGGGCGGGGGTAGGTGTTACAGACCGGTTGTACCTCCAAAACGGTGAGCGGCGCCGTTCACCGCCGACGAGAATTACGACGGCGCAGGAACACGCCGACCGTCGCTCGCAGCTAGTGGAGTTGTGGTCGTTCGCCTGGTCGCTACGGTGCCTGAGAGAATGGGTTGTTCGAACCAGTGCTGGGAACAACTTCCTGGGCGCCGATGCGAGCGTGACAGGAAGCCATAACTGCGATGGGATTCGAGCGCCTGTGAATACCTGCGCGACCGTCAACGCCGAGTGTATCTTGCGGTATCAGCTGATGATGCTGAGAAGATTAGAGCCGTTAAACAACGGAGGCACGGCCATGACGTACCGCCGGCGAAACAGTTGGAATCTAAGGCAAAGATACAGGCGAACCACGATGCCACCAATAGGGCGTATCGCTTTGGCGTTTCGGATTCCATTTGAGACGCTGTTGTTCTCCCGAATCTCAGTGGCAGCTACAAGCTCATAAGCATAATAATTTACAACCGTTCTGATGCGGGTTGAGGCGACCAGCATGTTTTACGCTAACCTGAACATTCAACAACGCGTTGAATTCCTAGCGCCATCTTTCGACACAAGCCGATACAGAGACAAACGCTTTCACAGCCCATCGCCAGAGAGCGATAGCATCGGAAAGAAAATTGTTTGTCACGAATAGGTAACTAATTTGAAATGCCTTGGAGGTTGCCTCGCAAGCAAACTGTTCTCCTATTTGAGAGGTAGCTTTAAACAAATGATCTCATGGGCTTTGCGTAAAAGATTCAAAACGCAATGAGAATTCAGCAAGTTTTGCTTTACTAAACAAGCAAAGTGTTTGTTTCCTCTCAGGTCGCCTAAATGATAAAGCTGAGTCGAGAAACAACCTTGCATTTTTAGGTTATTGTAGTGTTCATCAAGTAGCGGTGATTTCTCTCAGCTCAATTTTTGGATGGCCTCTTACTAGGCCAAGTGACTCAATCAAAAAAAAAAAAGTCGAGTACCAATACTGATGGTTGAGCGTGCGATTGTTAGACCCTCTGAACTCGGTGCTGCTGTGGCAGTTGATTGGTAACTCTGCCCCGTGCGAGACTTTCCCCTCAACCACCACCAACGTGCGTAATCACAGCGCGAAATAGTTTTGCTCAAAAATTTAACTACGAGGTGAGCTCAGTTTGAAGGTTTAAAATGGTGTGAAACGAGACCCCGCTGAATTGTCAATTAAAAATTAAAAATCACCCCATTTTTTTAATGACATTAGCACATGATGCAGGCTTATCGATAAGGTTCAGATGATGCATTTTTGTATAAATCTGTTTCTAGAACTGAAACAAAATTTAATATTTCTTCTGTTTGTAGCACATTTAAAAAATATAAGCTTCCTCTCAGAAATCACGAAATAGTTGTCTTGCTTCCCTTGATGTGTATTAGCTATAGAAAAAGGTTGCAGGTTGTGAAACTAATAAGCAGCAGCAAAATGAAATGCTGAAATTGCAGAAAACCGCGTTTTGCACCACAAACACCCGTTTATTTCCATGAGGTGGTCGAAGCAAAAATTCAAACGATGATGTGTTGTTGCATAGAAACAGATTGCCTTTTATTTCCGAAATTTTGACCAAGGTGATTTTTGGTCAAGATTCTAATGCGATAGCTCTAAGCGCCCCGTGTCGCAGAAGAGCCGGTGGCGTCGTCGGCGGAGTTGGCCGTGAGCGAAAAATCCTTAAATCAGTAATAAATCAAACCTAGAAGGAAATTGATCGAGTTCGCGATTCGAACCAGGGCTCCTGGAGTGCGAGACGAGCACGCTAACCGCTCCGCCACGCTTCCAGTGAAAGCTCCTCCCGCTTGTCTCCTTCGGGCGCAGTGGGGCCGTACCAACACCCTCTAGACTAGCTGAGGCCTCTCCATATCCTCCTCTCTTGTGTGGCTACGTCATCACACTACGACGGACCAGCTCTCGGTGCTTTCGAGGGGAGGCCGTCGTGCCCCCACTTTCTCCAACCGGTCTCGGTGATCTTGGTGCAACAACACGTGCGCGGAGCAGTACCAGCCGAAGTATCGAATTTAAGAAAACATTTTGATGCTTTTATTACTGCTGTGCTCCAAAAATAAAAATATTATTTTGTAAAAAATTTATACTTATTGTTGAACCGCTTATTTTGGAAGGTAATATTGCTTTTTTTTACGTGGTTTTGTTATACTTTTTCGTATTCGTGCGGAGTGCTCGACTGGAAAATGCGTTCACACTGCGGTAAACATCAGTGGTTCCTTCATTTCGTGAACGTTGTTGCACGTGTTCGAGTTTCTGCGTTTCTTTTTTTTTCCGTGCAGCTTGTGTCACGAAACTCAACGCTGTTTCAGAGTTACCACATGTACGGTAACGACGAGGAAGTACATCGGTGCCAAGAGGTGTGTGTCTAGTGTGCAGGCTGTGATAATGCCTGGGCATTGTTGCGTACCGCGGTGCCGCGGGAACTATGATGGTGGTGAGCGTGTGCGAGTTTTCACCTTCCCTTCGGACCAAGCAAGAAGAGCTCAATGGATTAAAGCTATCCACCGTGTGGACTTCACTCCAGGAAAGCGGTCGGTGGTAAGGAAACATTCCTTTGACTGTCGTGGTTACGTCTCCCTCCGTTGCATTGAAAGCGCTGCGGGCAGCGTGTTGCGAGATAATTCCGTAGTGCTGCCTCTTTTGGACCCGGTAAATCTGTAAAGTCATAGCGAAATAGTATTGCTGACATTCAGTTCACACGACATTTATAGAAATTTCTCTCGCACTGTCATGCACCTGTCTTCAACTTCGGGTTGTAGAGCTTTTACTGTCTTTGCTTTTTTCTTATCCCAGGTCTGCGAGCGCCACTTTAAACCGTCCGACATAGTAAATAGAACAAGCTACACGGATGCAAAGACCGGAAAAGTAATTGAAGTGGCGCTGAAGCTCGTACGGTTACGACCTGATGCTGTTCCAAGCATACTTCCCGACTGCCCGGCATATCTTTCTGCCCCAAATGCAAGCACGTCTCGAGAGGCCCCAGATGAAAAGAGGACGCGCCGAGAGGCAACTGCGTTACAAGATGCCATCAACTTGTCTATTGCAGCAGACCAGGCGGAAGAGGACAGAAACAAAATTGACAACTTTCAGGCGCTGTTGAAATGCATACCGTGTATCAAGGTCTCTAAATTCTGGACGGTTGTTTACCAGCATGACTTTATACTCTTCCTCAATCTGACTGTCGATGGTGCCCCAGCAATCAAAAAGTCAGTTAAAGTCACCGAGGACCTCTCTCTAAAGCTGTATTTTCATGATGTCGAGGTCACCAAACTTGATGGCGTGGAGATAATTCCAAAAACTGTGAATGATATTCGGTGCTTAATAGGTCTGCTGGATGCTGTTGAGAGCTCTGATAAGAATCCTGCCTTCCGCAAACCTGAAGACAGGACTGGTTGCATATTGAAGCTCGTGCTATCTCTTCTTGAAGACGCAACAAATCAAGAAATGCAAGACGAAGATCGGCAAGATGCTTTGTCATTTTTAAAGGAACAAGTCTTTCTCCTTTTAAGCAAGTCACCCCGCTACTCTTCAGAGCTGTTGGTATTTTCCAGCCTTCTATTTACTATCTCTCCTCATGCTTATAGGTACTTGCGTAACTACGGAGGTCTCACATTGCCGCATGAGTCCACGATTAGGCGTGTATGCAATGCATATGTTATAAATCCAGCAGCTGAGCAGCAGGATGTTTCTTTCCTGCTTTATGCAAGAAAGCTCGCGAGTGCAATGAAGGATCATGAGAAGTCAGTGGTTCTCATGATGGATGAGATCCATCTACAGGCATATTTTGATTATAAGGGTGGCACGATTGTCGGCACTGCCAGCAACACTACAAATGCAGCAAAGACAGCTCATGTCTTTATGATTCAAAGCCTCCTGTCATCGCAAAAAAGTGTTGTTCACATTTTGCCAGTTGAACAAATCAATGCTCAACAGCTGAACACTGTTCTTCGCAGAATCATAAATGAGCTTGAAAAGGTTGGGCTTCGCATCATTGCAGTCATCACAGATAACAACTCTATCAATCGCAAAACAATGTCTCTCTTTGGATTGTCATCAAAAGTCAGCAGCTCCTATCCTCACCCATCAGATCCCACTCGTCCTCTTTTTTTTTGTTATTGACCCTGTTCACTTGTTGAAATGTATTCGGAACAACTGGATCAACCAAAAGAACCATGGAACCTGCATGTTTTTTCCTTCACTTATGAATTTGAACTCCAACCCAAAAATTATCACTGCTTCGTTCAAGACCCTCCGTGATCTCCACCTAAAAGAACGAGACCACCTTATCAAGGCTGCTCCAACACTGTCGGTAAAGGCCCTCAATCCATCTAATATGGAAAGGCAAAATGTGAAGCTTGCACTGAAAGTGTTCAACGTATCAACCATAGCTGCTCTAGAAACATGCGGTCAACGCTATGCACTGCAGCATGCAGCTGGAACAGCGGAATATTTGAAGGTTGTCGAAACCTGGTGGCGGATTGTTAATGTGAAGTCGCCCAGCAAAGGACGCCGGCATCGTGATGACCTGCAGACTCCTATTGCAGAAAAGCTGTGTCCACAAGTTGAATTCCTTCAAACCATCATGCAATGGCTTGACCTCTGGGAGAGTTTGAAGTTTGACAATGGAATTCTCACTCGGGAGACCCACAGTGCCTTGCGTCTCACTACGGAAGCCCTGGTCAAGATAATAAACTATTGCCTTGAAGACCTGGGATTTGACTACGTGCTTCTGGGGAAGTTCCAGACAGATTGCTTGGAGGAAAGATTTGGCAAGTATAGGCAGCTTTCCGGGTCGCAATACCACGTGTCCATCAGACAAGTGTTCGAATCCGAACGCAAGCTCCGCCTACAAGGAGCCCTGGCGCTTCCAGACATGGATTCAGGGGCACCTGCTGTCAGCTTTGATGAGGCGATTCTACAGAGGTTCAGCATTGAAGTAAATGACAAGGACTTCGAAATGAAGGCAGAAAATCTTCCAGCCATAACATACGTGGCCGGATACTGCGCCCATGCAGCACTCAAAAAACTTGCATGCACTGCTTGCCGAGCAAATTTGGTCGAAGATGAGGACATTATAATTGAAAATGCAGAAATTATACCGAACATGAATCGCGGGGGGCTCAAGTTCCCCCAACCTGGAGTTGTGAATGCCGTAATGACTGCTGAAATTGTCCTGGACAAGCTGCGAAGTGAAAAGTATGCTGTGCACTTCCATTCTCTAGCGAACCAAAGGCAAGTCCTTTTCACACTGGCTACCAACCTGATAAAAGACTGTGACAGTTTCGACGAATGTGAAAATGGTCATAGTCCTCAGTTGGTCATGCATCACATTCTCACCGCTGCAACAAACATTCTGCTGAAAAACTATTGTAAAAATAGGAACGACAGTCTTGTGCAAGCAAAAGTTGCTGAAAAACGGAAGCTTAACACTTTGAAATCTTGACTGTTCTAACTTCTTGTGTTACACACCTCTGAAAACTTTTTGAATACTTGTACTCTGTAATAAAGATATCTGGGAAACGCATGAGAGCGCCAAATGGCAGCACGGACGAGTAACGGAACAGGACGAGGGCTGCACTTTCAACTGTATTTATGCAAGGAAGAGCGTTTATATATAGCCTCTTCCCTTATCCATGCTCTTAATCGCAGTTGAATAAGGGTAGAGGCTATATAAACGCTCTTCCTTGAATAAATACAGTTGAAAGTGCAGCGCTCGTCCTGTTCCTTTACTCGTCCGTGTTGCCATTTTGCGCTCTCATCTCTTTCTTTCACTAATACGCACCAACAAGCCCAGCTGCAAGTAATTCTTAATAAATATATCCTTCGTATGTAACACAGCTTGCTTCAATATTATAAAATAGAAAGGCATCTGCTCAGTCGATCAGTTCAGATGCCATGCATGGATGGAGCTGTAAGCAGTTCTGAGAGCCATAACTTATGGCAAAGTTTTTTTGTGCGTGTTTGTGGAGGGAGGGTGAGTGTTGGTTTGAAAGAAAAGGTTACAAACAGGAGTCAGATTCCTGGCAAACAGTCGGCTCTAGGTAATATACCACACGGTTCAATTTTTGCCCGAAAATAATTTCTAAGTCCGCGTCATGCAACGAGCTATTAACAAAAATAAAGATATATGTGAACGCTCAGCGGATAATCAATGCCCCGCAGAAAAAAAAGTGTGCAGACTTTCAGGCAATATTAGGCGTTAGTAAACGATAATGAATAGCCAATTCATAATCCGGAAACCGCTAACTTTCAATTTTTAAACCTATTCACCGCGGACTGTGAACCGGAAATTACATCATACATATACGCCAGCATTAAATCATGGGACCAAAATCTTCATAGGAAGATTTCACGTAGCGCTGCAGTTACACAAGAACGAACGAGCGCGCCGCAGCGTCCCTTCATGAACACGAACTCCGGCGGCCGTCGTAGTGTGATGACGTCACGGAGGAGCAGAGAGGCCTTAGTTGGCCGTACGGGGATGCAGGAATCACGCGGTGAGCGGCGAACGACGCAGCGCACATCCAAGGCGCGTTCACCACGAAGCTTGCGGCTTGCTGCCCGTTTGTTCGGCGCGGAAGCTATGCTGGCTTTCGTGGCATCGGGTTTGCTGAGAGGTCTCCTTGAGGCTCCAAGCGATTTGTCCAACGGGCTAGGGAAGACAATGTCCTCTTTTAAGCCATTATTGCACATGCTGACCCAAGATCACGATCACTTAAACAAACTAAATTCTAGTGAGTCTGCGCTAGAATCAGCGGTTAAAAGCCTTTTGAAGCGAAAAGCTTCGCTAAAAAAAAAAAGCTTCGCGTGCGCCGCGTATGTCAGAGCACGAATGGCGTCATGCACGGCGCAGGCTACTGCGCATGTGCGCCGCCGCTTCTCCTCCTCGCCACCGTTTGACCTTTCGCCGCAGCCGTGCGCAGTGCGCATTTGAAAGTAGGGGTATATAGGCGCGCTTGCCCATAGAACAGGCGGACGCTGCCGAGCGCTATGCGTCATCCTTTGACGTTCGCCGTAAGCGCGTGTTTATCGCGGAGGCCGGCTATATAACCGCTTGCCAGAGAATAGGCGTGCGCATTCAACATGGAAGGAGAAGAGAGTGATACTACCGATACAGAAGTGCTACCACGGGAGTTGGCTGAAAAGGAGCCAAGAAATGAAAGGCTGAAAGCTCAACGAGTGTCCGAGACGCCCGAGCAACGAGAAGAACGTCTCGCTAAACGACGCACAAAGCCGAGTCTGAAACGCCAGAAGTACGAGAGGCACATCTCACTAACCGGCGTGCAAACGAACCTGAACAGGGACGTACCATAAGTTAAACCATAAGCATATCCATAAGTTAAACCGTAATCATATCCATAGGCTAAATCTTAAACAATAACCATAAGCTAAACAATAAGCTTATCCTTAGGCTAAATCATAAAGCATAACCATAAGCTAATCCATAAGCATCACCGCAGCTTTTAGCTTCGATATCCAGGCTTAACCTTAGTTAATCCCCAGCCAATAATTTTTTATTGCTGTTACTCAAACCAAATAATTAGCCCTACATCAAAATTCTTCCAGCCAGTCGTGTTACTGTGCGCAACTAGGGCATCATAGTCACCTAGGCATTTACAAACAAACAATAAGGGACTACCATCAGTCGGTTCCTATTAAGGTTGGCCTGCGAGGTGTCAGAGGTGTATAGTAACTCCGAAATAATGGCTAAGCTTTCCTGCACTAAAAAAAATGAAACTGAGATGAGCAGGCGCCTATGCACAGCCCATTGCACGAGCAAACGCGCCTTTGAGAGAACAATGATTATGGCAGCATTACACCACGATCCGTTCATATAAAGCCTAGGCCGCACGTCTATAGTCGTATGTCGCACCACTTCCTCTTGGCGGAGTAAATTTTTAAATAAGATTGGGCAGAAGACGCCAGTACAAAAAAATGGCTGAGGCTTAGCTAAGGTTAAGCCTAGTCAGATGCAAAGCATATTGATGGCTAGGCTTGGTAATACATGTCTTTCCTTGGTTGAATACTTGGTCATTTTAATACAACCACTAGAAGCCTTAGTCGTGGGGGAAGACAACGGCATGGCTACAGCGGAACGCCGACTAACCCCGAGACGCGCGTTGGGTGAGCGCCTGGATTGCCACGGAAGCCGCGTCCGCCTGCCCAGTGGAGCGAGCGTTTCACCTACACCGAGTGTGAACGCGCGTTCGAAATGCGCGGGAGTGTGACGTCACCATACCACGTGGTCTGCACGGCGTGCAACCGCAGCGACGGCACAAGTTGGAGCCCCGTCTCTCATCTGTCGCGACGTCATTGTGTCACGTGGTGTGACGTCACCATACCACGTGGTCTGCACGGCGTGCAACCGCAGCGACGGCACGAGTTGGAGCCCCGTCTCTCATCTGTCGTGACGTCATTGTGTCACGTGGTGTGCACGGCGTGTAACCGTCACAAAGGGCTTGGGTTACCTATTGTAATATGCTTCGCATAAAACAACACTCCGAGAATGTTCACTGATGTGCCGCTCGCTCGCTCGCGCATGCTATATCCACCATGTGCACCGCAATGGAAGCGATGGCAGTACGAAAAATCCCGATAAAACAGTGCAACATTTGTCGGGGCAGTTGTTTGGGTATACCTATATTTTTTATAATCTCCCATGTCATGCTCTTATTGCGGCTGAGTCGAAGACAGAAAATGCGAACAAATTATTCGGGCGCGCTGTCCACTGCGTGCCGAAGCGCGAGCGTTCAAGAACAACTCTGAGGATATTCTCGGCCGCGCAGGCACCTCTACCACGTGCACCGCAATCAAATCGATCACAGTAAAAAACGTTCCAATAAAGGAGTAAAACGCTGCTCGGGGCAGTTATTTGAGTAACAAATTTTTCAGTCTCCCATGCCATGATCTCATTTCGAGCGAAGCCAAGGCAGACGACAGACGCGCGGTCTACTGCGCGCCTAAGGGCGTCTGCTAGCTTCCTGGTGCCTTGGTGCCGCCACCATCGGCGCCCTGAAGGAGACGGGGGAAGGAGCGCCGGCATAGGAGGAGAAGGGAGGAGATGTGACTTTTAGTTTATTGAGGGGTTTTACCTTGGAGGAAGGAAAAACTAAGGAGAGACGATTTCCACACAAAACCCTGGGAGAAAGGTATGGAGGAAATCACGTGGTTTCTCTCGATCAAGAGGCCATCTTGTCCGGGTGGCTTAGCAAGAGCGTCGTAGTTTCTCTTTCCAAACCGGGCGGTAGCAGACGGCCGCGGCGTAGCATTTGGGGTGCGGTGTAAGCGTACTTTCCTCACCTGCTCGAATTTGCTTTTGATCGTGCTCGCAGGCTGACGTTGGCGCCGTTCGCTCATATCTGAGATGGAATTCGCTGCAAAACTCTCGTTGTTGCGTGCATTGATTTCAACGTGCTCGGCGAACACAATCGCTCGGGCATTTCGTCCACTGCGTCACTGCTCGCAGACGTCGGGCGACCGCCGCTGCTCGCTGAGGAGCATTCGCGCTGTTCGTTCACCAGTGGTTCAATACGGCGTGCGCTAGAAAGGTCGTCGGCGTGTTGTGCGGACGTTTCGCGTCCTGGGCGGGCAGTGTGCGTGTGCCATTCGCGCTCCCGTTTACATCGGCAGTGAAACCTCGTTGCTACCTATGCGTGTTCTTGCAACGCTCCAGCGATTGTCACTGGTGTTGGTATAACTGTCATTTTCGTTTTTCGGCGATGGCACTTGTGTGAGCGGTGGGGATAATGACATGGGCGGAGGGCGATATTTTAAAGGAAGCAGCTGCACTCGCTTTGCTCTTAGTATAGAGAAACTTTGTTACATGGCCGTTTCAAGCGAGTAACGTTTGAAGCGTCTAGCGAGCTATTAGCCTCCAGGACGTGCCGGGCTCAAGTGCTGTATTTGTTCATATCCTAGCCAAGTCTGTGTTTCTGGACGCGCGCTATGTTTAGACCGGTTTCCTGTAGCAGGTTTTCAATTGCTGTTCTAGCTTATGTCATGGTCAAGAAGTGCGAAAAAGGCGAAGCTTCAACTGAACTTGGGGGCCTTTTCTCACGTGTGTATTGTGCCCATGTCCTGTGGCAGTGTTGTTTGGGGTAAAAAGTACTTAGTGAAATGAGGATGCATATGTGGGCTGAATTTCATAGATGCTTGTGGTTATGTTGAAGAAAAATAATTTGATGCATTCATTACCTACAATACAACGACTTTCATTTTGTGTATCTTTGATCACAAGTAAAGTGTGCTGTTATGCAGCGACATTATACAAGCTAGTATTTCATCAAGTAGCGAAAAGCGCTGCATACAGCTGCAGCTCTGCACATTAAGCATGAAGCACAGCATTGAAATGATGCACAACACCGTGAAACTTATACTGCAGCCACTGGGTACTCCTAAACTTCTAGAAGCCTGAAAAGCTACGGTCATATATATTATGCACAATACTAGATCTGTGCATATGTGAAACATGCTATGTTGCCGTGCTACAAAAGGTGGATTTATGGACGGGGGCAGTCACATTTTAGACATGTATTTCTTGAACTTTTTACGTTGAGAAAATGGCGTTCAGAATGGTTATCCTATGTAAAATTTCAGTCTTTGTGAGGGAGGCGACACCTGCACCCCCATAAATCCTCCTCTGCCGTCTTCTGTATGCACTTTGGCCTTCTCCGTTTCTGTCACCTCTATGAGTGGCTCTTGGAGTTGTGAATCAAAAGTCATTGCTGGTATGGCCACCTTTACAACACGTTATGATACTACATTTTGCGTTCAGGATCAAGAACTCAAACTTTTTAGTATATTTTTGTGGGGTTTCAATTGGGGAGATAAATACGTTCTCCCCGCTTAAGCACGGCTGACGCAGTTCGAAACCGCTGGACCCCACCCCGTGGTCGCGTACGCTACCGAACGCACGCCGACTACGGCGGGCCTTGCTCTGAGGGAACAAAGGATCGACACACTGGCCGACACAAACAAGGCATTTATTGCTACAACAACAGCAACGCCAGCTAGCAACAAAATACACTGAGGAATCGAGGACGTCCGACTCACCAGCACGGTTTCGAGCGAATGTTCGGCCACGCTAGGGCAAGGGGAAAAATCCGAGGCCGGACGGGACGAGCCGACGGGAACATGTTTCCACACGAGGTCGCCCGCCGGCGAAGAGTGGAGATGCGCGCGACACGTCCGCGCGCTTTCCCGAGCTCGAGCAGAAGACAACCGCGTCTTCCCCGCGTGCGCGCAGCAAACACCCCATCCGTGGCGCTCGTATCGCTGCGATGCCAGCGCCCTTCCCTGTAACTTAAAGTAACACAACTAAGGGGGGTGCATTGCGGGGAAGCTAACCACAATGAAAGAGTTTAGGGTGCATTGCGGGTAAGCGATCCAAAGGGGATAGCGAACCAAAGGGGATAGCGAACCACAGGAAGCGAACCACAGGGGAATAGTGCGTCCCCACAATTTGCCCATCCTCACTACTGTATGAAAAAGCATTCCTTGCATCACCACCGCACGAAAACATCCTATGAAGATAAGTAATGTATTTAAGACCAACAGAAAAATACTGCATAATTTTTCTTATCTTCACTGCTGCACCAGAAGGCACTGTTGACACCGCCAGCTATACCCAAAGATAAGCATCGGAGGCAGATTGCAACAATCAGCAACAAGAGCTGCATTAAAAGGCAGGTTGAACACTAAGCTGGGGTGTTACCATGCATGGCAGCTTTGTTCACGACTCAGACGAAAGGAGACAAGTGCACACTCATCCAGCATAAAACTGAGAGGTTTGTGCTATCCACCAGAGAGCACGAATAAAGTGTGGCCAGCATGTGGGACACTTTTATGCGAGCATAGCTTGAAAACAACCCAATATCAATAACCTTGCTCAGGGATCTCATGCATGAAGCTCTAAACTCATTCTAGCAAAGAAGGATTTTTTTTACAACCTCATGAGCACATTTGACAGCTGCCCACTCAAAAATAATTATGCTCTCAAATAGAAAGTGTTGCAGTGTTGCAGAGTAACATTCAAATATAAGCCTCGTGCCAGCAAGCTGGACATGTAAGGCTTCCAGGGTAGCCACATACTAAAACATTTCAGGAAGCTTAAGTTTAAAGGCTGTACTTCTCACTGCATTAAGGTGGGATAATTTGTTCGGAACCTTCATAAAATACTCTGAGATCGAACGCACACAGCATAAAAAAAGAAATTTAAGTGCTTTCAGGCGACCGGTATGTGAAATCCCTTAATTTCAGAACGTTGCCCAAAGCTCTTATAAAATTTATGGGTATTTACATATATCTTGTTGCGAGGTTTTGTGTATACATACAGTGAGTTTGTTTCCAGCGACACTTTTTTGTCCTTTTTCAAGTTGTCCAGCAAGGTGTGCTACCGAGCTAGTTGGTTTAGCATCTTGAAATTTCGAATAAATCCACCTTGGTGCAATTAACCTCACAATTTCCTCGTCTTGCAATATTTTTAACGCCGCAAAAAAGGGACACACACAGGAAACGATAAATAAACGGACAGAAAGAGCGCCAGCTGCCAACCAACTCTTACTGTCCGTTTCTTTCTGCCTTTTCCTGTGGGTGTGCCTTTTTTGCGCCGTTAAAATTATTGCAACATTAACCAACAAGCCCTAGATGAAGTACTTTTCCTGGTCTTTTTCGTCCTTGTGATATTATTGGCGCCAAGGTGGTTTTATTCAAAATTTGAAGTTGTCAAGTTGTATCTTCGCATTTCTAATACCCCATTTTATCTTCGCACTTCTGATGGATATTTTGCAGAACTCCTCGCTTGTTCATGCTGTAATATCTGCTGTCAGTGTTGTTTCTTTTTCTTTATTGTATTGCGATTGTAATGTGTATCTCTTATGTTGTTTTGTGTATTTTCCATGTTCTTTTAAAGCAGCAATTTGTTTTTCTTACGTTCACTACAATCCTGTAATGGTCCCCCTGGGCCTTCTCAAGCTGTGCGCACAGCTTTTAGCCCAGGGTGACCAGCCAGATTTTTCTGGTAAATAAAGTGCACTGATTGATTGATGCAACTTACAAATCATTCGAAATGAGGGGAACATGAGCACGAGGCGGGAAGCGCGTGGTTTTGCTCGAGCTGTCGAAGCAATCCTCGGACGCGGCCATGACCTCCGACATCTGATGTTTTTATTTAAACAACACAAGGGATCAAAGTCGTGCTGTATGCAGTGCGATCGCCTCGTGGTTCCATTCCCGGCGAACAATCGTCCGGAAAGCCCGGCTCTTTGGACGGATTGAGGAAATTACTGAACAGAACAAAAGCGAGGAGTGAAACAAAGGTTCACTGTATACAGGTTAGACAACGAAGAAACAAAGCTAGGCGCTGCACTCGGTTAACCCATTCAACGAGGCCTAGCGTGAGATTTAAAGCCGATTTCGACAAAGCGCGAGAAGTCGCGAAAGAAACAAAAATGCACTGCACTGGGTGAATGCTGTAGCTAGGCGAAGTAGCTTCTGTAACGCCGCAATGCCCTCGGTTAACCCTGCAACGAGGCCTAGCGCGGGTTGTGATGTCTGGCGCCGACTTCGACAAAGAGAGGGAACACGGCCGCGAGACGGGATGTCCGCAATCTGCCAGGAAGCAATGAGGTGGCCCTGAAAAGGTCCGTTTGGAGGAGCACTTCAACGTCAACGTCGACCTACAGCGGCGCGGTGAGCAGTAGGCCCAGCAGTGGTGCTTCTTGTGCCCTTTTGCTCTACGCAGGCGACACCGGTGCACGACGTATGCACACCTGTCTTAGTCTTGCAATTGAAGCCGAAGCGATCCATGGTCCGTGGATTTTGACGAGAGCCGCGACGGCAATCTGAGACATCTCATCGGTGCCCCGATCTCTCGCTACATGGCAGCGGTCCGCGGCGAACAATGGCAGCTTCGGCTTCCCAGAAGCATCCAGGAAATGATGCTGAAAAAAAAAGTTAGGTTACAAGCGCCGCAATTTGATGAGTCCTCAATGCACGATAAAACTTGCGAAAATGTAGTTCAGCCCTTACCTCGTGGTTGAGGATGCGCACGCCCGAAAAGCGCGCCAGCGTAGCTCTCAGACGGCAGTTCAACTGGTGACTCCGGCGGTCCTCAAAGCGCCCCTGATGCGGATCCTTGTAGAGCCGCGGCAAAACTTTAAATACGAGGACGACACTAGTCACGCGCTCCTACGGCGAGAGCTGCAAGCGGCATCGGCACAGAAATTTCAGCTGGCTGTCGCCGACGAGCGCACCGCGCACGAAACGCGCGCGCAGAGGTTAACGCAACGAATGCCCGCTTACCACGCAAGCGCGGCGCGGTGGGCGCACCGCTTTTGTAAGTGCTTTCTAGCTTCATTCTAACACATTTTCTGTATAATTTTATGTAGTTCTTATGAGTGATTGTAATTGCAGATGTTTTCATGTTTTGTTTCTATTTTCTTTTTGGATGAGACATGCCGTTTCATTGCGCCTATGATGCTGTCAAGTGTATAGGGGGGCCTCCGGCTTTGTCAAGCTGTCGCTTGTGACAGCTTTTACTGCGGGTCTCCCGCGCCATGTATTCATTTGGCGCAAATAAAACCATTATTATTATTATTATTATTATTATTATTAGACTACCAGAAAGTTTCGCCAGAGAGCAATACCTTCGGAGTGAAAAACGTACTAGAAATAAGTAACCAATTTAAATAAACCGGGCCTTGCCAGATCAGCAAGTGTCTTTTGATTTAAGAGAACACATTGAACGAGGGGACTTAGTTGGTTTTGTTTATGAGAAGATTAGAGCACAAAAAGAAAGTTAAACAAACTTGTACCAAATATGTAACGTCAGTACTTCTTTGCAGGCGGTCCAAATGAGTTCCCTCTGTTGGGTCTAGCTGTACAAGTTACTCAATAGCCAGCAACCAACAACGCGTAGTTAAGCCCGCCCCCTCTCGAGGAGGCAAGCTCATGCGAGAACCCCCAGCGTTGCGTGGGGTTTCATTGAGCTAAATTTTTGGGTGGCCTCTTCGGAGGCCTGTATTAAATTCCAAAAAGAGAGGTATAAAAATTTTTGTCCTTCTGTTACTCACTAAAAGAAAATTATATGCAATATTAATGTAAGGCACTAATTGCAAGGCTCAGGTTGTAATCCAGTTTTGCTACACAGTCCCTGCTACTGGTGCATAATTGTCGGCACATTGACTATCTATGGTATCGATTGCTTTTTGGAAACTAGTTTTATATGAAAAACTCGATATCATTGCTACCAATAGTACCGCTATCGATAGTGAGACTGTCGATAGTAACACTGTTGCTATTATGCATTTATTGGCCAGCCATGTAACCAAAACATTTGCGTTGCCTGGTTGGTTTCACGATCTTACGAGGTTTAAGATTGGAAATGGACTCTAGATAGGAGGGTGCATTTCTAGTCATCAGTCATCAGCTGTGTACTGTAACCCCCGTGCCACCACGGCCGCATTTCCGATAACGGACTACCAGCAAAACTCAATTCATGCTTTTATGAAATATCTTGTGGGCAAATTAAATATTTCATTCCGCAGTAAAGGACCCGAAGTATGTTCATCGATACATTCATACTCGAAAGTAAAGCTTTTTTCTTTTCAAGTTTCGCGACTTTGAGCGGTCCCGGACGATCTTCTGTGTTTACTGAAATGTCGCATACTCATTGCAACATGGTTGTCTAGAACGTGAGAGGTCGTATCTAACGTGTGTTTATTGGATGGAAATGTAATGCGGTGCTTATCCAACATTTTGTCGATGGTGAGGTTGTAAGCGGGCCCGTGGTATTTCCTCTGAAGTACTTCCAATATAATACTAGAGTAAAAGGAAAACTGATAGATGAGGTAGATAAAAGCTAAATATAAACACAAAATCGCAGATGGCAGGAGACAGTTCGACATAAACATACCTAATGATTTATCACACAGTAACGAAGGCATTCAATGGCATGATGCATGGAATATGAAGAATGAACGTTAATTGCTGCGCATATCATTATTTGCAGGCTCGTGATAGCACGACATCTGCGCATGCCTACTATACGCCGACCTGTATACAAGTTAATCAATCTTAAAGGTAACTGGCGAAGCTGTGAGAGAATACAAGAGATAAAATAAACCTGACTACTACTTTAAACTCGCACGCAAACGCGGGTCATTTTAGTAAAAAAAGGTAGCTGGGAGAGTTTGGAAAAATATCTGGAACTGCATCGGATGAATGGACAGCACAACAACTTGTGCTGGCTAACACGACACCATCGCGCACTGCAGACGTCGTCTTGCTGACGTAACCGCTCCAGAAATGTTTTTCACGCACATTCTTCGCAACTAGCACATTAGCAGACTTTATACAGTAACTTTACGTAAGGAGCATCTGCAGAGCTCGGTGACGCGTAGGCTGCGAAAACGGGCGAGTCCTGCCTGTTACTCCTACCGTCGCCTCCATACCACACACTCGGGAAACCAAGTTTAGGATGCAGTGGGTACGCGTCGTTATTTTTTATCGAATGGGTTGTGCTACATATAGAAAGTAGTATCGATACGTTTATCGACAATGCTGTCGAAAGTACTATCGATAGTACTATCGATAAAACTATATATGCTGCTATCGAAAGTACTAACTCCTCTCACCCGCATAGCATCAGGGCAGTAATTTGATGTTCTCTGCTGCTTCCGAAATCTGCATTCAGCGAAGGGCCCCTGGGAGCGACAGTGCCATGGCGTCACACTCGTGAACGTGTGTTTACGGCGTCCGATATCCGCAATACACATACACACAAAAGAGAGGAATGCGGGCTTCCGGCGGGTATCAGTTAACACACTCGCTTTCTCACGGTATACAAGCAGACGCGTTCACGATCCCCGGCAGTCAAAACAACACTTTTGAACCAACTCGTGTGCTCGCTGGCTGTCTCACTGGTTCAGTGGTGTTCGCGGATTTTGTTTTATTTTAAAAGTCCAGTTCTCCCGCTGCGCAAATAATATTTTGCTTTAGTGTTACTAAGCAATGTCTGCATTACTAATAGAGACCACACTGAGGTATGTGGGTGTCCTTTTTTTCAAGAATATTGACGGTGATATCAAGCTTTAATCGGCGACAAAACTGCACCACGGTACAGTGTTTGCGTCGACGAAAACTTATGTCAGAGAGCCATTGCCAAGCATTTATATCCCTCCATTGAAGCCGAGCACCAGGCTTCAGGGAAAGATCGTGCCCATTGTAGCATTCGCGGGGACCCGGAGGCACTGGAGATCGAACCCCACACCTCCCGCATACGAGGCGGAATCAGAAACCATGAAAGCAACCTCTGCAATAGAAATAGAGACTAAAAACTTTATTTGGATGCAATATTAAGCTTCGGGGAATACGTACGCATCGAGGTCCGTCAGCTGGTCCGAGGCTAGCCAAGCCTGCCAAAGGGGGGCAGAAGTCTATGAAAATAGAGGGGAGTGTATGGCAACGAGGCAGGGGTAAAGGCAATGTTTCGACGCGGCATTGCGGTTGAGTTGATTCGGGCAAGTGGAAGAGTTTCGGATGCGGTAGAGATAAGAACGGGCAGGGGTAAGGTGTGTATTGAGGTGTATGCGCCGAGGAATGCGCAGTTGCATGGTGGTGAGAGATTTGTCGGGAACAGGAAGTGTACGAAGAGTTTCCCCAACGCTATCATAGTGAACAGTTCTTGTTTGCAGGGAGAGTAGTGTCGGACGTGGATGGATAACGAAAAGGAATTCCAGGCACCCGGCGTTGAAGTTCCACCACCTCCTTGCCCGGGATTCCAGCGTGACTAGCAATCCTACCCAATTATAGAGTGTGGGGACGCAGTTTGGTGAGAGCTTTTTGGAGCTCATCCCGTAGTTGTGCAGTAATCCGACCCGTATGGATTGCGCGAATAGCCTGTTATGAATCCATTCCAAGAATCTCGCTGCTGCTGAACCTTTCCAAAGTTCGGTACTCGTGACGCTCGAGTTAGCCCGAGTGCGATCATCGCGGTCGTAGTAAAAATTATGCGCGCAAGGGCAGCGTTGTTTTGGCGGTTCTTGAGATGCCTAAGCTCTCTCCGAAATTTGCTCTCCAAAGTTCGCTTGGAGTCGCCGGCGCCATATTTGTACAATCAAAGCCTGCGTCTCAACTACAGTCGAAATTTCCGGAGCCCTTCACTACGGCGTCCCTCATAGCCTGGGTTGCTTTGGGACGTTAAACCCCAATGAACCAATGAACCTATTAACAGTTAACTGCAATCGATGCCTGTACCGCTATATGCTGTGGAGTGATGCCCTGGCTGGGGCCAGGTAATGCCTATCAGCGGCCTACACTTGCATTGTTTACGTCGCTCGCCACCCCCAGTGCTTATTTGGGGACGGCCTGTTGAGCTCGCTATTGAGGCAGCGCGCAGGATATCTTATTGAATGCGGTTTCAATCAATCCATGGCGATACATCATAGCCGTGAGGACAGCAGCGACATTTCAAATGGTGCGAACCGCATTTTCATCGACCAAGGCTAGGCAGAGGTCACTATCGGAAGAATTTACTGCGACGTAGAGGGCCTTGGGCTAGGTTCGGATTAAACGGTGGAGTATTTCATCTCTGATGCCAAGCGAATTGATTCAGTTTCATCGTGTGCCAACCATCTGAAATAGGCTAAGTGCAAGCATTTCACTCACCAGTGAAGTGTAAACTATCTGCCGCTATGGCTCAGTGATTATGGTTATCGGCTCCTCATTAGAAAGACGCGCGTTTGATACGGGGTGCAGCTTTCGCATTCACATGGACTGGAAATGTTAGAGGCCCGTGTTCTGTGCACACGTGAAACAACCCCGGGTGGTCGAAATTTCTGAAGCCCAACGCTACGGCTTCCCTCATTGACTCAGTCAGTTTGAGATCTTACACCCCATAAAATATAAAATCCCCCAAAGTTTAAACAATGCGCTTCAGAGGACATTTTCCGCCGTACTTGTGACTTGCTCTGAAATGATATAGCGTGAGGTTTATAAGCGTGTTCTAAGATCGCGTTCTTCTTTTTTTATTTAAGTAGTTTTGATCGTACTGCTTAATTCCTGTGCTAGCGAACTTTCAGAGCTGCAAACTGAAACAGGAAAAAAACTTGCATTAGCTTATTCTCCCAATACCGTTCTTTTTTCTGTCTCATCGTTGCGTTGAAAGCATACATTAACGTTGAGGGAAAACACGGAGCTGCGTTGATGTCTACCTCGTAGTATATGAGTATTCGGCTGATCATGCCTTCGGAGTGTTACCATTACCTTTACTTGGGAGCATCGCACAAATCCTTTGTCCTGCATTCCATGATCTGACTGAAACAAGGTTTTTAAAAAAAAAATTTATGTGTTATGCTCGGACCAATTCTCTAAACAGACCACAAACGGGAAAGTTTCAATATGGCCACAAATAAATAAAAGCAAAAGTTATTGTTTCGCACTTTTCTTTTTTTACGTTTCTTGCTACGTGTATTTGCCCTCGTTGTAGGTCAACAACATCTTGTTGTTGTGATCATTGCGGAATGGTGAAAGGTGCGTAACGTGCCGCTTGATGAGAGGTGGCGATGAGGAAAAAGCTAGAGATGGAGAACCAGAGAGAAGGAGTCAAGGTACTAGCAAAGGGTAAAGGCACACACAAGGGGGTAGCCGGTGTCCGAGGGGAACGTCCGCTCCACGCCGGAAGGCACCACACGCAACCGCAACCGCGAAGTAGCGCCGCTCAGCCACGACACTCGCGACTGTAGGCGAAAACATTCAGCACAGGCTTAGCGGCAGAGGCATGCAAACATCCATGACAGACGATGCGGCGTTTCGAGCGCCTAAACACATAGCGACGCACTGGACGCGGTGCCATCATGACATCCGCGGCGCAGGAACATCCAAAAGTCACGGTAGCTGACAGCAGGATGTCGAACCGGAACCGAACCTGAACCCAAAACCGGAACCGAACCCAAATATTTTTTGCTATCTTGGAACTGAACCCTTACGGGAACAATTCAAAGGAACCGTTCCGAACTGCTTCGGGACTCGGTTCAGCCGCACATTTTTTGCAACACGGCATACTTTTCTTTTTCAGACAAAATGATATGTGCCAGCGCGTAGATTTACCCACCGAAAGCTCTCTGCGCTGTGGAGTGCGAAAATGGCATCCAGTCGAAATGGCATCCAGTTCGACAACAAAACGGAAGGAAGTCTCGTGTCTAGGAAGAAAGATAATTGGCGCTTCCGCCATGTGCTTTTAGTAATTCTAAAGCATTGTACGCCATATTGATGTGAAATATTGGATTTTATAGTATCTCCCGTTCACATGCTTATGTACAGCTTTAATCCAATTGTTAGCACTGCATTAACTCGTAAAGCACTGAGTGAGAATTATTTCCTTTTCTTAGTGTCCTGTACCATAAATATGTGAAGCATAGGCGTAATGACCCAATCCCGTTGTGCAACATTTATTTTTGAGGCATTGCTTGTCTCAGACAACAGATAATGAAGAAGACCTCTCACGATGCTCAGTGGCTGTGAAGCTTGGCTGCTAAAGCCATGGTCGCGGGTTTGATACCGGTGGCGAGGCCATATTTTTGATGGCGGCGAAATACAAAAATGCGCGTGTGCTGTGCGATGTGAGTGCGCTCTGAGGAACCCCAGCTTGTCTACGTTAATCTGGAGCCCTCCACTACAGCGTTCCTGATAAACTCCGCGTCGCATTGGTGCGTTAAATACCAGATATTAATTCTGTTATTACAAAATAAAGAAATATAAATTGATATTTCTTTTTAATGAATCCCAACATTTTTTCTTGCACGCGACAAAAATGAGCAAGAAAAGGCGGGCATGCAGCAGTGGTACAATGCTTAGAAAAAAAATGAACAGTGACTATACAAAGAGGAACAAGGTGTCTACGGCACATGCGCGCGTGAAAACACACGCACACACGCGTGCACACACACACGCACCAACACACACGTGCACACACACACGCACGCACACACGCACCCACACACAACACACGCACGCACGCCACGGAAATTTTTGAACTTTTGAGAAAGGAGGCTAAACTGCTGACGCCTTAAATAAAACACTACAATACTCTAACCCTGAGTGGGAATCGAGCCAGTGGCGGCGGGCGCAACAGAGAAGCTTCTTTTGCTGATGCCTTAGGCTACTCGGCCATCTTCGAAGATTCTTTTTATTGTTATCGCATGAAATATCACGAACCTCCCTGACCTCCTCGTGCCTAACTTGACTGGGTCGAATTCGGCGACCCTGGCATACGGCCTCATGCCACTATCACTCCCTTACTCTGCCCGCACATAAAAAATTCCTGAAGGCGCACACGTCAAGAAAGGTTACCAGTCAGGAGGTTGAAATTGCGCAATATGTAAGTTTTGATCTAGAATGCGCTGTTCTCTAAATACTTACCTCGCTGAAGGAGGCGATTTTGCGTGTTTATCAGCCATACGGCTTTTCCGCACGCTAAGAAGTCTTATTCACAGGAAAAGCTCACGCGGAATTCCGGTGTCCTTCATTACAGGCACAAACATTATAAAGTAAGGTATGACCTCAATGTCCTTAGAAAAGCGACTGATGAAGTGGACTGTGTCCCAAACGAACATAGCATCACAAATAATTTTGTTGTTCAATAGTTTCACGTTGCTTGCAGATATAGAAATTCACTGATCACGGCACAAACGTCCAGTTAGCTAGATGGCATATTCTAACCCGTAAGGTCCACGTTTGAACTCAATGAATCGTTTTGGGGGCCTATTTAGTATACATCCGCTGAACTCGCCTTAATACTCTGGCGTCATGAAAGGCCAGGTAACGCTGCACGTAGAGAAAATAATGAGCGATCAGGACCTTTATCCGTTGCCTTCTGGAGATCATGTACAGGTATTCTAAGGAAAAGAGAAAACTGAGGAAATCGAATGTATCAGCACAAAATTCTCTCACGATTATGAACTGCAGAAAAGACTGATGAGCATTAAGTCACCTAACTAGCGCAGCTGCCACGATACAGTGGTTTTCGGTTTTGAAAAATAAAAATCCTGAAACAGGTTAGTGGACAAAAACTGCCTCAAAGATTCACCAGACTGTATCAAGGTAGCAAGAAATTCTCCCCGCGCATGGGCTCCCTTTGAAACGCCACAGAAAAATTACAAAAATTATATGTAACAGTTGTAATTTACTCCTCGCAAAATGCAGCAATTGCAACAGTGTCACAACGCAATGTCGCAACGACGACGTCGCAAGTTTGTGTCCGCACACACGCGAAGTGCTCCCAACCAATCCAAACCTGTTTTTTTTTCTCATATTCTTTTCACCAGAACAAGAGATGGCGAAGACATCAGCATAGGTCAAAATCTTAATTTTACACTGTACTAAAGAGAAGCCATGATTACCTGTGTTTTTGAAGAAGCTGAGCTATAGGTGGCCTAGGTATACAACTCCAGTTAACAAAGCGATGTAGAGCAGGTGGTGGAAATAAAATATTTTTTGGTAAACTGCCTATATGCATGCTGCAGGTGGGTCGTCGGAAAGGATGACTGGCAAGCCGTTTTGGGGATGAGAGAAAGATGTCTTGGCTGTATATACCTGCAAATACAAGGCAGCTTCCGCTCATAGTTGGCGCATGCAGCGGTTCCGGCGGTTCCCGCGTAAGTACTCTGCGCAGGAGAAATTCCCGAATGGCACAAGCTTCAAGAGAGACCTAATACTGGACTGACGGGATCTCCGAAACTGCTGAAGCTGAAAGGTTTTGTAGATAAAAAATTCATCAGCGTTTCTTCTTACGTACCTCATCAGATAGAGTCCACTATATATACATAGGTGATGCACACTAATTGTGAGTTCTTTTGATTTCGCGGTTCTTGCGTAGATTTAAATCTTTTCGCCGCGGACAGTAAATTAAAGTGGGTGAAGTCAATATATCTCGCACTGAGCAAATTTTGCAGTTTTGTTTTATAACCTGACAAAGAAAAGTAAACGGCAAAATAAGGTTGAATAAAAACAATCTACGTTAAGAATTTCTCATAGTCTGAACCCGTTTGAACCGGTTCAACACGGTCCGAACCGGTTCGAACCGGAACGGAATGTCGCTCCGGACCCCAATCCGGAACTAAACCCGAAAGGCGTGAACCCGAACCTGAACCGAACCCGAAAAAATTCCTGTTCGACACCCTGGCTGACAAACGCCAACAACGCGAGAACGCGTTTAATTGCTACCGCCATCTATCGACACAGGCCCAATACACAGACAGACACTTCCACAGCCATTCGTCAGAGAGCAATAGCATCGGAAAGAAAATGATTTTTCACGAATAGATAACTAGTTTAAATGCCTTGGAGGTTGGCTTACTAGCAAGCTGTTGTCCTATTTAAGAGGAAAATTTAAACAAAGATTCTTATCGGCGTTGGGGTGAAAGATTGAAAGCACGATGAGAATTAGGCAAACTCTGTTTTACTGATTAAGCAACGTTAGTGTTTTCTCTCTGGCGGCCTAAATGATTGACCTCAGTAGAGAAACGTACTTGCTGTATTCAAAAGGGTTTTGCACACTGCCACAAATATGCCTTGACAAGCTTGAATCTTGTAGCCACTCGGCGCTACACACTGCATGATTAGTGGTAGCGGTTACGAGTTTCTGTCGGCTCAATTTTTGGATGGCCTCTGCGGAGGCCAAGTTAACTAATGTAAAGAAAGTACTGATCTTAAAATAGTTGCTTAATGATCGCTTCTTCCAGCTCCTAAACTTGGTAATTTGGTAATTGATTGGCCAAACAATCCCATGCCAGACGTTGCCCTCAACCACTACGAACGTACTTAATGCAAGCGCAAAATACTTTTTGCCGCAAAATTTATACATGATGTGAGCTCAATTGAGAGGTTTCCAATGGCGTGATGCGAGACTGAAAAAGTCGTACACCCCAATTTTTTTAATGGCGTTTCCACATTATGATAAGGTCCAGATAATGCATTTTTGTATAAATCTTTTTCTAGAATTGAAACCAAATTTAAAATTCTACTACTTTCAGTACATTTAAAAAACACAAGGTTGCTCTCGGAAACCATTAAAAAGCTATCTTGCTTCCACAGATGTCTATTGCCTGCAACAAAATGTTGCAGCTCGTGACAATAATATGTAGAAACAAAATAAAATGCTGAAATTGCAGAAAATTGAGTTTTGAACCGCAAACACCCTTTCATTTCATCATGAGGTGGCCGACGCTAAAATACAAACGATAGACTGTTGCATAGCACAAATTGCCTTTTATTTCTGAAATATCGATCAAGGTGATTTTTGTTTAAAAGATTTTTTTTAACCAGAAAAAATTCTTGAAGTTTCTTAATGCTTCTTCACTGTAGAGGTCGACACCAGGCCTGACAAGACATTTATGGCCAGGTAGCACTACAGACTGCACTCTCTCGCAGTCGTGCATCTTTAGGGTAGGATCTAACTCATGACATTCGGTGGGCGGTATGCAATAAGCTAGATAAATTGGTTTCTGAGGAAATCAAATGGCGCACTGCTTGTCCCTCATCGTTTTCGCTCTCGGAGTTCAAACGGGCGTGCTTTGGTACCGGGAAGCCAAGAGCAGAACGAAAATGGACTACGAGGAAGGAACGAGCAGTCGGCCACCGCAACATCAGTTCTTCGTTCATGTTCGGATAAGATCGCGGAGAGCGCACGTGACGGAGCGAAGTCCTCACCGCTGCGTCGAGTAACACGATACACGCTGGCGGTGAGCGCGGGACGCTTGCGCAGAGGAGTCTCGTTCTCGAGTGACCGAACATTTGGCGACCGCGGTATCGACGCACCGCCTTGCTTCTACCTCGCGGTCTCTACACGCCGCCATTGCTCTGAAAGCGACGACTGAGTGCGGCATGAACAGACTGGACAATCTCACTGCTGCATATGCCGCCCGGCAGCGGTAAGTAAATCTTTTCGCACGAATATCTGTTCGACTGCACAATGTTCTGTTACCTTCGTGCAGTGCAAACCTACTTAGGGACGAGAACTGTAAATTTCGCCTGGCCGCAATGTCGACGCGACCGTGCTCTGCGGTGAAGGAGCCTTAACAGACCATGCAACTTGCGGCGCGAGAGCTTTACTTCAAACTTATTTTTTCGCCTCGAACAAAAATCACGTTGATTTAAAATTGCAGAAATGAAAGGCAATAATCTGTTCTACTTAAAACGCCATCGTTTGTATTATTTCGTAAACGACCTTATGATGAAAAAAAACTGTTATTCAGAACGTACAGTTCTGCAGTTTCAGTACTTTACTTCTGGGTTCCATTCCTCTCCATCGCCATGTTCACTCTTGCGTCTACACGGACGACATTGCATTTTCTGCGGCTGTGCCTTATGCACACTTTCTCTGTGATATCTTAAAATCACACTCGAGTGCTGTAGAGTAATGGTTGAGAAGCTTACACATCACGTTAAGTGTTAAAAAGTGCGCCGTCCGTGTCTTGTTGCTTTCGTTGCTTGTATAAACGTCAATAGCAAAAAAATCCAAGCCTGCCGATGGGAGATCGGCGGATATAGTGATAGCAATAGTGAAAGGTTACAAGTTTAAGAAAAACTGCGCACATAAACTAGACTGTGGTTGCAGGATAACCACTTCCAGCCCGGTTTTCTGTGACGGTAGGCATTCGCACATTCTTCGGTCCACCAAGTAGACGGCTGTTTATTAGTGGCTGCTGCGGGCACTGCGAATATTGAGTGGTCTGCTGCATTTTGCAAAAATGAATCCGTCTGCTGAGCTCTGTCATCCCGGCTTGTACTAATTATAGAGGCGAATGAGGCAGACATAAAATTTTTGTAAGTATTGTAGTTGAGGAATTTATGGGTTGCACAACTATTTATTAGCGGAGATAACCGGATCGTTGAAGTTATAGGAAAGTGGTCACTAGATGTACTCGAATCCTCTGTCGACCAGTCAGTCACCTCTAGCCTACCTGCTGATAATGTAAAGTCAATGGCTGAGCGACGTCACATAAAGGTTATTTCTGTGGAATTGCAGCGGCGTACAACATTTGGAGAAAGCCACGGCCAGTGTAGCTGGCCGCAGGAATCAGTACGACTTCCCCAGTCACTATAGTGTGATGTAAAATCTTCTGCAATGAATACAATGCTTACGCCAGCCACCAAGCTGTCTAAACAGTCTGTCCTGTGTACACCTATAGGAAAAGAGACATTAGCAATTCTAATATCGGCACAATACGGAAATGAAATTGTAATCGCTAAAAGCTCACAGTCGGGGAGGAGATTTTTCTTAGAGATAGAAGCCAGATGACATATGTGTTTAGATAGCAAGGACATCAATGCACCTCCTCTGCCAACATTTCGATCTGATCTGAAAACTCGAAAGTTTCTCATTGAAAATGATTGATAAGGTGATAACCACGTTTCCTGTAAAGTTACGTTTGTGAATAAGTAGTTCTCGATCTGGAAAAGAAGACAGCACGAAGTGACTATTCAAATTTAGAACTTTGTTGATTTCTTTTTATTTCAGCAGAAAATCAATTTACATGGGCACAAACCCACAATGCTATTGGACCCATAGCCAAAGGCTAGTTTCGTGTCCATCACAAAACTGTATATTATAAATGCGGCACGCTAAGACGACATATTGCGTTCATAAAATAAAAGTCACATTCTCAACAGTTTCGGCATAAACAAAGGTAAGCGCACACAGTACACACATCCTCACAAAAACAGAAAGAAAAACAATGTACCATAACTTCACATGTTCATCAGGAACGTTTTGAAAGATTGAGCGAAGTTTGTTTTCAGGTTAATATCATCAGGTATACTATTCCGAATCAAAACTCCACTGAACTCTAATAGTCTTAACCCGTAACTATTGCGACACACTGGTAAGCTGAAATGTTTGGCAATAGCCGCTCTCGTTTCCATTTTAGGTCTTATAAATACGCTATGGGGAAGTGGATCATTGATTCCTAAGATTAGGTGAATTGTCTGCGCTACCTTTAAAATGTATATTGAGTGAAAAGGCAGAATACGGGTTGACTTAAATAGTGGGTTGGAAGAGTCAGATAATTTTGAAAAAGTAATAATTTTTACCGCTCTCTTCTGTGATCGGATTACAGGTTCGAGATATGTAGGATACTTGTTACCCCATGACTCTATGCGATAAATTAGTTGACTCTGTATAGAACCACGGTAGAGTATTCGAAGGATTGAAAAATCGAATCATTCTCGCGCTTGGAATAAAATATGGCATCCGTGAGCTAACTTTCTGCAAACTTTTTTCACTTGATTTTTTCAGTGCATATCAGGGTCAAAGTGTACACCAAGATATTTGAAATTATTTACTCTTTGTAGCGGCATGCTATTTAAATTCAACGCTACATTCATCTTTGATAGCTGCCATGATTATTCACCAATTGAATAGGCAGAAACCGCCTTTTTGAGTGTATCAACCTGGGGAAAAAGTTTCGGTGGTCGCTTTTTAGCTGTCGTCTGGGGAGAACTAGATTTAGATGGTGACGAGTAAGCACGGCGCTTCTGCGTAGGGCACGACATTTCGACGTCTGTTGTGCGGATATCGGTGCGACATACACTTCTAATAACAGAGATGTTAGGTGGGACCTGAGAAGCACCAGGAGGTGGTGTTGAGTGGCTAGCACTTCCTGCACAAGATGCAATGATGCAGGCGTTGCTGCCAGAATGGACATTGATGATGGTGACATCAAATGAATTGTAACAAGCTGTATCAACGCCCCAGAAAAAGTGTTTAGCTTTGTTCAACCACATTGTTATAGGCTTTTTCTTCAGTGGTCACAATTGAGGGAGTCAAATTTTTACTCAATATTCCCAACAGAAGAGCGCAGACGACTAGCATGTGAATCCTTTTTTCCTGTTAAGATGAGTTTGAACATCGGATCTAGAGCACCGCTTCTCTTTGATGATATCAAACAAGCTACGCTCTTCACTTCATCCAAATTTTTAGTTCATCAGGAAGAGCCAGCAAAAATTGTTATTACAGACTCAGTAGCAACACCCGAGCCGTTTAAATCTCTACTGCAGCGATAGACTAAAAGCCCTGCAACTCCTGCATCCTGAAACTCTTACAGAATTTCTTGCAGGAAAGATTCTGGGTAGACTCCTCGTACCCTTGACACCAGCGAGTTGTTCGCGAATGGATGCTTTCACCAGCTGTGAGCTGGAAATTTGTCACTGAAGCAAGTCTGCTACACAAGCGTTGTCTGAGGACTTGCAGACAATGCCTCTGCAGCCAAATTGACGCACTTCAGCGATCGGCAGTTAACGGGCTGTCAAAGATCTTAGCTCCTGTTGAATTAGTTTGGGGGTTTTTATTTTGACCGCGCCCTCACCTATTGAAACGAGAGCCACGGGAATTGCATCAATGCCATTTTTTTGGAAGGACTCAAGTGGCAGACTTTGGGCTGGCAAGCTGGCAAACCAAGCTGCAAGCCCTCCACCAGGGGAGGTCAAGGACATCTTTAAGCGAAACGCACCCTCAGGTTGAGTGCGTCTTAACCTAAACCTTGGCCAAGCGCCCCAACGTAGAACTTCTTCGCCAATTATGAATAAACCGGAACCATCAGGAGAATTAGATAGCAGCAGCAGCCAACAAGGACACGTAAGCAAGGACATGATCTTCTTGGAGCAAGGAATGATGTTGCAGTTGTTGTTGCCTAAAAAACGACAGCTGAGACCCACGGTGGGGGATTGGCCAAGGTTTTGTGCAGACCCAAACAGGAAAAAACTCATCCAGGTTTATCCCAAGCGTCTCTTAAATATAAATAGAGGTATCTGTGAAGAAAAAAATCACAAATTTTGAGGTATCTTGAAGAAATAGGAATTAAAATCGAGGAAACATAGCGCTGTGGGTTGAATAACTAAATTTTGAAGCAATAATCAGAAAGGAAATAATTTTGAGATAAAAGTAAAGGCATCGAGAAGTTAACACAAAAATCTCCCTGTTTCAGTAACATACTTGCGAAGAAGCTGACACACCTGTTTAAGGGCATCTCCTTTGACGGTTGCACCAAAGGAGCGGAGGACGGGAAGAGTAAACGGAAGCCCTTATTGAGTGAGAGGATTTTGAAAAAAACTGCATTCTCTGCCGTGCAAACCGCTCACAGTAGAGGATGAAATGATCTATCGTTTCAACGTACCCGCATAAAGCACACAGACTCGACGGTGTGAATCCAGAACGGCATAAATATAGAATAAGGCGAGGAATCCTGCAGCGCAGCACCGTCAAGGAAATCTCACTTTGCCTTGATGCGCTAGAAAGTGTTCCATGGAAATTTTAAATGCTCGAAATCCGCTGTACGAAGGATGGGCTCATGGATCAGGTACTAATGTATTTGGTAACGTTCATGACGGGTCGTGGTCAGCAGGGTGAGGTTCGAAACAAAATAGTTAACGGGTCCATTGATGGCTGCTTCGCTATGAAATGGCCATCGAATTTGAAGTAATGCCACAGTGTCCAAGGATCCACTGAAAACGCACTTCTTGCAGACGAAGTGGCACAAAGCACACTAGAGATCAGTAGAAGAGACTAGTTCCCAAACTTTCAAGCGCTGCCAAGACTGAGAGACAGTCCAAAAGAATGATTACTTGATAAATATTGCGGCGAACATTTTGAAAGGCCAAACCAACAGCCAGAAATTCAGCAGCAAAAAATGGTGTTTAATCAGGGACTAGGATAGAAGAACACTAATCTAGTATGCGGGAATAAACACCTACTGGTGCTTTTACGCCTTGTTGAGAGGCATCTGTGAAAATAACAGCATGGCTCGTATACTGGAGCAGGTATTCCTCCAGGAGGCCGTTTGGCACATTGGCAAATAATTGCTTTGCATATAGCGGTAGCGTATGGTCGACGCACAGAACTACTGCAGCCTGCACAACGCTAACTTATTGCACGGACCTAAGCAAAACTGCAATTCCAGAAAACAAGTGCTCTGTAAACACAAATTGAGGCAGGTTTCGAACAGCCAATGTTTATCTGGAAACTAAGCTGGCTTAGTAAAAAAAATTGGAGGAGCAGCACCAGGCATAGGCTCAAGTCCCCGTAAGAAGGAGGGCACTGTGAGAAGCTGGAAGCGAGAGTTCTAGTCCAGTACGCGAACTTCCAGAAACTGGACACAATTTGCCACTGATTTTGGCAAACCGAGGCAAAGCCGTAGAGGGCGCGCCTCCAAAAGAAACAGAGGTTTAATTGTTGTTGTTGTTGTTGCCTTGGTGGCATGGAGGTTGAATTCATCTGGAGGACAACAACTTCTACTTCTCTGATGCTTCGCACGAGCCAGCGGCGAGAGGCGAACACGAAGACGACGAGGAGACGACCAGATCCCTTCCAGTTTACTGAGATAAAGAAGAAGATCCGTTCCAGTCTCCGAGCAGCCATGGCCAACCCCCTCCAGCCACAAGGCCAGCCCGGGGCCGCCCGCCCTGCGGGCCTGCCACAGGGCTTGCTTCCGACCCAGGTGACATCGGGACAATTCGGGCCGCTGTACGCGGGCGCGCCGCATCCGGGAACAGTGGCTGGCGCACAGCAGCTTCTGGGCGCCGGATTACCTGGCCAGCGGCTGGCCGCCCCTTTGCAACAGCCGTATTTGTTGCCACAGCAGCAGCAGCAGCAGCAGCAGCCACCGCAGCTTCAGTTCCCGCAACAGCCACTTCAGCAGCAACAACTGCAACAGCTGCAGCTGCAACAGCAGCAGCAGCCACCGCAGCTGCAGTTCCAGCAACAGCAACAACTGCAACAGCTGCAGCTACAACAGCAGCAGCCATCGCAGCTGCAGCTCCAGCAACAACTACAGCAGCAACAACTGCAACAGCTGCAGCTACAACAGCAACAGCAACAGCCCGCCACGTTCCAGGTTCCACCGGGCGCTCCGTATCCTGGAGCACCGCAGCCAGTCGCATACCCAGGAGCACCAGGAGGTAAAAGAGCGACCAAGTGACACTGGAAAAAATGCGGCGGGTTGTACGGGGCTTGCGAAGCGGGGGACGTGTCCACAATACCTTAATGTTGAGAATAGCATGATATGTCTTCATTCTGTCACAAGAGGCGGGTAGTGATCATTGTAGTCTTTGTTTCTGCCTTGTAGACGTGGCTCAGGATTCTTGTTACACTGCCTCCTGACTGCGTCGTGGTCCACGCATCAGGTTACACATGACGCCTCACTTCCTGTTCGTGACGCTTGCGCCTTGCCCGCGATGGTCAGCGAGCATAGCGTGGTTGAATACCATGCGAATGCGTAATCACGCTAACGCTACTTGTAAATGTGGAGCTCGGAAGATAAGCGCATTAAACATGCGTGTGCATTTTCTCCCTGCGTAAGTCAGGCGCGGACCTCGCAGACTGGAAGTGGTACGTCATGTGACACCTACTCCGCGGGCCGATGATCTTATCGCGGGAACCGACCTTATCCGACGCGACATGCCGGAGCGAGTCTTCTGTGGTGACTTCTTTTAATGCGTTGGCGTTAGAAGGGTCTGTGCAAGCGAAAACGGCGTCCTGCGCCGCGCGTGGAGACGTGGCATAACGAACCTTACTATACCACCTCGAATATAAAAAACTTTACTGCGTTAAACTTGGATATAACCAACATTCGTACGTTAACCTCGTATATAACGAACCTAACTTCACCATCTTAGATAAAAATTAGTGTGTCAACCTCGGATATTAGAACGCACTGAAACGATCCGCTGAGAATCGCCTTTTATTGACACGGCGACACCTGTTTTGTACTTGTTTTAAGTGGCTTGGCTAAATAGATGTGCGCGTAAAAGGCAATGATTTTTAGAGTTGTAATTATACGCTTGGCGACGTCTAGATTCATTTGTAGAAGATTCGCTTTGTTTGCAGAAGGGTTGAAATGCGGGCCAGTTGGTACATTGTAAACGGAGAAAAAACCAGTCACACAAGACGACGGACAAGAAGAGTGTACACACCACAACGACTGGCCGAAGAACGCCACCAGCTCTGGTGGAGCAATGTCGACCTTGAGGCAATGGGAAAGGGTGCGCGCTCGACAAGTGATGGAAGCAATTGCACTAACACCAAGCGTAGCCTGACTGCGCGGAGTATGAACATTTAGAAAGACGCCCACGGAAGAAGAAATAGTATGCAGAAGGGTTGTGGTGTGTACACTCTTCTTGTCCGTCGTCGTGTGTGACTGGTTTTTTCTCCGTTTACAATGTACCAACTGGCCCGCATTTCAACCCTTCTGCATACTATTTCTTCTTCCGTGGGCGTCTTTCTAAATGTTCATACTCCGCGCAGTCAGGCTACGCTTTGTGTTAGTGCAATTGCTTCCATCACTTGTCGAGCGCGCACCCTTTCCCATTGCCTCAAGGTCAACATTGCTCCACCAGAGCTGGTGGCGTTCTTCGGCCAGTCGTTGTGGTGTGTACACTCTTCTTGTCCGTCGTCTTGTGTGACTGGTTTTTTCTTCGCTTTGTTTGTTTGCATGTGGCCGTGTGACCTCCGTAATGTGCTTGCGAAGACAATGTGAATGATTAGAGACTTCTGGAGTCAGATTAGAGTTGCAACAGATAAATAAACATCGGCGGAGAATTATACTAAGATCAATACAATGACACCTCTCACGACATCTTTCATTTATACTGGCAAAGTGAGGAGAACGTCGCTTTGGAGTACATGATTGAACAGCAGCGGCGAGTTCAGATTCAGGCTTCTAGGTGGGAGATTAGTAGGCCAGAAAAAGTGTTTCAACTTTCGAACGCGATAACCTGGCCCAGAGCGAAGGAGGTGCATTTGGTCAGTTATATTCGGGTGCATTCTAATGCCCTCTTCTTATTTAATAGTCTCTTTGCATCTCGATGCAAACTCAGTTACTTACGCTGCATCCCAATGAATGAAACACCGTAATGGGCATTATGGAAGACAGCACAGCCCTTGTTTGCTTATTTTTCGTTCCTCGTGTCCAACATTCTTGGACAAAAATTTTGAATTTTGGAAAATGTCAGGCACTGTGTGCAAATATTGAAGGTTACGGTCCATTCTTCCTGCGTGTAGCGATATCTTTCTTTTAGTTTTTCCATCGCTCGCATCGGGCAGTTTAGACTGCCATAGAAAATCCACGGGAAGCGCTTTTGGCGATATGAAAAACGTTAACTGCACAAAAATGCAAGCCTGCCGACAGGAGATCGGCGGATGTATTGATTGTCCTCGTGAAATCTAACTATATGAAGAAATAGCGTTCGTAAACTCTTTCCTGCTCACAAATGCTTTCGTCCAGAATTGCTGGTTATGGCCAACACATTAGCACAGAGAATGCACAGGGTTCAACAGTTACCAAAAAAAAAACGAAATGTGCAAAAGCACGAGGAAGAAAAAAATTCGCTGTGGCTTAGCTTTGTTAAGCCCGGTAATTGCGAAAGCAATATCCGTACCTACGCCATGGTTCATCTGGTAGTGTAGCTGGTGGTGACGCTTGTGGTTAGACTTGTGGCGATGCATCTGTTATACAATCCAATCCAATGTAATCTAATGTAATCTGATCTAATCTAATCTATTCTAATCCAATCCAATACAGTCCAGTACAATCCAGTCCAGTCAGGCCGCCGTTCTTGTGCCCCGCCGTCGCACACGGACGGCGCGAGATCGCGAAGCAATGTTAAGCCGCTGGTGGTTGGCACAGCTACTGGTTTCTAGCGACGTGAGTCGAGCCTGATCTCTTCAGCGTAATGCCACAATCGCGCTCCTAGCGGAGAACGCAGGAGTTAGGCGCCGGTGGTGGCACCGCCGCGGCTTCGGACGGCGCGAGTCGGTCGCCCCTCTCTTCGGCGTGACGTCTCAAAGCACCTGTTGCGCTCCTAGCGGAGAGCGCAGGAATTAGGCGCCGGTGGTGGCACCGCCGCGGCTTGCGACGGCGCGAGGCGGTCGTCCTTCTCTTCGGCGTGCTGTCACACATGACGTCACACAGAGGTCAACTAAAGGTCAATGGTGGCACCACCGCGACACGGCAAAGGCTGAAAGTGCAAGTAGTAAAGGTTTCGCTTTAAAAAGCGGACAGTGACTCAAACCAAGGCAGGCGTTGTTGCTGACTCTCACACCCTGTACATTGGTCGTTGCAGTGCAGCAGGCATTGCCTGGTGCGGCACCGCTGGCGCCTCAGGCACCCTTCGCGCCCCAACAGCAAGCGCCCTACGCGGGCGTCCCGCCACAGGCCCCTCCGCCCGGCGTCGCGCCAGGCGTGCCCCCGCAGGGCTTCGGGGTGCCCGGGGCGCCGTACCAGACAGCGGCCGTGGCCCCGGGTTACATCGGCCAGCAGGCCCTGGGGACCATTCCTCAAGCGGGTGTGGCACAGCCGGCCTTGCCAGTGAATGCCCTGGCCGGGCTGGACCCCGGTACGGAGCGCGCACCACTGCGTGGCATTTTGGTCGTGCAGTTCAATACTCTACAATGGGGCACGGATGCCATGGATGATTCCAGAATACCTTGCGCAGCACTATGTGCATAGGAGACAGCACTCGGACTCAGAACCACGACGACACGTGACACGTGAACCTCACGACACGTGAGGCTAAAATTTGGGTAATTGATAAGTGATGGTGTTGTCCTCGGTAGAAATAAAACGTGCCCCCAACGTGAGTTCGACCATAGTTTGCGCTACAAAAAGAAAAGGAATTCCTCTCGCCACTTAGGGCATCTGATCATAGGAACCTGCACACGAGCCATTTGTTCCTGTTGTTAGCCTTTCAAAAGCCTTAAAGTAGGGTGTGGACTGAAAAAGGATGAGAGTTTGGATGATAAAAAGACAGTGAGAGAAAAAAAAGGAATAATTGTATAAGTCAAAATGTAACAGTGCATAGAAAAAAATATTGCAACGTTTAGCAAGGCAGTCGACGAGATTCCAGCAAGAAATTTTGAACAGCGGCACAAACTGACCTGAGGGTGAACCCAAGTGCGGTGGTGCCAAATCATAGGAAGAGCAGGTTGCTCAAACTGAGGCCCAGACGCTGTAAGGGGTCCTCCAGCAATCTTCTTTTCAAGGACGTGGAAGGGGCGTCTTTCCCCGCGATCATCGTCAAGTGTCAGTGTAGTACAGCAATATCTTTCTCTTCGGGTCTGTAAGCGTCCTCTTTCATATATTTCAACAGTGGCGCAAAATCTTCAAGTTTCATATATTCGCCCCAACTACCCTGTGTACAATGTTTGCCGTGGACGACCACCGATGATGTGACATGCGATACAAATGCAGCGCTTTTTTGTGCGCATCTTGAGGGCGGCAACAACGCAGTGAGGGCTGTGAGACAAAAGTGGGAACCACATCTTTTCAGGCCGTGACACGTCAAGGGCTGGTCACGTGACAGGCTGGTTCCCTGATGACATGCGTAGATGTAAATGCAAGCCCTGCTTGGCTACTGGGTTTCCGTTCAGCACGTGAAAAATACCCATGCTCTTTTGCGTGTACCTGAGACGAGAGTGGAGTTTTATAAAATCTAAAAACCTTTGTAGATATCTGCAATGGCAAGCTACAAGTCTCAATATAAACAAGCAGCCTAACTGCAATAGCTAAAAAGTTAAATTTAGTTAAATGACTCGCCGATTAACACGTCGAAGCTGTTTTCTGGTAGCCACTACAGGTGACAATATCTATACTGCGGCGAAGAATAGGACATTCTCGGTCAAAAAATAATTTTAAAAATTAATAATAGATTGAGGTGAAACATGTTGTGTCTCCTCTAATAACAGGATTAGCAACGGAGGGCTACAGCTGGAGAATCGAATATAATTAGCTTTTCGAGGGATCGCTGGGAGGCATTTATCTTTTCCGGATTAAATCACAAGCTCTCCCCTGGTACTCGTGCAATAATGATTAACTTCCTTTTTTCCTGCTTTCCCCTGATGAAGCGAGCCTCACCGTGGACAACATCCTGCAAGTCCTGTCACAAAGAGGTAATATTACATCATCACAATACACCGTCGCATTTCGACAGTACTGAATTGATAAGTACCGAACAGCACAGCGATAAAGTTATGCAGTGACGTAATCGACTGTCACGGTTAGTGGCGCGCGGCTGCTTACTGCTGCACTGTCGTGACGGGACCGAAGTGTCATTTCTAATAAAATGGAGGTTGAAATCAAGCTAATTTGCAATTAGCGGCATTTCGTTGTACATGCAAGGGCACTGAATCAAGTATACGAAGGGAAAAAGCAGTTCTGAACCCTGTCGTCCTACATAGAGAAAATTAGCCACTGCTGACTTCAATTCACCAAGATTTCTTTCTTTGTTTGTTGTGTTCATCACCACTCACACTCGCGCCGGCACCTAACGACATGCCGCCGGTGGCCTCAGCTCGGCGGCTGCGCTTAGTGGAAGCTGCACTGCATGAACGCTTACTGGTATTTACATCCACTAACATTCGAGGCTACATTGTACTCCCTCTTTCTCAAACATAAGAGAAATCTCTCCGATTACTCTCAATTGGTCGACTGTTTATTGCAAGCGCGGCCCGTTAAGTGGCACACGATCAAGGCGGAGTCGCGTGTGATTCGCGTCCACTGCGCAGGCATTGACTGGCGTCGCATCATCGAAGACCCGAGCTACGCTCCCAACCTCTTCGCCTCCCAACTTGAGAGCGAAGAGTCGGCCTCCGACGAAGAGGAGAGTGAGGAAGAAGGTGAGACATTTGCATGGCTGTCAAACGAAGGTTGGCATAGCTGAGAAAGTGGGTTCAGGGGTTGTCCCCATAACTCCTCTGGATCTCATGCTCGGGGAACTCCATCTGTGGCGTTCACCTTCGAGCGTCCACTGCCGCTGTCCCAAGCGGGTACATTTGTGCAAACTGGTCACTATTGTCACTGAACCGGCTGCACTGGACACTGAGTTCATTGGTTAATGACTGAGCTCATTGAACGCGCATCCTTCCTGCGCAGACAGCTCAGTTCTTAAAGATTATTTCTATCGCTGGCGCTCAGCTGCGGCCACCATATATCCCCGAAAACTTCCTAATCTCATATTCTTATCTGACTGTCTGCTACGCTTGGCTTATTCTGTAATCCAGTCCGTTGCCCTTAACTACCATCGGTTATCTTGCCTTCGCATCACGTGCCCTACCCGAGCCTATTTATTCTTCTTCGGTCTCGACTAGGATGTCCTATCCCTGTCTCCTAATAATACAAATACAATTTTCTTTTATCTATATCTCTGCGCCCCACATCGTTTATCAGCAATTATGTTACGATGGTGAAGCTGACGCAGGCAGCTGCCTTGGCTGCATTTATCTAAATTTGTTACTAAATTTTTGGTGGTTTTGGGAGGCACTGGAATGAAATGAGAAACTGGAGCCGCCGCATTAGTTAGACGCGTTTCTGATGTGGTGTATTATTCTCTTCAATTTTCAGAAAGCGGGTCCGACGAGGAAGAAGGCACGTATACTTGGCTCATTTAAATGCTCCTGACTACGCGCAGAATGCCGGAGTGTTTCTTCAAAATATGCAAGCGTTTCGCTCCCAGTAGCGTTCTAGAGCACTTGTCTAGTTTTCTAAGGCGCGGGAAGTGTCCCGAAAAGAACGTAATTTCTCCTAAATTTTTGAACGACTTTGTCTTCTTGTCTTGTGTTCATCGGCTTGAGGAATCTCGTTCGGCTATTTTCCCCACGCATCACAGCTGGATTGGAGAACAACCTGATTTTTCTCGAAAAAAAAGTGCTGTAGAGTCGGTCCTTGGCATTGTCACTAGCTGTCGTCAAACTGCCTCGTTTGTCACTACCACTTCCAACAATTTCAAGTAAGCGCCTGCCAGATGTTAGCGGGTAAATTTATACTGTCACACATCGGTGGTTTGCTCTTGTTTCATTTATTAGAGCGCAGCTCTTTGGCGTCCGTTCCTGGGTTTCGCGTCGTCGTCGGCGTCGGCCTCGTAACCAGCTCCGCCCCCCTTTCATCCCCCCAGCGCTATCGGCGTCAGCGGCATCAGTCAGTCGCTGCTATCTCTTCCCTCCTCCCTTTATCGTGTTGTCCGCTTGCTGCGCGCGCTTCTGCCCCCATCGTTTGCCGCTGGGTGTACACGCCGCCCCCCTCCCCCCTCTTCCTGCGAGTCTCCGGTTGTCAAAGCGCCGGCTCGAACTTAATTCCTTTCTTCGCTCCTCCTCCAATGCAACCCCTGTGCGATGGCAATCAGAGAGCCAGATCGGTGGCGGCGGATCTGTATATGTGCACCGCCCGAGCCGAAATTGCGAATACGTGTGAAAAATAAAAAAAAAAATTCTGTGATAGCGCATACATGTGTTGCTCGATTTCTTTGCCTCAATCTATCGAAAAGGTGAAACAGCTTATTTGCTGCGCTCAAATTTCGCATTAGGAAGTAACGTAATCGTCGGTAATTTTTTTTGACGTTGTTGTTGCTTCTCCACCAGGTGGGCACAAGCAGCCGGAGGCTCCTGGTGCTGGCGAAGCTGCCGCCCACAAGGGGGCCAAGGGTCAGTTCGCCACCTTTCAGTCTTCGAAGCAAGCGCAAATTGGCTTCAAATAGGTGGGCACAAGTTGCACGCCGATAAAGTCACACGAATCCCTCCTAGCGCACACCAAGGAGTTCGAAGTGGATTGATTCCCTGACGTGCAGAATATGAATACCACCAACCGAAGCATTTATTGAGCACGTTTATACAGAGATAATCAGAACCGTGGCCTAAATGGTCAAGAAACCAGAGAGCATGCAAGCGTCACTGCTAATTCTCGCCATACTAATTTTCATTTCTGCCGCATTGCCGTTTCCTTTCTCACTCCTATAGGCTTAGTTCATTCTCCTTCCCTTCCACCCAACTGGCTTGTTGTGGTTGGGTCGTCGGAATGACTGTGTGCGTTATAACTGTAGTGGACTTGTTACTGGCCTCAGTGGAGCTTGAAATGAGGGTTTTAATGCGACAAGATTGGGAGGGCCATGATGGAGAAAACTGCCCGGCATCGGCATCAACGTGCAGCCTGCACCTGCCAACCGTGGCAGATGCCGTTTAAGGTTTGTGCTTCCCCCTCCAACCTGCTATAACACCGGCTAGAACGAAACACCGGCAGTAATGACGCACCGAATATAATGAAATACCGGCTGCATAGAAACACCAGTGATGGCAACTTGGTAAGGACATTTTAATGACAGTTGATAGTGAATGGGTTCTAATGATGATAGTGGCTTGGAGAAGTTAGCGGTACTCCTGGTACTATTCAAGTTCCAGGCTGCAGAACGATAGCAAAAAGGAATAAAAGGAAAAGAAGAGTGCTGTCGCCTTCGCATCAATCCAATTGACTTCCCCTCAATTTCTTTTGCATACCTTCTACGTCCCGTGATCACTGCGGACAGATTAGTCAATGTGGTAGGGCGCTGACAGGAAGGGAACCTGAGGGGTTCCATACTCTTATGTCACAGCGCGCTGCGCGTCTTCGGAGCGTCACTATCTCCTTCGGCTTCTTCCCTTTTTGGGACCCCGGGGGCGCTTGATCAAAAGACTGTGCGGCACCAGGAATTGTCGGGTGTCGGGGTTCGAATGTCCACAGCCTGGCCCTCCTCTTTATTCCCACGCTGACAAGCATTCAACTGGTCAAGCACGCTCCGAGAGAGTGACAGAGCCGCCGGTAGTAGAGGAAAAAGATCCAACCCGGCGAGGGGTCCGGGGAATGCCGCAGGCGCCGGCGCTTTGACGACGGCGAGGTAGAGAGAAGGATCACCCGAATAGACGTGAAAAGCGCGGAAAACAAGTCAGTGGAGTGAATAGCAAGGCCCGAGATGACACCGCTGGGCAGTCTGCCCTCCAGCGTCTGAAGCACCCAAGCCATCGGGGAGGAGCTTAGCCTCATCGAACGAACAAGGTCAACTTCGCAGCCCCTCCGTTCCTTCTGACGAAGACTCCGATGCCGGCGCAGTTGCATGTAAACCTGGGTGCCCCAGCCTCTTCATCATGTACTCGATAATATGTAATTATTGAATATGCCTGTTTCCCTCCATATGAGCTTAGCGGTGTCTCTTATCTCCTCCCTCCTTTCCGACTTCTGCGCGTGCTAGGCGCTGAAGTCTCATCGCAAACGTTCGCTCAGTTGGAACAAAACAGATATATTCAAGAATTACATATTTTTGAGTAGATGATGCAGAGGATAGGGTGGCCATTCTTACATGCCGCTGTACATAGGCGCCGAAGTCTTAGTCGGAAAGAACGGATTGACTGCGGAGTTGACCTCGTTCGTTCCCTGCGGCTCGGCTTCTCCGTGATGGCTTGGGCGCCTCGGAAGCTGGAGGGCCGACTGGCCCGCGGTGTCGTCTCCGGCCTTGGACGTGACTCCGCCTACCAGCTTTCCTCGTTTTTTACCGTCCATTTGGGCGATTATTCTTTCCAGTCTGGAGCGCCTCCCTTCCCCATGTTCCCCGGATCCCCCGCCGAGCTGGGTCTTTTTTGCCTCCTGCCGGGGCCCCTATCACTCTTGCGGGGTGTGCTTGACCAGATGAATGCTTGAGAGCGTGGGAATAAAAATGAGGGCCAGGCTATCGGCATTCGTACCCTTAATGAGGATTGGCCTCCGACACCCCACGATTCCTTGTGTCATGCCGTCTCTTGGTCAAGCGCATCCGAGGTGTCACAAAGGGAAGATGCCGCCGGATGTAGTGGCGCCCCCCCCCCCCCCCCGGACACGCCCAGCGCGCTTTCACATTTAGCAAGCATTGGTGTTGAGCATCGCTCTACTGGACTGATGGCATACTCCACAAGCGTGAAATTTTAGCCCTTTTTTTCTTTATTTTCTATTACATCAGGTGAAGACAGCATCGAAGGTGAGAACATATGAATATATTCCCTTTTATTCTCTGGCACACGGCTGTAATGCATCCTTGACGCATGATAGCTTTAGTAGCCTATGTGCCCAAAGACCTTTTCGCGGCCACCCTGGCCACCTGGCTTTTGGCTGCTGGGGAGAACGGGGAGTAGTTTTGTGCGTCAACCTTCTCCTCCTGTCACCTTTTGCGCACAGCCTGCACTGTGAATACAGATACCCCTGTATGGGAGTAAAGAGAGAATAAGCTCTCTTCTAGAGTGCTCCCTGTTGTAAAAGGGAGTGAGCTAGGCGATAGATTGTTCCCTTTTTACTCCTTTCAGTTCAGAGCGGCCAGTCTGGCCCACGCTACGACCTCTTTTTGAAAAAGACACAATTAGCGGCCGCCTCGCTGGCATTGTTATCAGCCTCTGCTGCCTTTTGCCCTGCACGAATGCTAAGGACAGCTTTATTACTAATCTTTTTCGTGCCCATAGACATTGCCAGAGCATAATCAGTTTGCTAGCGTGGTTCGCCTGGCGGGCTGTGAACGCAGACTAATTCGGTCTTCCAGACGTATTCGTCTTGGTTGCCTGCTCATGAAATCAGGAGTACTGGAATCATCGTATTTTGTGATAGAAATGCACGCAGCCACAACGTTCTCGTAGTAACTTAACGACCCAAAGGAAGGTACCGATTTAATTAACAGAGCGGACATTTGCGGTATCAAAACCTTGCTGGCATGAGCACGATCGACACAGGCATCCTGAAAAAACAAAACAGTAGAACCCGGCCGATTGAAGATGCGAGTGGAGCAACCCAGTGCTGTCGCCAAGTTGTTGGGACTGAAGATAAGTGGAGCTTAGCGAAACTCGTAGACCGCAGACACCTTGTAATGCATTATGCTCTCATTTGTTGGCTGACCAAAAACGTATGTAAGCCAACCTCCTATGTTTGGGGCCGAAAATAGCGCACGCTGTAAGATGCGACCACGTAAGAGTTGTGCCTGCTTGACCGAACCACGAACGCTTCTGATCTGTTTCTCTTAGCACTGCGGCCTGGTAAGTGGACTCCACAGCATTCTTGGGTTGTCTGCATATATAAGTTATGAAGCGTAAATATGTCATGAAGCGTAAATATGTGATGCAGCGTAAATATGTAATGAGGCACAAATATGTCATGAGACATTGAGCAGTTGTGCAATCGTGCCACACAAGAGTTGTAACGCCAATTATCCCTGAATGAATCACTCAATTTGGGTGTTCGAGTTTCTGAATGCTTTAGAAAGCTATAAACCTTACGGGCTGCACGTAAAGCAAAAAAGAAAAACCTTTTATTCCTAGTTGGGTCTGGCCAGTTCAAATAAGCTTCCAAACACCCTGACGATTCTAATCGGCTTGTGGGAAACTCGTTCTCTTGCGACGCACGGGAGTTGTGCGGCCGACAATTTACGCTCTTCTTTTGTCCTCTATAATATTTGAAAAGGACAATATTGCAACAGGTTTTTCAAATATTCCTTCAGAACCGACCGCTTTCATAGCCAAGGAAAGACCCAATTTGTTCTGGTTACCGCAGAGAGGTCTCGACCTGAGGCATGATCAGCGACCATCCCTGGCCCGAATTTGTCAAACACAAATTGTGACAAACAATTATTTCCGCAAATTTTATGAAGTATGGCCAGTTTTGGAGAGATACAGGTATACGCTGGGGCAAACATGACAGAAAATGTACGAGAAGTTTGTGCCACCTGGACCACTCATCCTATCATAATCTAAGATAATGAGAATTAATGAGGCCCAAAGGAGAGAAGAGACAGTTTGGCACACGCGCAGGGGATAACCGATTGAAAGAAAAAAAATCATGAAATATTCTGCTGGTCTTTACTGGGAAAAGATGGGATGGGATGTGGGGTGAGGTGAGGTCACGTTAAATATGGATAAGAATGAAGACTGCGAGATTTTTCCCTTTATTACTAGAACCAACTGAGGCTTATTTTCAGGGCTGCGGGCTGGTAGGGCGATTAGTTTTTGCTCAGTTGTGGTGTTCTTTAATTCCAATCAAATTTTACACTGTCTAAACTGGGAGCAAACTCTTAAACTCAGGAAGATGAAAGTCGATAATGCTAAGTAAGGCATGTTGACGGGATAGTTGGTTTTGCATCTTGAAACTTCGGAAAAACCCACCTAGGCGCGAATAATTTCACAAGGACACAAAAAGAGACGAGAAGACAACGAGCCGGACATTGTTGATGTAATGCCTTCAAGGCAATCGTGTAACGCATCCTTATCTCTTGGTATGAGAAATTATCGCTCAGCTGGCCCGCCGGCGTGCTACTGTTATTAGGAGAGACAGAAATTAAAGTTGGAAAGTTCACGGAGCCTATCCCGTCAAACCCTGAGTCCGGAAAAAAGAAATATTTAGCGGGGTTGAGGTGCCCACCTTGATTAAGACAGTGCGTCTTTCATTTCCTCGTTACCAATTTAATATTTACTTATAGACTAGACAGAAAAAAACTGGAGCGGCTGATAAATGTTAATTTCTGTATAAATCTACAATTTTCAGCTGTTGCGCTATCGTGTGCTCGGGGCAGCTTGGTGGAGGTAGCTCTCTGATTACGGTCCAGCTCCAAATGAACCACCTGGAAACGGAAGAAAGCCGATTACTACAGAGCAACAGCTTCGTGAAAGTTTTGCTAAATCAAGATGCCGCTGTAGAGCCGACGCGGAGAGCGCTGTACAAAGGCCAACTTTGTAGCTTTGCTTACGCTGAAGTCGTCTACATTAACGGAATAATTAAACGTGCCATTTTGTTGTAGGTGCTCTCTTAACAATCGGCCCCTATCGGTCTTCTTGCTCTTTCAGCCGACTGGTAAGCACGCCATAATGCGAAAACTTCGCATGGTAATGTTTCATTCTATTTACGCGCTGAGTGCGCGTGATATTGGGTTTCAGGGGTTGACTACCGCCGGAATAAAATACTGTTCGAAGGCACGAACTGTCTGAAATCTCTAGACGTTGTTAACGGTAATAGAAACCCGGATGTTATTGATACTGATAAGCAATATAGAAGGGACACAGCAAACCCTTTGCGAGCAGCACTTGGGACGAGCGTTCATTACTGGTGGATCCTTGGACACAGAGGCCGCGGGGGCGAGCCTTTTCATGTGTGCTTGAACAATGCGGACAACTTCCGCCAGATACAGAAATACGTGACCGTGTCCTGATTCGACACATGCGAAACATGTCGAAACGGAGAGAACCTTGGGAGCAAACAATTGATGTCAAAAGTATCCTTTTTTGGGATCTGTAATGTTGTGGGACGTTTCAGGAGAAATGAGGAGGGGGGGGGGGGGGGGACTATAGCTTTAATAGCGTATGCTTCTCTGCAGAACTTAAAAAAGCACCGGAATTTTATTATTGCATCCAACGCCAGTCATGTAAGGTCTTCATAATTGACATCTTGCATCGGTTCGACAGCGTGACCATCCTGGCAGCAAGCATAGCCAGAGTTGTGTGCAAAATCTTGCCGTGTCTTTCCCGTTTCCTAATGGCGTTCTGTACTAGTTACAGGGTACCTGCAAAAAGTATGTACTTTGTGGGCATTCAGAGACAAAAAAATGGCTGAGGCTTAGCTAAGGTTAAGCCTAGTCAGATGCGAAGCATATTGATAGCTAGGCTTGGTAATACATGACTTTCCTTGGTTGAATACTTGGTCATTTTAATACAACCACTAGAAGTGTAGCAAGGATTGCCGTGGCAGCTATATACGGGAAACTTCTGAAGAGCGACGGCAGCGACTTGAGAAAGAACGACCGAGGCGAGAAAGGGCACGCCTATTCCGTTTCGTAGCATTCCAGCGTTCTGAACTTCTAGAACTACTAACGGACTCGGTGGCAGCACTAGTGGAAGCATTGTTGACAAGTTCCTCGCTTTGTTCTTCAGTTGTTGTAGAACGTTGTCGCCGCGCCGCATATTGAGCACGCCGCTTAGCCAGACGTTCATCCCGCTCTTCATCGGTCTCTGTGGCACGCTGAAGCTTTCGCTTCTCGTTCAAATCAGCCCTGCTTCTAGGCGGCATCCCAACACCTGGCCGCCTCGTAAGTGCCCGGAGAGCGAGGCAAGCTCAGCTTTATACCGCTGCTGTAGCGTCACGTGGTCAGCTGCAGCGCCTCTGATGTGGAGCCTCCACCGCCGCGGCCGACCGCGCGAGCCGGCAGCCCATCTCTCCTCTGCTGTGACGTCATGTTGTCACGTGGTGTCACGTGGTCACGCTAAAGGTCAATGGTAGCTCCACCGCCGCGCTCGACGGGCTGTAGTGTAGCTCTAGTAATATGCTTCGCATAATAGAATTGTTTAACCCTTCACGAAACATGCACTGCACAAGAGAGAACGTGGGCTAAAATACCGCAAAAAAGGCGCATCTGCGTGCGCACATCCTTTCCCTTGAATGCTCACGGCTAGTTCTTCCTCCCGCAGGTCAGTGACCTACTGCCTATGCTGTACGCGGTTCATCTCTCTTGCCTCGCTTCTAATACCCAAAAGCTCGCCTGCTCCTCTTTTTATTACTTACTTCACCCACGCGCCTTCCCCATGTCGTACATCCGCCTGGAAGGCGTCAAGGGATGCTCTATAACGTGAAGCTGTCATCGCCTGTGTGCAGGGACCCCGGCGACGCGGCGCTGTCCCGCAACTGCAACAGCTTCATCAACACCATCTGCGGACTGCTCGTGTGTCCCGCCATTGTGGTCACCGCCGTCTTCTTCGTCCTCGAAGGCATCAGTGAGTAAACGTGCTGACTCATCTGTGATTGCCTTGCATTGCCGTTAACTGGGGACACTGGTCTTAGAAAATATTTTTCAGTTAATGAAGTCACAGCTATGAAATGTTAAGAGAATATGAATTTCAGAGCGCCGATTCTGTATCTCATTATTAAGGCGAAAGCCTTTAATGGTTCATACTGTTGTCCGTTAACAAGCGTGCCACACGCGGAGGAAGGGGGGGGGGGGGGGGGGGTTCACTGCTGGATTGATGACGAAATTTGAAAAGAACAAATTTGAAGTGGAATGAAGTCGTCATATTACCCTGGCCCGGTTTTTTTTATGGCTTTTTTAACCTCTTTCACACTAATCGTCTTCCGAGGTGTGGGAAAATTCCGATGTTTGAGGGAGGCGTGGCGTCGTCTTAGCCAACGACGAACGGTGGGAAGAGCATATACTGGTCTAAACTACAATTGAACTGCCAATCCCTACTGAGCTACAGCATTTGCGAAGGTTGTGTTACGTTCAGCGCTAAATAATATGCGGGCCATGTTTTTCAAGCAAGAATTCATTAGTAGTGCGGCCATCAACAGTACCCAGTGCTTAAGAACGGGTGGCTTGAAAGAGTGATGCCGCGAAAATATTTGATCGGAAACGTTCGCCTCTGTATCATATTAGGAATAATTAATGGAATGCGTAAGTTTCTGTCATAGACAGTTCAAGACAATTTCTTCTGTTCATGTAAATTTCTGAATTGAAAGGCGAAAGCCTGCGTGTAGGATGCATTCTTAAGCGCTTAAGGCACTTCGTTGCCCGCCAGATGACAATTGTATTGCCTTGAATGACATATTTACCTATTTAAGTTAGTAGATTTAAGGACCTACCAATTCTTGTTTTCCTAATTGCATTTCGTTTCAAATTCCTGCAGAAAACCCACCTTTCTTGGCACTACGAGGTGAGTGCATTAAGTATGTTTATCCCATGATTTGTACAGAGGTCAGCGTAGTACCAAATAAATGGTGTTCGATTTGCCGCAGCCCCTAAAGGAGTCAAAACTTAGATTTGCTTATATTTATTTGATTTGCTCTGTGTTTATATATTTCTTTTTGTAAAATCGAAGATATCTGAGTGATTTGGCGCGAAGGACAAATCCTGTTTGGAGGAGCGGTTCTCCTTGTAGCCGTAGATTATAGTGACACGAAATGGAGCGTTAACTTCCAAGCGGACCCAAGTGGAGGAGAACACATAGCTTGTTGCTCATGGCGTGACGCCTCCTATTTCGATCCCCGTCCCAACTTATCAGCGGCCTAATTGAGGTGTTCCCAAAGTTAAATCGACACTGGGCGTTTTCCTTTTTGTACCGAAGTCCTTTGTCCACCGTCGCCCGCCCTTCCAGCACACATAGTCTACCTTGAAACCCACTGCCTCCGGAGAACGGTCCGCGCTGTCAGTTTCCAGCGTGTCGATGGCCTGGCTGAAGATCAGCACAGTAAGGAGGCGGGAGGGCGCCCCACGAAGGCCGACCCGCGAGCTTCGAGAGCCAGTGCAGGATAAGGCGAATGTCCTCTTCGGGAGTCTGAAACCCGAGTGGTCCCAGTTACTATATGCTCAGTGGACTCGCTACCCTTGTGTTGCAAATATTTGTAGGATTCTGCATATATTTCGTATTTACATACGTATGAATCTGAAAGTATAGGCTTCCGTCGTCATTGTTTCAAGTGCCCTCTTCAGAGACTCAACAACAACCTGAACATCACTGAAGTGATGCGGGTACTTCGGTGCCACGCGAAGCATGATGGCAGCAGCAGTAGTAGGGGTTTGTTTAAAAAATAATAATAAAAGGAGGGAAGAGATTTTTGCTAGCCCCGGCATCCGCCATCGCTACGGGAAGTAATAAAGGGATAGCAGGCAGACTGGAGAAATGAAATGAAAGAGTTGAGGGGACAGGCAGAAATGATAGCGGGAAGAGAGGCACAATATACAGTTAGGCTATTTACACTGTAACATATATAGAGGTCGGGAGAGTGTGATGTCTATAATGATGACACTAAATAATACTAAATAAGCACTAGATAATATTCCTCCTTCTGCTGGCACGTTCAAGATTGCTCTATCCTTGATAGAAACCAAAGCAGCCGCAGTCACTGCGATCTAGGAAAACTGGGAACGTACAAACAGCTTCAATTAGATGGACGTGCTTAATTTAGTTTTTAGAAGTTATATTGCGGGAGAGATGGCGACTAGGAGGTATTTAACAAGTCCGTTCGCATTTTCCGAGTTCACCGAAATTTCTGTTTTGCATCGCTCAATCAGTACCCGCACTTGTGCACTTGCGCGCACGAGCAACAAGGCCAATTCCCGAGCTTCTTTTGCAGGCTACGAAGAGCCCCTGCGTCGTGAGATTTACGAGACAGGCAACCTGTCGGAGCTGCTGCCGACCTTCAATACCAGTCAAGTGTTGCGCGGGGAAATCTTCGGCATGGCGGACAACTGGTGGGACGATACGAATGCGACAGAAGAGGAGCCGGAAATTCCCGTTATATGTACGTGATCGCGTATGTCGAGAGTTCAACGGTGCCTCTTAGTGCCTTCCCGCGCTAAGGAGAAGAATCTGCTTTGGTTCCTCCTCGTATGCGCTTCCTGGGGGAGCAGTGTATAACGCCTTCCAACGCACTGTTGAATCCCTCTGCACTACATGTGTGTGCTTGTTGCGGCATGTTTTATTCATGCATATCTTCAACACATTCTTGAGTCACCCTCAGTTGGTCGTAGAATAGTCGGGTGGCGCGTTTGCTAAACATGGCCGGTACGCTGGATCCAGCATTTTATTTATTTATTTATTTATTTATTTATTTATTTATTTATTTATTTATTTATTTATTTATTTATTTATTTATTTATTTATTTATTTATTTATTTATTTATTTATTTATTTATTTATTTATTTATTTATTTATTTATTTATTTACATTTTCTATAGCGCCGTGAAGGCATAACTGCAGAGGGGATGCATGCATACACAAGTCCAACATACGGCATGGCCGAACGATTTGTACAATGATGAAATGAATGGCGAAAAGAGATTCAACTGCGAATTCACACTCGCCAAATTTCTGTAAAAAAATACACGAAAGAAAAAAAAGTGGAAAATAGCAACTGAGCACGTCACAAGTCCGACACCAGCGTAACTACAAACCTTCGGACTGGCATTCCACAAAACTATGGGGCAGCTTGTTCTATTCATTGATGGCATGCGCGACGAAGGAGTGCTTGAAAACATCAGCACGGCATTCTGGCTCGCGTATTTTCCACCCGTGGTCGCACCTTGTGGATGAGAAGGGCGGTGGCAGGAAGTAACCTTTAGGATTAAGACCGGTTTTATTGAAAGAGATGCGGTCGAGAAAGTCCAACCTAGTTCCCAATCGGCTCTCTTTTAGCGAGTCCATATTCAGCTCCTCTTTCATACAGCTACTACAAACATTAAGACAACACTCGTAAGTAACAAACAGTGCTGCACGATTTTTAACGCATTACAATATAGCAGAATGGGTCCCAGCATGACGATCGCAAACTGCGCAGGCACGCTCCATACTTGGCGAGATATTAAGAAAATATAAAATTTCCTTATCTTTCTGAGGAGCAGCCGACAACCTCCTTTTTGATACGTTTAACATTTGTGAAGTCTTTGTAAAAATATATTGAACGTTTTTCTCCAGGTCAGGAGCCGAAAAATAAACATCGCGATATATATAATCTGCCGTTTTAGATGAAGGCTCGTTGTTGTATGAATAATTTGGCGCAACAGGAGTACGCCTGCGCGTAAAGGAAACGGAGTAGCATTTTGCAGGAATCAAAATCATCTTGCAGTTTTGGCACGAGCCGTAGTGAAGGGGTCCGGAAATTTCGACCACCTGTGGTTCATTAGGGAGTTTTAGAATAGGGGGCCCCAACGCTTGGGGGCCCCAAGGAAATAGCGGGCCCCAGCGCTACGTGCGAGTGCGCCGGTGAGTTTTAGAATAGGGGTCTCCCCTACGCAGCGGAGCCAGGCTTGCGTTTATCGACTGCAGCGCCACTACGGCAAACCAAAAAGATACTCTTAAAAAAGATTTTAAAATATGGCTTCATTTCATCGTCAGAAACTGTTATTATTGCAGACATACGATTTAAGAGTAAAATTTATAAGTGTGTGTTTTTACTGAGTCGAGAAACTCCATTCGAACGTCCCACCAAGTCATCTCTACGGCAACCAAACGATGCGTACTCGCTTAGCCTAGCAGCTTTGTAAACACAGAAGCAATCTGAAAATATAGGGCATTTCGTCGCTAAAATTTTGTAGTGAGGTCATCATCAGACAAAGCGATAGCTTCGTGTGCCTTTTGTTTGCCGTTAACTTAATACACAGAGTAGCGGCGACAACGAATCGGTGGTGAAGCGGAAGGCCCCGCTTCGACGGGTGCCGCCATGTTGCGGTGTTGGGACTCACGCCTGTTTGAACCTCGCGCGCTCTCTGACGTCAAACGACGTATACTCGCTAAGCCTAGCGGCAATGTAAACACAGAAGCAATCTGAAAATCTGGGGTGTTTTATCGCTAAAACTTTGTGGTGAGGGCATCATCAGACAAAGCGATAGCTTCGTGTGCCTTTCGTTTGCCGTGAACGTGGGGCACAGCCCAGCGACAACAACGAATCGGTGGTGTAGTGAGAGGCTCCGCTTCGACGGGCGCCGCCATGTTGCCTGAACGTAGAGCAGCGTTGGGGCGCACGCTATTTTGGCGAAATAGCGTTCGCCGCTAACGCTAACCCAAGACCCAGGGCGGGGCTTGCGTTCTGCGCATGCGCAATTCGACGCCCCAAACTTCTTGGGGCCCCCAAAGCTTGGGGCCCCCTATTCTAAAACTCCCTATTAACGTGCACTGACAGTGCACAGTACACGAGTTTCTAGAATTTCGCCCTCATAGGCTCAGTCGCTTTGGGACGTTAAACCCCATAAACTAAACTGAACTAACTAAACTTTTCGCCCCTGCGTTGAATGCGGCCCAAGTTTGCTGGAGATTATCTGTGTCACATGAGGCTTTATCCGGATGATACAAAACTCGGTCATCCGCGCACAACCGCACCCGACAAATAACATTTTTCAGTACGTCATTGACATAAATTAAGAACAGAAGAGGCCTTAAGTGGACAGGGTAAGCAAAAAATCTGAAAAGTATCAATTTTTAGTTTTTGCTAAATATGAAATTGCATTCTTTTCTGCATCGTTTGATGTATCACACTTCGTTCTGTGCAATATATATCAACCTGAAAAAGCTATCTGACAGCAAAGCGGTCAGCGACACACCCCCTTTACGAGCGATGTGTTTTCTCCGTTTTTACTAAAACTAAAAAAACTCGAAATGCTACTGAATTTAGCTGCAAGAGAAAGCTCTCTGGCAACCATCCAAGCTGTCTGGCAACCATTCAAGGTCTCTGGCAACCATCCAGAGCCCAAACGAGTCCTTCCACAACGTGGTATGGGAGTGTGCTCAAAAAAATGTCTTTGCGGGCCTACAGACAATGAAGATTGCTACATTGGATGCTGTTCTGACCTTCAATGATGGCGACATCGCAATAACTAAAGTTCTTGAGGCATGCGGACTAAGTCCGGGCAGCAACACTGTCCACTGGCTGAAGAAAGTCGACCGGCGTCGAGTTTACTTTGCTGACGAGCTACGCAGCAAGTGACAAAACATCCACGAGAAGCCGAACAGCAGGAAAAGAAGCGTCAAGCTGACCTAGATGATGACTATGCAGCTGGTGCCTACTGAATAAATTAGTCAAAATGAGTTGGCTAAGTCGAAATCTAGGGATTGAAGGTTTTGTTTACTTTTAAGTCGGTTTTCTCAAAACAAAAATTTTTTGTTACGTCGGTACCATTATTTTCGAAATGACTATAGATATCAAGCTGATTTTTTCTCTGTATACAGTACATATATGTGGCAATTTACTGTACCAAAATTATCAGCGTGCGAATAGCATTGGTTGTTTTAAAATAAAAATATATACAAAATTTAGTCAAAATTAGGGTGTAGAAAGTAAAAAAATCACTAATAATTTAATTTCTCGTATACTAAAATAATTTTGGTACGGCGGCTAGAAGCAGAAATTCTGAACAAAATGAAGTAAACATCGTGCCGCTATCTTTATTAGTTGCTGCGAAAAGTGCACCACAATGTGCCCCAAAATATATTGGAAAGATGGGGCTTACCCTGTCCCCTTAACATAAATCCCTGCAGAACACCAAAAGTAACCATTGCTATGTATGAAAACTGGTCATCGATCACCTCGTTGCTTGCGCCCTTCAAGAAAATTTTTATTCCATTGAAGCACTTTGCTTGTTATACCAAGACACGATATATAAAGTATAAAGTACCTGCTTATAAAGTACCCTGGAGATGGGGAACTGAAGTCCAAGGATGCGCACTCAACCTCCTTCCGGCTGTCGAAGGCAGAAGACAGGTCATGAGATAATTCAGCGAACTGCGTTGCACTTGAACGGCCAGCTCCAAAACCATGTTGGGATTCAGTGAACAATTTATTATATACAAGGTATTTGATCACAGAACTGTAAATCATGTGTTCCATTATTATACAATACATGCGAGTCAGGGAGATATGCCTCTACTTTACAAGACCATTTCGTTAACGACCTTTGTGGATTGGGACTACGTTGGCTTCTTTCCGTTCCTTAATCAGACAGCTTGTTTTGTTATTTGTTATACTAAATAACTAAATAATACGCAACCATATCGGAGCAGGCCCGCAGCGCGAACGCAGAGAGAGCGTCCCACGATGTGCTGCTGTAGGATCTAACCTACCCTTCAACCACCTTGAAATGGTTGCAGAAAGTTCTCGGTCACTCACTTTTTCTCCAAAAAGCGAGAAGAAATCAAATGACGCGACGGACAACCTACGACTTTAAACGAAACATGTGCGCCTTGTAACTTCGACTAAACGCTGCTTTACAGGGCTAGTATACTTGTATGACGTAGTCGGTGCGTAAAATGTGCGGCCATGCACGGTTTTGTCGCTGCCGCTGGTGGCGCTGGTAGTCAGGCGCTGTAGCTACCACGTTTTGTAAATGGCTAACCTCAGCCGACGCATTCGTGAAAAGTCAACAGCGCTGCACGTGTCTCCGCTCCACGCAGTGCACTGGCTGACGGTCGCCGACGCTCACCACCCGCGGTCGTCGGTGGCCGCTGGCTTCGACGGCCGCTCGCTGTACTACGCCGGCCGCGCCGACCGGGGAGACGCCTGGACGCCGTGCTTAGTTGCTCGGAAGGCCAAGTAAGCTGCTGAGACTGCGCAACGGAATAAGCGCTTTGCTCTTCTTTGCTGCTTTAAGAAATTTGTATCTCTGTCCCGGGAGTATTTTATGAGCTTTGCGACAACTTTGGGTCTCTCCCGAAAGAGGAAGGTTAAAGAGCACTGCGACCATGGAGGACCATGGAGGCCCTTGCTATCCGAGCTTCTCACCGAAAAGTGCGCCGGAAGTCAGGGGCTTTTGCAAGGCACTGCTGCGAGTCATCGCCAGAGGGTGCAGCCAATAGTAACGCTGGGCGCAGCGGCGTCGTCTGCTGCGGATGCGCGAGCACGCTGTGAGGGCGGCCAAGTGTGTGTGTGTGGGGGGGGGGGGGGGGGGGGGGGGGGGGGGGGGGGGGGGGGGGAGTGAGGGGTTTCCGAGTCGGCTTCAAAAAATGTGACGTAGCCGCCTCTCCTGAGTTCTTTCCTTCCTCCATGGCTGCAATGTCCTTCCCACAGCAGAATTGCCTGGTTGGAGTCCTGATTCTACCTCAAAAAGAATTACTGAAACGGAGCGTGCAAACAAAACTTATTACACTTGGGAAAATCCACATAAGATCAGACGAAATCGCGTCTCACTCGCCTATTGCACTCACCGAGAGAAGTATACAGCCGCTAATTTTGACGACGTCGTTCCTTCGCGTAAGTTCTGTAGACCTTGCAGGGACGACCAACGTTGCTGGCGACTGATTCAGCAAAGGAATCTCCCCATTTTTTCTTTGCGGGTAGCATTGGATGGATAACTTCAGTAAACCCTTCGTCTAACCTCGTGTGCTGTGCGTTTTTTGTCTTCACATGTTTGGCCAATGCGGGTCGATTACCTTTTCTTATCGCTGCCTTCTCGGTGCGGTTGAAACAGCAGCGCTCGCCTCCACGAAAGTTTGAAGCGAACTGTATAGTGGTGCCCCTAGCGTTACTTCTATTAGTTTTTGTTCGCTTTCGCTGCTTCTTCTGAAAGAGGAGACATATCTTCCAGTTTTAAGACCCATCGGCCCTGTCGGGAGTGAGGCAGGCAAGCAACATGCCTGTCTTTGTGCAATTGTCCGATCGAGACGCTGCTTCTGGTGAGGCGAAATGGGAATGGGAAGTTGGAGGGATGTTTTGTAAGGAGTGTTGAGAGCATACGATAGTTTTTGGAGTTGTTGTTGAGTGAAAGTGATGTACATGTTCTGCCCGTGATAAAGTCACATACGCAGCTGTCACTGAGAGAAGCACCTGAGTACGCAACAAACGAATACCTGTTCTCTGAGGAAACTCGACTCACTTTTCTGATTGAGAGCGGACGATGCACGAAAGTCCCTACCGTGATTGTTATCCCTTACTCCAGTATAGATTGAAGGATGGCCTGCACGCCGGAATACAGTGATACAGCTAACCTCTTGTGTAGTGCTGAAAGTGTGCCCGTCCACCCACACACGGGCAGACGGCATGCGCCTATTTTCTGTGCATGCGCTGGCCCCTTTCTCGGCTAACTCACCCAGTACACCCTGAATACCTCCAGCGGTAATGATGGCCTTTGGGAGTACTGTGAAAAATAAACTGACTGTTGCGTCACCAGGCCGACGTGCGTGTCCAGCCAGAGCTCCGGCCTGGCGCGCAGCGGCTACTTCCAGTACCTCCTGGAGACCGAGGGACTGGTGCTTGCCTGGTTGCCGGTAGGTGTACACGCCAGTGTACCGGACAACGCGGTCAGGGCAGACCCCGCCGCCTTGGGTGACGTCATCTTCTTCGCCAGGCAGCTCAAGTACGAAGACGAAGGGTGCGTCTTTTGAAGAGCCAGGACTCTGATGGCGGCGCGCAAAAAAGTCTGGAATAAAAAAGAAAGTGCACTGAATGAAAGAAAGAAAAATGACCAATAAAAAGTTGGCAGAGTAGGTACCTCGTCATGCTGGTATATTTTGGAATATGAGAAACGTGTCAAAACGGCGAGGACATAAAAACTGACCGAAAAATAGCAGCGATGATATAATGATAAACTGAATATAGATTGGAGAACGCCTAAGCTGAGATTAAAAAAAGAAGCGTACATGAGTGAGACATCCTTGAGCAGCACGGGACCAGTTAAATATAGAGAAATTTAGGTCTCCCTAGACGCGGCAGGAAACAGATTAATGAGGTTCGTAAAGTCAAAATGATGGGGCAAGGGCGGCTTTCCTAAGCCTACATCAGTGAACTTAACTCCAGTGGAGGACAAAAAGGCTGTGCAGTTGTCACCGTTGAATGAAAATCATATCGTTTAGGGTGGCCACGTGAGAAATTCACCCAATGTCACAGAGGAAAAGGAATGAATTTTGTTTCGAACACTTCTCGTGTCTCGCAGTCTACTGCGGACTGGTACACCTGAGACTGTTCGAGGCTATGAAAGGTCTCACAATAAAGCTAAGGGGTTGCTTAATACGAATGTCAAACTGTATCGCACGAGGGTGCATGTGAATTGCGTTGGCTGCGGTTGCATCATCATTCTCCCCTCGCCGCACAGCCTCCCGTCCGGCGGCCTGCTGTCTTCAGCGCGGCGGGTGCTGTCCGGCTCGGACGGCGTGTTGAGGCCTCCGTCGCGGTCGCTGCAGGTGCTGAGCAAACGGCTGGACGCCTTCCCCGTCGAGCGATGGCTGCCCGCAGTGCTGCCTCGCAGTGCACCTCTGTGGCCCGCGAGGATCGGAGCGGACGAGGCTGTCGGGCAGATCCTGGGCCGCACGGTGACCAGGCACGGGCGGTTTAGAAATTCCTTCGCTGAGACTAACACTGGACGCTTATGAGTGTGTTTTAAACATGAAATGCTTTTAGCTCCCGTTGTCGGCTGTGTGGTGACATCACGTCGAGACCGAGAGCCAACATCCGGGCACTTAATTCCACTGATCCGGGCACTGAATTCCACTCATGCGGGCACTGAAACGAGAGCATCCGGGCACCGTATACGAGATTTAACGAGACTCACTAAGAGAGAGGGCCGCGCTTCTGCGCCGTCCCCAAGGATGCGCTGCGGTCCCACACTCACGCATGTAAAAGACCAGCCGCTGGGCCTTCAGCTCATGAAGTTTTCCCCCTTTGGCAGGCAGATGTATACACGCTCGCGGAGTATTCGAACGGGCTGCATATACATTCTTGTCAGGCCTGCGTCTCGTCGTGTCCACGTACGCTTCTGCATCGTCCTGCATTTCAATGCCGCCACCATCACAGCTGCTTAAGCCGAGCAATGGAGCCTGATGAAAGGAGAGTTAGGAAGCGTCTTGCGGAAAGCGATCGCTTTGCGAGTGATACGCCACAGCACAAGTCCGCTCGCCAGTGCAGACGACGCCATGATTATGCGGCCGCTCCCGAAAGCGACAAGGCCGCCACGGTTCACGCCTGTCTACCTAAGCCCGCACTATAGCAGGTAATCGCTTCGACGCAACAAGAAGAGTGTGGTGTGGTAGACACATTTCAAGATTCTGACTAGTACCATCTACAACCAATGTGTTATGCCCGTAAACATTTCATGCTTACTCTACTCTCGGTTACGGGAGAGGGAGAGATTTTTTTCGTGGCCATGTGTGTGTGTAGAGGCTATGAATGACTAACTGGCAGCTAAGTCCACTTCCTCTTGTGAAGATGTCATACGCCATGGATAAAGACTAGTTGGTCTTGCCGGCGATCATCCATGTATCCATGTGAGGATTTGTGCACCAGTGATGAAGGGAGATCAGTTTACGAGAGGTAATAAAAGGTACTGCTCCACGATATTATTTTCCATTCATGCGAAGTAGATTTCACCTCCAGAACAAAAAGTAGTGAAGCTAGTTGGGACATCCTTGTCCTTCCTTCCTTCCTCGTCCCTTGCCTGTTTTAGTGCGCTAACACGGTTGGCCACGGTGAGCGATTTAAGCGGTCTCTGAGGTCCTCCTGCGTTGCGGAAACAAATCCAAGAAGAAAAAAACACTCCCACGGGTCGGATTCTAACGCGGATATTTTTTGAGTGACAGGAGTACGGAACCTCAAAGCCACGACAAGTGCGGCAAGTCTTGATGAATAGAGGTGAGCACGGTCTGTTCGGAAGGCAGCAGCGATGGCAGCAGAACTTTTCTATGACGTCATCTTAGTTGCTTTGACTGAACAAAAGGCGCATGCAGCATGAGCTAGCTGTACCACTACGGCCACTACCGCTACTCTTTATTCAATCAATCAATCAACTTTATTCAGCATTTTTGTCCTGAAACAGAAAAGAAATGCTAGGGTAGGAGCAAAAAGCCACAAACTCAGTAGCTTGACGAGGCTCCCACCCCTAACTGACAAGGCCAACAGACTGTCACGTTATTACATATATATATATATACATACACACATACACACACACACATATATATATATATATATATACATGCAGGACTTACAACCAGCGAGAAAGAAAGTATGCAATGGAATGTGCAGTAAGACAGGTGCTATATCTGAAATAGTTTTGATGTGAGAAATGAACATGTATCTGTGTCAGCTCGTCGCAGACTATTTATACATATTAAGATTACAATTCAACGCACAGAAAATGAAAGAAACATATCTAGCAGGAAAACAAACAAAAACAAATCGCGTCAGCAGCTCCAAAGGGTCAAATATAATCGGGTGTACACAAGTTCACATAATAGAAGCAGGAAAATAGACGATGATAAAAAGATACAATACATCCGCAGTACAAAAGCAGTTTGTGTCGTAAAAACATAATTAAACTCATATGTCTTCAAGAATAAGGTATTTCTGCCACTTGTATTTGCTAAGGTTATGTATATCTATATTTATATTTTGTAGGAAATTCAAATATGTAGGCATGTGGTACTGCAGCATGATATACTGCAAGGTATAGACTGCAAGGTATAGACCAGTGTTCTCTGTTTCTGAATATGTAGGGCACTTCTAAAGGTCGATGTAAATTACATAAGCTGAGGAAAGCTTCGTTGTTAGTTTGAATATACTGTGTTTGTACTTCATAACGAGGTTAAGTTTATGTATGTGGTGTATGGGGAGTACATTAAACGAAGCAAAAAGTTCTCTTGTATGGGCGTCATATGAGGCATTTGCTACATGACGAATTGCTTTCTTTTGTAATAGCATCAATTTGGTAAGGTTGGATTGAGTTGTGTCCGTCCATACAAGACTGCAGTAGTTAATATGGGGAGCGAAAATTGAATTATAAAGGATTAACTTAATTTTAGTCGGAAGCATTGTTCTAAACTTACACAGTACGCCACAAGCTCTTGCCAGGTTTCCCGCCACGCGTTCCACGTCGGCATTCCAGTTTAGATGTTGATTGAACGTCACACCCAATGTTTTTATTTCTTTAACGACTTTTATTTTTTGGAACCGAGTTTTATGTCGATATCCCGACTGATAACCTTCTGTACAGGAGTAAATAATATGGCTCTTGTTTTAGCAACGTTAATTTGTAAACTATTTATTTGAGTCCATTGAGACAATTTTTCAAGTGTAACATTTGCGAAATCAGTGAGTTCTTCAATACTGGCTGACTGGAAAAAAATGCTTGTGTCGTCTGCATAAATGATGTAAGATGCAAGTGTGCTGGTGTTTACTATATCATTTATGTAAATATTAAATAAAACCGGTCCGAGTATACTGCCTTGCGGCACACCTGAAGTGACATTTAATAGGGAAGAGTGAGCTTTGTTAATCACGACGCATTGTTTACGGTGGTTTAAACATGACTTGAGAAGGTTACCAGAAACTCCTCGAAATCCATAATGCTCTAACTTTGTAGATAAAATTTTGTGGTCAATTCTGTCGAATGCTTTCGAGAAATCGATCAGAATACCTAGGGTCATTTTGTTATTTTCAAACCCTCTAAGTATTAATTCCTTCTGCGTCAACAAAGCTAATTCAGTGGACATACCTCGACGGAACCCGAATTGCTGTGGAGATAAAAGCTTGTGCTTATCACAGAAACCGGTGATTCGCTTGCATATTATTTTTTCTAGACCTTTGGAAAAAACGGGTAACACTGAGATCGGTCGATAATTTGAAAAGTTATTTTGATCGCCTGATTTATATATCACTCCTACTCTTGCACACTGCATAATATCTGGAAAGGTACCAGTATGTAAACACGTATTGTAAATGTGACAAAGAGCTGGAGTCAGCAGGTCTAAGACGTATTTAACGGGTTTAATTTCAAGATCATCAATGTCCCGGGCTTTACCATTCTTTAAGGACATAAAGGTAGAGTAAATTTCTTCATCAGTAGTCGGTTCAAAAAAGGCAGATTTAGGATTGGGTGCACCTAAATATTTTTTTAATTTCAGCGCTGTCTTGTACAAGTGTTCCCGAGGAAAGATTTGTAAAGTATTTGTTAAACTCGTCCGCTAGGTCCTTCCCTTCTAGTGTTTTAGCATTTACTGTTAGTTGAAGTACTTGATTGTTACGTGTGCCAGTATTCAATAGTTTGTTAAGTTCGCGCCATAGAACATCAGTCTGACTAGTTGAATTGTTAAATAAGTTTTCAAAATACGCATTTTTTTGTTTTACGCAAAGTGGTTGTGACAGAATTTCTGTATTTTTTGAAAACTTCCCTAAGCCACTGCCATTACAAGGACACAATCTACATCACATGGCACTGAACAGTCCTTCGCCGGTGCTTCATTATAGCCGTTGTTTCGTTCTACCCGGTCTTATGGCAGGGGGATGGTGGTGGGTGGAGAGCGGGAACTCCCCTCAAGCGCCACGTGGCAAGGTTGGCCGGTCGAGGCTTCCCACAGACGCCGACGCCGGACAGTTGTCGCCGTCGTGGCCCACGTGATGCCCTCGCATTAAAAGTTGTGTGCTGCCTCTGCAGGGGCGACACGCTTCCGTGCTTCGCCGACGGCCGCGGCTGCCTCGTGGCGGATCGTGCCAAGGGCCGCTGCCGCCTGGCGTCCGCCTTCGAGTACCTGGCACAGAGCAGAGGCACTCGATACCGCTGGCAGCCTCTGTCGCCGTCCTTGGGCGCCCGCTCCCATTGGCTGGTTCCACACGCCGGGGGCGGGGCCACAGCGACGGCAGTCGTCGTCGTTGGTCACGAGGCTCCCAGCAAGTGGCTTCTGGCGGCCAGGGCTCGGCACCACGGGGCACTCGTTGTGGGGTACCTCGCCGTTAACGGGCTGGGATCCGTCGTCGAAGATGGCGACGTGGTGGGCTGCGACGCGCGGTCGGGACCCGACTCCCCCGTGGTCTCTGCTCGGCACGATGTTCGGGTGAGTGCGGCCGCTGCTGCCGTTGTCTCTTTCAAGGCACAGCGAACAGCGCGTCTGAAACCTTTTCGCCAAAACTTCAAAATGCAAGTCTTTAATAATGAAAATAAAGGCACGGAAACTATATCGATAAAGATAAAACCGGAGAAAATAAAGAAGCAACATGACCAGTGAACAAAGAAAACAATGTTTCTCGCAGTATTCAGTGCTGGCGCATGCGGTACTGGTATGTGCTTTCCGGATAATCATCGCGTTCTCAGATTCTGCACGGATTCTACGTTAACTCAGCGCAGTCGTGCCTCCTTAATATGGACGCTTTGGTTCCCGAGAAAAGTAACCATAATGCGAGACGTTCCTAGTAGTGAATCATGAATAGAAAGCAGATATTATGGAAACAATGCTCTTCATGATTAGGCACTGCTTCTTTGCATATCGGCGGGCAGTGAAGTGGACATCGCGCAATCTTGCAATCGCCAGGTTTAATATTCTGGTCGCCATTATCATAGCGTTGCTCCTAGTGGTCCACAGACGCTTGATGACGCCTTCTGGTGCGAAGCATCTTCTACTACTAGTGTTCAAACTCCGTACTCATTCGGCTGCTAAGCGAACAGGGAGAATTTTGTTCCCAGCCATTCATGCAATGAGGGAAATAGTAGTGCGCGTTGACCGCCTACCTTGCTTCATTGAAAACATGAAAGCACACACAGACAAAAACGACATTTATACGGCATCTGTACGTTCGTACTGGTGTCCCGTGGTGGTGGTTTTGCGGTGTTCTGCGCAAAAAATTCATGGGTCCGAATGGGCTCCGTACATTTTCACGCTGTCCTTTGTCCGGACGGCGTGTTTCCATGTTAACGAGGCGTAAATAGACTGAAAAAGTTTGTTCCCAGAAAGATTGTCCATAATTCGAGCCTCATGTATTAACGGGGCTCGTATTAACGAAGCACCACTGTAGAAAAATTTAATGCTTGTAGCCACTCCTATCTTGGTTTACGTTGGAATGATAGTGTGCATAGTTGAAATAGATAAATAGCTTGTGGGCGTACTATTTCGTCGCACCATGCCAAAAAAAAAAATAGTTGTCAAAGCTACCCATAAAAACCTTGTGAAAAAAATAATAGTGAGCAATTCGCAATACTACTGAGTACTGCTCAGTGCAACTTGATGCGACATCGGAGAGGAGCGTAAACTTCGCTTGCGCCAAGGCGCTTTATAGACAATTCTTACTACGCAGAAATCGGGAGATTCAAATTGGGGACAAGTGTCCAATGACGTCTGAAAAAAAGCTGGGACATTGCCACGTGCACAATTGTGTACATATTGTATCAAACGATTTAGTTACTTAAAGAATAAATCTGAAGCATTTATACCCTGTATGACAAGATAGTTGCTTCAGCTTCTCGTGCATTCTCAAAGATCTGCTGAAACGAAGGGGGACAAGGTCACCTCAATTTCGTCTACTTCGCTAAAGTTTTCAACCTTTCGATCTTGTCACCTCTGAGCGTTAATTTATTCATTACTCAAATGAGATATAGGCCTTGCAACAAATTCTGAAAACTGCCTTTTTCACGGCTCCGCGTTCTCTGCCTAAATTTCACCCAGTGAATTTTTCCTCTCCCAGTACAAAAAAAAAAGATCTAGTTGTATCCTTTTCTCCACCCAATTAAACGCGCTGGTACGTCCGTCACTTTTTTTATCGCGTACGTGATCAAATTTTTTCTTCGCTGCAGATGCTGGTAAAAATACCTGCCGACTCTTCGTAGACCAGCCGACGCTTCGACACTGAGGGCGACTGCATCTGCCAACTGAGCCAGCCCGGCGACATCCAGTTGCATGACAAGCTATTTTATTTTATTCGTATATTTTTATTTTTGCTATTTTATGCGGTGAAAGAGAGTGAGAACGATGAACTCTGAGGTCTATGTGCGTACACAGCGCAAGCTCTGGTGGCGCACATATTGTGCGAACGGAGTTAAAATATTGCTCATCTGAATTATGTAATAGCACATACCATTAGCAACAAGCCGTACGTAATTTTTAGAAAGAAAGGACAAAATGATTATCTCCAAAACGAACTGTAATATTGCTTCATCACTTTAAACAGCGAGAAATGATTTATGCTATGCAGTAACTTCATTACTGGGCATCAGCGCCTAGGAGTCATTCATGTGCAAAATGGCCACATATCCCTTTCAATTGCCTGGCTGTTCTTCTCTACAGATATCGAGATCTTGATAACTCTTGGAACGAATAAATTCGAGGAATGTCGACACGTACACAAAATATGGTTGGAAAGGAACCTGTCCTTTAGCGCAAGCATACATATGCAATATTGTTTATTTATTTAAATATACTGTCAATCCCCAGAGGGATTGTAACAGGGGTGGGTTCAAGAAACATTTTTTACAGTATTGGTAAGAAATTGAAGAGGCAACACAGAATACTTACTGTGTTTGAAAATACATATGTAACAATGGTTGGTACACAATTTGTAAAATTAGGATCGTAAAGCAAGAAATGAAACACCAAACACTGAAAGCAAAATGACCAATGTAATAACGACGCAGATATCGTAAAATAGTCTTACTCTGCTTTTGGCCACAATAGCGCTTCTTCTACAAGCTGGGTAAACTTATCGGGCGAGCTCTGTTGTGCAATTACTGGATCAAGTTTGTTCCACTCGCGCACTGCGAGAGGAAAAAAGGAGTAGAGAAAGGCGTTGTTTTAACACGAGAACTCCTGAAGCATGAGAGCGTATTTGCGGCGTGTGTTTCTAGAACAGTTGATACTAATAAAGGCTAAGGGATCAATCTTAAAGGAATTGTTAAGCAGTTAAAATAGCTTCAAGCGGTGTACGTTTGCTCGGTTAGTCAGCGTCGGAAGGCCTGCGCGATCCAGTAGTTCAGTTTGGGAATCGGTGCGGCGGTAGCTATTGAATAGGAATCCAACAGCCTTGCGCTGCACGCTTTCTAACATGGTCACATCGTTTTTTCACGTACGGAAACCGAGTTATGTTGACGTATTGAAGAACTGGACGAATAAGGGTGACATACGCGAGTTGCTTAGTGCAGGGAGTTAAATGACGCAGCATACGTTTCACAAAAAAGTTTGTTCGTAGCTTTTTTTGTGATCTTTCGAACGTGCGTTGACCAGCTAACATCTGATGTGGGACGTTGTTGAGGCGATATTCAAAATTTAACGGTGTCTTTTTCTTCTTGGTTTCAAAAGTGTGGTATTCGTTGCAGGTCCTTTCGTGCTCTCCACATGGCATTCAAAAGTTTCATAGTCTCTTCGCAGTTTCTGTTTGGCAGTTCTCATGGAAAGGACACAGCGCGATAATCTTTTGTACGTTTGGAAAAAAGCGGTCTTGTCTTGCCGCACTTGTATCTAAGGCAAGTGTGGCTGAGATTCATGTTTCTGCGTGGTCAGAGCGACCCTTTCCTGCGGAATTCAGTTCGGCTGTCTTCGGCTTTGCCGTAATAAGTTGCTTCCCTTGAAAACGGGTTGCAATGCAGTCCAAGTCGATTTTGAAAGACGCGATGTTTGCTTTCCGGTTGCTGAATGCTCGCTTCAGTTCGCATTAGCTTTCAAATGTCACGCATAAGCAACTATACTCGAATATTTGCTTGACTGTCTTCCTCGAGCCAATGTACCGATCTTTGTATAGTGGAGGCCGAAGAGAAAATTCGTTTAAAAAAGACAATTTTCTTTATGTTGCACACGCGTACGTTGCCGGTAAAACATGGATGGAGGAGAAGGCATTGTTTTCTATGGTCAGCTGACTGCTGGTTGTGTCACAAACCTGAGTCTGTTGAAGACGCATTTATTGACTGCTGGAATGCGCTGCTCTTTTTAAACGCGATCCAGCAGACAATAAAGAAAGAATTACCCTCGATGCCGTTAGGGATACGACTCCTAGGCGTAGAACAATCTTTCTATATACGATGTCGTCTTCCTTCTTGACCAGCACAGTGTATTTGGCGCAGCAGGATGGGTGTAAGAAAGTGGAAGAAGATGCGCGATCTGTCAGCGATTACTTCAGAGAGAACGTGCTTAAGCTGCAAGAAGTGTACAAAGCGCTGTGCTTTGGTGATGCAGTGATGGAGGGGATGGGAACAACCCTCAAGTGTGAGTTCCTCCTCGTCTAAGAGTCCACAAGCCTGGAGCGGTTATGTTCCTTGAAACGGTTCTGAGTTTCTGCATTGAGAGAAACTTATCCGCTCCTGATTTTGAGAATTGAGTGGCGAACTTAATCTGTTTGCTCCCTGCTGTAACCTTTCGAAGCAGACAATAAAGAAGAAAGTGTCCCCCTTGGCTCAGTTCGTCCTTGGCTCACGGCGTCCGCTTCCGAGGATGTCCTACACCCCTCCCACCACAAACGCACTCGAGCTATCCTGGCGCTGGACCTTACCAAAGCATTCGACAATGTACATCACACTGCTATTTTGGACTCTCTCTCCTCCCTCCATGTCGAACCCCGTGTCCATACTTACATCACCGCTTTACTCGCCCACCGCACAGCCGAAATCTCACGCGGCCCACTTTCTTCTCCTTTCTCCCTTGTCAGCAAGGGTACCCCCCAAGGTTCTGTCTTGACCGCGCTTCTTTTCAACATAACCCTCTTCCCGCTGGCACGTGCTCTGCGCAGTATTCCAGCTCCATCTCATGCTTTCTACGCCGATGGCATCAGCCTCTGGGTGACCACCGGCTATCTTGGCGATATAGAGGCCACTCTCCAGGCGGGCGTGGACTCGGTGGTTCACGCTCGGGCTATAGGGATGAGCGGCTCCCCGTCCAAATCGGAGCTTGCGGCCCCCATGTCGCCTTCTCCTCTCGCCGTCTACCTGGACGGCACACGCATTCCTCTCGTCTCTACCCTCCGCATCCTAGGACTATTTGTTCAGTCCAACGACAAGCACCACACTTATCACTCGACTCACGAACACTGTACATCAGACCATCCACCTCGTACGCCGCATTGCCAAACGCCACCACGGCATGCGCGAAAACCACCTCCGCCGCTTGGTCCAGGCCTTTGTTCCAAGCCGCTTCATCTATTTACTCCCTTATCTCTTCCTTTCTCGCACCGAGGAGGACAAAGTCAACAGCCTCATTGGCCAGGCGTATAAGTTGGTCCTGTCCCTTTCCACATCTACCTCGACGGCTCGGCTATTGTTCATGGCCGTCAACAACCCCCTTACGGAGCTGACGGAGGCCAATCGTACGGCGCAGCTCATCCGTCTCTCCCGCACCCGTCCGGGTCGCGCTCTTCTCACCACCCTTAAGCTCTCCCCTCTTATCCCCCTTCCCACCTCACTGCCCATCCCTTCCCAAGTCTCTTCCCTCCTAGCCGTTCATCCGCTCCCTAAGAATATGTATCCTGAACCCCACCCCTTCCCCAGAGTAGCGCGAGCCTCAGCTGTCTGGCGTGAGTACGGACGGAAACCTGCTGTGGCTTATTTGGATGCCGCCTTGTACAGCCCCTACCGAGCCCACACCCTTGCACTCACTGACAACTCTCTGCAACCCATTCTTACTGCTTTAGTCTGCACTTCGACCTCTGTAGACGCCGACGAGGCAGCTATTGCCCTTGCCGTCACGCAGACCTCCGTGGAATACATATTCAGCGCCCCGCCGCGGTGGCTCAGTGGTTACGGCACTCGGCTACTGACCCGAAAGACGCGGGTTCGATCCCGGCCGCGGCGGCCAAATTTCGATCGAGGCGAAATTATAGAGGCCGGTGCACTGTGCGATGTCAGTGCACGTTAAAGAACCCCAGGTGGTCGAAATTTCCGGAGCCCTCCACTACGGCGTCCCTCACAGCCTGAGTCGCTTTGGAACGTAAAACCCCAATAAAACAAACAAACAAACAAACAAACATTTTCACCGACTCCAAGCCTGCGGTCTACACCTACGCGGTTGGACAGGTGGCACATCCCTTCTCGCCCCATCCAAATCATCTGGGTGCCCGCTCACGCGGCCCATCCGAACTTGAACTATAGTGAGCCGAGTCTTTAACATACTTGGCAAAATTGGTTATGAAAAGTATAATAATTCCCTACAAATGTCGTAAAAGTAATTGAATTACATTACAAATTACTGCTCTCAAAAAGTGATGAAACTACATTACAGCTACTTTCAAAAAGTATTGAGAATTACTTTAAAGACTTTTTAGTTTTAACGCATAAAGTGGCACTTTGGTCATAGTCTTCATCATCATCAGCCTGACTACACCCACTGCAGGGCAAAGGCCTGTCCCATGTCTCTCCAATTAACCCTGTCCTTATTACGGACTTATTATTCTACACTAGATTGCACTTCTAGTTAACAACTTTACTTTTGAGATTAGTGCATAGAGTAACATAAAAGTAAAGAGCGGACACTCGGGCCCTTTCGCGGCCGAGTTCGGCGCTTCCCCGTTTCCGCCAGATGGCACTGAACGTGCAAATAAAAAAAGGAAAAAGAGTACGGTCTTGGCATATCTTGGCTTGCAGTGACGTGCGCTGCGCGCCTACGGCCGCAGTTACGTCAGCAACAGCGGCGTCTTTTAAGTGCGTCAAGCCAACGGGCAAGCACGCCCAGGCGGCAGTGTGCGACGGACCGACGGTGTGAGCGGCTGTATTTTTTTGCGGCGTCTGCAAGCTTCGTGGGCACGTCCGTTTTGTGTACTGCTGTGGTGCTGCGACGGTTGTTTCTTCCACCCCGTGAACTGTCCAACAAGAAGCTGCAGCTGTCGGCCTTAAAGGCGGCGGCGGCGGCTCTTCCTAAGCACTTCCAAAGAGGCAACAAAGCTGCGTCAAGGGCAGATGCCCACCACCAGGTTTTGACAGTAGAGCCTCCAAGATTCCTGCTTAGGCCTATCATCTCTGAGGCCAGTGCGTTTCCCCGGGTCCGCTAGGTGCGCTGTGCACAAAAGTCGGCATCGAGGCACCCTAAAGTCGGCCGCTGGGGCCTACGGGAGTGTCCGCTCTTTACTTCTATATTACTCTATGATTAGTGGATTAACTGAGTATAGAATATAATTTCCTATTAGCGAGGAACGGTAGGGAAGAAATTTTTGTTTTCAAAATCTTCCTTCTTGGGAGTTCGTGACAGGCGGCTGAATCGGCCACCCCAAGTTCGGTCAAAGAAATCCCCCCCCCCAACGCAGGTGGTTGACGCATGAGCTTACCTCCACCAGAGGAGATATACTTAAAATACCGAGAACATTTATCAGGCCACGGCAATAAACCGCGGATAGTCTGTCTTTGGGATTGTATACAAGCCCCAGAAGGAGGCCTACAAAAATTTGTCTCCACAGAGGGAGCGCAGGCTTACTAAGTGCAGAGACCTCCATGATACACTCCACATCGCTTGTACCGAACGGAACTCGTTTGGACCTCCTGATGAAGAGCATTGATGTTACAAATTCTGTACAAGTTAATTCAACTTTTTTTGTGTGCTGTTCTCCCTTCATCAAGAAAACCGATCAAATTTCTTTGTCCAATGTGTTCTCTTCAATGAAAAGCCACTTGTTTGTTTGGTAAGGTCCAGTTTATTCAAATTAGTTACTTATTTCTTGTACAACGCGTTCATTCCGAAGGTGCTGCTCTCTGGCGAATGTTTTTAAGTCTGTGTGTGTGTGTGTTTTTCCTTTTTGCCGATAGATGGCGGAAGCATTCAAGCGCGCTTATGTCCGCTCGCTTTCGCTTTCAGGGCGGGAATGTCTGCCGATAGATGGCGGAAGCATCTAAGTGCGCTTAAAGTCACTGGAACTCTGAAAGTACCGCTGCTACCGCTGCTGTTTTCTCTTTGCCGCCGCACCGCCTATTGGCCACTTGCAATTACGTGATTAGGCGCTGCCGTAGATGGTCCACTCGCTCTAGGAGCCGACGGGGCGAAGTCATGGGCGCAGTGCTTCCGAGGTGGTTGGGCGGCGTGTTTTACGAAGTAGCGCGTTCGGTATCGCGTCTGTGTGCGTGCGTGCGTGTGTCTGTTAGCGTGTGCGCGCGCGTGTCTGTGCCTCTATTTGAGCGTATATCTGCGTGCGTGTCTGTGCGCGCGTGTGTCTGCGTGCGTATCTGTGTGCGCGCGTCTTTGTGCGTGCGTGTGCGTGTCTCTGTGCGTCGTGTGTCTGTGTTTTTGTGCGTGTTACAGCTATAAATGTCTTCAGAGACGTTGCTTTACGAGATTTTTTTCCCTGCTGGTCATCGATATTGGCCAATGAGGCTTCGACAAAAAAATAATAAATTGCGGCGTTTAACGTCCCGAAGTGACACGTTAGCTATGAGGGGTGCCGAAGTGGACCGCAGTGGGGTAATTTATGCCACTTGCAGTTATTTAACGCGTACTTGCATCGCACTGCGCACAGGAGTTTTTGTATTTCGCCTCCATCGAAATACAGCCACAGCGCGTCCGCATGCTATCTGGCTATCTGGCCGCACAGTCTGAGCGTTGGCCCCCTCGTCGACCTTGGGGTCGCCCAAGTACCTACCACAATCCTCTGACCGGCAACTGACTACACGGAGGGAAGAACAGGCGGCAGGAAACAGTAAGCGTAAAGGGAACGTTTTATACACAGCAGACTTCCAAGTGAACCGGTTTACTAAACGTTTTGCTATATCCCGCTGGTATCTACGCAGCTTGCCGGCTTTACAGTTTTCCAGGCGCCGAAAACATGCATTTGCGAACCTCGCACGGAATCGACAAGCCTACTTCTTGCGTTGTTAGCTCACACCCGTGGGCTCAAGAATACGAAAGGCTGCGCAGCTGTCGTGCGACGCTTTCAAGGTTTTCGAAATCCTCACCTCATCTAAGCTCTCAATCATGAATACTTTCACTGATTAATTTTTGCGCAAAACCGATGAACAAGGCAACCGCATGGGAGACTTTCTTCGCCTAGGAGACGACGCGCTCGCCGCGGGGGACCACCTCTGGCAACATACCAATGTTGCCCACGCGCCGCCCGCTGGTTGCGGTACTTTCAGAGTTCCAGTGGCTTTAAGCGCGCTCCTCCGTTTTCAGGGCGGGGACACCCTTTGTACCACCCCGTGCCGCCGTTTCCCCCTCGCCGGTCGCGTACAGTGCGCTATGCGTGTGGCGTGGTTCGTATGCGGTTACGTGGCGACTGGAATAATACGACTGAACTGGAAATATGCAGTACGCTGTTGGTTCGCTCATAGCGATAATATTCTGGCACTTTTGAGTGTGTAGTGTGCATCGTACAATCGCTCTATTCACACGGCAACCGAAAATGAATGACGGACTGCTGTGTTCCCCAGTCACCGGCTGCACTGAAATAGGACAGCGGTGATTTGCTGTTCATTCGCAGTTGTAATTTATAGTGTCATGGTCGCCGAATTCGGTAGAATTATGCTCCATTTGTTGTTCGTAAGTAAGGACTGGGCGCAGGGCGCGAATTTTCTCGGGTATGAACAGAAGCGCGGAGGATGACCTGCCAAATATAAATATTTCTACAAGTTAACACCCAAATTTTTAACCATTCTTTGGGAACCCTTCGTCTTATTACTGCACCATATGCGGAGAATTCCACCAAGTAGTGGCAAATTTCTCTTCCAAACTGTTCGTCGCACCACACTGCTCTGAGGAGTACAGCTGTGACATGTGTGAAACCTGTTGGCCATACTTTCGTAACTGCTTGTTCCGCAAAAGGGTCATGCAGCGGTTATGTTTCCCTCTGAACGGTTTTGACTACTTGTTGATTGATGGTTCGATGAGATGAAGTTTTGCTGACTCGTATTTGTAAGCAGGCAAGTGCAGTGCTAAGTTATGGGGTCACCCGCGAGCAGCCGGCCGGGAAGGCGCGCTTCCGTGCCAGCTATGCGCGGGCGTTCTCGTGTCCCCAACCCGTGGCGCAAAGTCACAGCCACGGCGGGTTCGGACGAAGTAGGCAACGAACAGAGTACGCTAGGAAACCGTTTATTTACCTAGCGCAAGGCAAAGCACACTGCGGAAGAATGTTCTATCCGATAATAGATGGTTCAGCAGCTTACCAAGTCGTCGTCGACTGGCGTTGGATAATCCGGGAGGGCGCGGGCAGGAGACGGGGTCGGCGGGGCAATAGGGCAGTCACCGCGGCGAGAGGAGAGACTGGACAGCCTTTGTTCCCGCGTGAGCTCTCCTTAAACCCCTACGACATTGCACCCCCTTGAGCAACCGGTTGCAACCAAGAGGGGTCGTTCACCCCGTTCCTAAGACGCCAGAGCGTAGGCGTGACGTCACGTCCGAGCTGAGGGTGAGGAGAGCGGCCGCGTGCCCCCCTCTCCCCATGCCCGGCGGCGGGCGCTTCGTCGCGTGACTCAGCGCGGGGCGGCGAGGGATATCTGTATATACCACATCCTCCCCTCCTTAAGAAGCCTCCCGGACAGAGAAGCAGGCGCACACATCACTTAATCTTCTCCGCCATCCAGGGATCGAAGTTCTTCGGCTCCCGCCGGTACACTTGTTGATGTCCGCGCCACGCCCGCACCGATCAGCTGGTCCGTAGGTTTGGCCACCCGCGAGATGCCGACACCGAAAGGTGGCTTGTTATCGGTCGCCTTCTTCCGATTACCCGCGCTTGCACCGCTCCGGTGAAGGTGGTTGACCTCCCCCGTGGCAACGGCCGAGAATGCTTGGAGGCCAGGTTCGTGGACGCGCCGCTCTGAGAGACTGGGTCAGGTGGCTTCAGAGGCGAGGGCCCAGGGTTGAGGTGGTAAAGGGGGCCGCGGCTGCTCTTTCTTCGTTTGGACAGCTTGCTCTTGGGTAGGCGGGTGCGGCGGCGTACAGTCGGCAGGCGTTAGGCAGGCGGTTGGCTCCGATGCGGCGTGGCAGGTAGCAGGGGCGCCTGGCTGCTGCAGGGAGGCGGCTTCAGGTCGCGGGCTGGGCGTAGCGGCGGGCCATGGGCGCGGCGCGTTGCCGAAGCTGGATGGTGGCTTCTAGTTGGTAGACGTGAACGATGTCGTTCTGGTGCGCCCTGCTTCTTTTACATCTGCGCTGAAAAGGTCAACACAGAAGTAACCAACTCCCGCAGCGCGTGCTTCGTAGCTGTTCGGCCCTCACGAGAGTCATGAGGGCTAACGCAAGTAAGTCTCACGTAACATTGATCGGCATGAGCGGCCCGTACGTTCATGCATCTAACGAGACTGCGTGTCGGCCTGCGCCCTCGCTCTACTCCGCGTAGGCAGATTTTATTTCTGCCTACGGCGCAAGTTATAGCGGGACGCAGAGTTCGCCGGCTGATCGCAGCGCTCGTTCTCCGACTGCGGCGCGGGTCGGGCTGTGTCCTGAACCCACTCATCTCGCTGCACGTAGCGTTTCAGGTCGCATACGTGCACCGGTCCGCCTGTCGGTTTCGACCGCAAGTCCTCGAGCCTGTAAACGAGCGAGGAAAGCTTCTCTCGCACGCGAAACGGCCCGATCCATTTCGGCGCCAACGAGGCCGCGAACTGTCTGCTAGCATCGCTCAGAACGTGTTGGCGCCGAAGCACGAGATCGCCCACTTCGTAGTGAACATCCCGGTGCGAGCGGTCGTACTGTGCTTTCTGCTGCGCCCTAGCAGTGCTCAGGTTGCGGCGAGCCTTGCGTAAGGCTCGTCATCTCCGTCATCTTAGCGCGCAGCTGCGTCGCGTATACAGCTCGTGCTGACGAAGCGACTGGCGTCTTCCTGCTGTCCGTTAGAACCCGGTCCATCGGATTTAGCAGCTCTCTACCCAGATTGAGAGGAGACGGCGCATACCCAGTCGAGCGGTTAACGGTCGAACGCAAAGCGAACGCGATCTCGGGCAGATAGGAGTCCCAATCTTTGTGCCTCTCAGAGTACGCGACAAGCATGTGCTTAATGTTGCGGTTGACTCGTTCCGTGGGGTTCGACTGAGCATGATAGGTGGTCGTTTTCTTGTGCTTAATGCTGAGTGCAGTGCACGAATCTACGAACACCTTCGCAGTGAAGTAGGACGCGTTGTCCGTTATCAGCTGCTCTGGGAAACCGAACCTGGTGAATACGTCCATCAGCTTCTCCATGATCACTCGTGCCGTCAGCTTTCTCAGGGGGAAAAGTTCAACCCACTTGCTGAAGTGATCCGTGACCACCAGCAGGAACTTGTTCCTACTCGGTGTCGTGGGATACGGTCCCATGATGTCACACGCCGCGATTTTCCAGGGAGTCTGGCTGTTAATCGGCTGCATGAGGCCGGGCGGTCGTCCACCCCGGGGCTTCACGCTTTGGCACACATGACATGAGCGGGCGTAGCGTGTTACGTCCCTTTTCATGCCAAGCCAGGTAGCAAAGCGACACAACTTAATGTAAGTCTTGGGGCCGCTTGCATGCCCAGCGATGCACGAGTCATGAAAGTAACGTAACAGTGCCGCTCTCAACACTCGCGGTATCCCCACCTTGAACGCCTCACTTGTGTCGTTCTCGGAGGGGATATACCTCAGCAGGACGCCGTCGGAATCCAGCAGATAAGAATCCAGCGCGCTCACAGCACTACCAGCTGATTCCAAGCGCTCCGCACCGACAGCAAAACGAGCTGTCCCCGTGTGCGCGGCGGCCGGCCGCCCGGCTCCCGGAGCCCGTCGAACACTTTTCGACAAAATGAATCCATCTGCTGAGCTTCGAGCAACTCCTTTCTGCTGAACGCGATCCCCACGGAACTCGCGTAGTCCACGTGGTTCACGCTCTCGCCTGGGGTCAACGGTCGGTCCGTGTCCCTTACATCGGCTACGGCTGGGGACAATCCCTCACTCTCTCTCTCTGTCGGGTGGTCGGTCGCGTGACCTTCCTCGCCCTGGACAGGCGCTCGCGAGAGTGCGTCAGCCACGGCGTTGTTCTTCCCTCTGCGGTAGCGCACGGTAAAGTCGTAGCGCTGCAGCAACAGGGCCCAACGCGCCAGGCGGCCGCTCGGCTCGCTGAGTCGTCTCAGCCATGTGAGCGCCATGTGATCCGTCTCGATCACAAATGCCACCCCGTCGACGTAGTAGTCGAACTTCCGCAGAGCAAAAACTATCGCGAGACATTCCTTCTCAGTCACCGAATAGTTTCTCTCTGCCGGCGTCAGTGAACGGCTCGCGAACGCTACCGGTCGGAGGACGCCTTCATGCTCCTGAAGCAACACTGCTCCTAAGCCCATGGCGCTTGCGTCGGTTTGAATCACAAACGCCCTGTTTAGGTCGGGTAGCTGCAACTCAGCCGTGTCCGCAAGCACCTTGGTGAGGTTGCGCAGTGCAGCCTCTTGCTCGTGACCCCAACTCCAGCGCTCGCCCTTCTTCAAAAGCTTTGTCAAAGGTGCCTGCAGCGCTGCGCAATCCGGGATGAACTGGCGATAAAAGTTCGCCATTCCCAGGAAGCGTCTGAGACCAGCTAGATCTGACGGCGACGGAAACTTAAGCAAAGCCTCGAGTTTATCCTCGCACGGCAGAATGCGGCCTTTGTCGATCGTGAACCCCAACAGTGTTATTCGGGTCGCGGCGATCTGCGCCTTCTTCGGGTTCAAAGTGATTCCCGCGGACCTCAGCCTCTCTAGGATGTCCCTCAAGTGGCGCAGGTGTTCCTCGAGCGTTTTCGAGTACACCACGATGTCGTCTAGGTATGCGAGCGCGTGGTGCCACTTCGCATCTCCCAGAACACGGTCCATTAGGCGCTGATAAGTAGCGGGTGCTCCTACCAAGCCAAAAGACATTCTCTTGAATTGGAAAAGACCTCTGTGACAAGTGAAAGCAGTCTTCTCCTTATCACGCTCATCCATTTCAACCTGAAAGTATCCGCGGCTAGCATCGAGCGTAGTAAAGTACTTCGCCCCACCTAGGTTGGACACTAGAGAAGAAATGGTTGGTAGAGGGTACGCATCCTTCCTCGTAACCTCATTCAGTCTGCGGTAGTCCACGCAAAGCCGATATGTATCGTCTTTCTTTGGGACTAAGACTACCGGGAAGCCCCAAGGGCTGTTAGACCTCTCAACAACGCCAGTATCGATAAGTTCGTCTAAGGCGCCGTCTAGTGCTTTTCTCTTAGCCAAGCTGATTGGTCTAGGATTGCACTTCCAAGGCAGTGCATCACCCGTGTCTATTCTGTGCCTTACTAGTGTAGTGAGGCCAGGCCGGTCCGTGAATGTCGCGTTGAATTCGTAGAGGAGAGATGACAAACGTGCCTTCTCCCTCTCCGATACGCTGTTCACCTCCGACAACAAAGGGTGCATTGACCTCCCTGGCACGGTAGAACAGCTTTCTACCGCGACAACATTCTCTGTGGGCCCTTTCTCAGCGGCGACTGTCCGCCCGCATGCTTGTTTCCGGGCCGGCGGGGGTGATTTTCCACGGTCACTCCCCGCTAGCTCCGCGTTCGGAGCCGTAATTGACTGCGAGGCCGCGGGCGCTTTTGCAAAAAGCTTCAAGGCGCCGGTGGTGCGCTCTCGATAGCCTCCGCTGGCTATGTCTATCACAATGCCTGTCTTGGCTAGGAAGTCTCGCCCAAGAATTACAGGAACGGATAAACAGGGAAGATGAACGAGGCGTTGTCGCCGCACGCGTCTTTCCCAGCGAACCACTATCCTAGCTGCACCGCTGGATTGCGCTGTGCCGCTCGCGAGGCGAAAAGTGGTATCGCACTCTCTCAACCGGATTTTGTTCTGGCGGAGATGGTTTAGCACTTCGTCACCGAACAAAGAAGCGCTTGCCCCTGTGTCGAGTAACGCGGTGAATTTCTTTCGAGCTATCGTTAGCTCGATGAACGGCGCTGGCAAGTCAACAGGACTTCCTACGCGACATGCCAAAGGCGCTAATAAACCGGGGTTCTCTGTGTAAGCCGCGCGGGATCGAAGGTCGATCACCGGCGGCTGTAGCCGTTTCCCGACCGTGTTTGGTCACGGGCGGGGAGGCGGCCACAGTCGCGGGCGAAGTGCCCCGGCTGGTCGCACCGGTAGCAATGGTTGCTCGGGCTCCGACGGGCTGGGCGCTGGTCGCCACGTTCCGGTCGGTCGTCTCGATCTCGCGGTGCGGACGGTGGGGGCCGCTCGTGCGGCCGCGTGTCGGCCTCGCGATCTCGGCTACAGGTGTTCCGCTCTGCGGCAGCGTGTGCTGTTCGCAGCGCGTAGCTGAATGGGTCCAAAGCGCGGTCGGACAATTCCCAACCCCTCGGGACACGCTCGTCAGCAAACTGTGCTGTCGCTTCAGCTCTAGACGGACTACGCGCTGAGCTGCCATTCCACGCGCAGCGCGGCTCAAGTGACTGCGATGCAGGTGGCGGCGGCCGATACGCTCGCGCAGAGAGGATGTCTCCCTGAATGCGCTTCGCCTCAGCTGCTAGCTCGTCCAGGTCTCTAAACCTGCCTCCTCTCAGGTAGGCCGCGAAAGTCGGGTGCGCTTGTCGTGTGACACGCTCAACTTTCTCCGTGTTTGTGGCGCGAGGGTCAGCGAGGCGATACAGTTCGTCCATCGCTCGGACGTACTCTAACAAAGACTCGTCGGGGTGCTGGGTGCGGAGTTCCAGCTCCCGCCTCAAACGCCACTCGTAGTTTGCGGGAAGGAATTCGTCGCGGAAGCTTGCGCTAAACTCCTCCATTGTCCTCGCTCGGTTACCGGTTAGTCGGTACCAGCGGGCCGCTTGCTCCGTCAAAGAAACAGGCACAACACGCGCGAGCAGTTCGGCGTCTGCGATTCCTGTCGCTTGCTGATAACGCAGCAGACGGTCGAGGTACTCATTAGCCCCTGTTCTGTCATGGTACCCCGTGTAGGTAGGTATGTCTATCCTAAGACGGGGTGCCTGGGCCGGGGCTTGCAAATTGTTTTGCAACATACCCGCTAAGCTCTGCATAACTTGCATCGCGTTCTGCAAGAGCACCTCGGATGACTGCGGACTAACGCCCCCGGAGTTGGGCGCAGCCGCTGATGGCGTCGAACAATGAGGCGTAGGTGCCCTATTGTTCGCACCACGGAGCGGCGAGGTGCCCGATGTGGTGCCCTCCGTACCAGGCCTAAGTCCTGCCGACGCGCCCGGGAATGCAACTCGGCTATTCCGCGTGGAACACTCAAGATTTACGCCTTCCAAAGGCAAGTCAAGTAGGGAGCCCTGGCTCTGTGCCGCTAGCTCTGACAGCATGAACAAAGACTGGAAGTCAGGCCTATCAGCTGCCATCCTTTGTTAGCGCGTCGACAGTCGTTCGCTCCAACAAAGTACACTGCTCAATGCCTAGTTCGCCCCACGTTCGGGTGCCAAGATATGGGGTCACCCGCGAGCAGCCGGCCGGGAAGGCGCGCTTCCGTGCCAGCTATGCGCGCGTTCTCGTGTCCCCAACCCGTGGCGCAAAGTCACAGCCACGGCGGGTTCGGACGAAGTAGGCAACGAACAGAGTACGCTAGGAAACCGTTTATTAACCTAGCGCAAGGCAAAGCACACTGCGGAAGAATGTTCTATCCGATAATAGATGGTTCAGCAGCTTACCAAGTCGTCGTCGACTGGCGTTGGATAATCCGGGAGGGCGCGGGCAGGAGACGGGGTCGGCGGGGCAATAGGGCAGTCACCGCGGCGAGAGGAGAGACTGGACAGCCTTTGTTCCCGCGTGAGCTCTCCTTAAACCCCTACGACATTGCACCCCCTTGAGCAACCGGTTGCAACCAAGAGGGGTCGTTCACCCCGTTCCTAAGACGCCAGAGCGTAGGCGTGACGTCACGTCCGAGCTGAGGGTGAGGAGAGTGGCCGCGTGCCCCCCTCTCCCCATGCCCGGCGGCGGGCGCTTCGTCGCGTGACTCAGCGCGGGGCGGCGAGGGATATCTGTATATCCCACAAAGTCCAGGACAAATTTAACTGACACACTTATTTTTTATTTCAAAACTTCAAGAAAGAAATCATCAAAAGCGGCCGATTCACAAAACAGTTTCGCAAAATGAACCTCTGATAACCACTTCGCTTGAATCCCATTATCCCTCCCAAGCTAGATTAAAAAAAGGGAGTCGGAGCAATGCGGGCCGCCTTCCTCGCTTCGGCGGAACCGTCTGCTCTAGTTTCGAAAAGACGCTGTCTTGTCTTCTCACTCAGTAATATTCGGGCAAGGCAACAGACCTGCCATTAAGGTATGGGTCTGGGATAGTTGGAAAACCACGTTTGACCTAAAGCGCCCAGAAAGGCACGGACGACTCAACGGAATAGACAAGCTCTCATCCCCGCAGCTGTCATCAAGAGAGGCAATAAAAAAAAACGTAAACTCCAGGAAATGCCTGCCGAGAAACACGCGTGACGAATTTCACTGATGTGGCTGCGTGACGCCAAGAAACAAGCCTTTTTAAGCATGAAATGCTTTTAGCTCCCGTTGTCGGCAGTGTGGTGACGTCACGCCGAGACCAAGAGCCAATATCCGGGCACTGAATTCCACTCATCCGGGCACTTAATTCCACACATCCGGGAGCTCGAACGAGAGTATCCAGGCGCCGTACTAGATTTAACGAGACTCAAACGTGGTCTGTTAGGGGCTTTGAGAGAGAGCCGCTTAGAGCAAGAGGGGAGCTCCAGGGCGAGAACGGCTTTGGGCGGAAACACTGCTTTCGCGCCGTCCCCAAGGATGGCGCCGCAGTCCCACACTCACGCATGTAAAAGTGCGGCCGCTGGGCCTCCAGCTCATGACGTTTCCCCCTTTGGCAGCCAGATGTATACACGCTCGCGGAGTATTCGAACGCGCTGCATATACATTCTTGTCAGGCCTGCGTCTCGTCGTGTCCGCGTGCGCTTCTGCACCGACCTGCATTTCAATGCCGCCACCGTCGCAGCTGCTTAGCCGAGCAATGGAGCCTGATGAAAGGAGAGGTAGGAAGCGTCTTGCGGAAAGCGATCGCTTTGCGAGTGATGCGGCGCAGCAGAAGACTGCTCGCCCCTGACGACAACGCCATGATTATACGGCCGCTCCCGAAAGCGACAAGGCCGCCACGGTTCGCGGCTACCTACCAAAGCCCGCACAATTGCAGGCGATCGTTTCGACGCAACAAGAAGAGTGTGGTGTGGTGTGTTGAACACTAGACCCATTTCAAGATTTTAATTAGTACCAACCAGTGTGCCATGCCCGTAAATATTTCATGCTTACTCCAATCTTGGTTACGGGAGAGGCACAGATTTTTTCTTTCTAAAGCGGAAAAAAGGGGGTCCTATCGTTGGCGTTATGTAGTCGTGACTTCTTTGCCTACTGAAGCACAGAATCTACGTACGCTGCCAGGATCCCTTACAAAAAATTCTTTAGACAGTCCATAGACTGTCTACTTTAGTCTATGAAGTCTATATACTCTCTATAGACAAATCCTATAGACTGGTCTATATATAGCCTATAGATTTATGGCCATACACTTTTAGTAGACTTGTCTATAGACATTCTATAGGCAAATGTCTACTGAAAGTCTATAGGTCTATAGGAAGTCTATAGATCTATCAATATATAGGAAGTCTATAGGAAGTCTATGGACGATCTAAACACTTATGGCCATACATTTCCTATAGAGTTGTCTATAGACCGTCTATAGACACTTGCTAAAGACGGCCTATAGACTTATGGCCATAGACTTCCTGCAGATTCCTGTCTATAGACAGTCTACAGACAAAAGTCTACTGGTCCAGTAGACATATGTCTATAGACTGTCTATAGAAATTCCATAGGTGCGCGGCCTGGCAGTTCTATAGACCTTTGTCTATAGACACAGTCTACAGACCTGTGTCTGCTAAACTATTGGCAGACCATTATCTATAGACTATAGACTGCCTATAGACAGACAGTCTACAACCGTTGAAAAAGGTCACCAGACCGAGGTCACAAATGACACGATCAATAGACTTACAAATTTAGCTGATTTCCAAGCTATCCAGGCCGCGAATATGCAATACGTGCACCATAAGAATGTACCAGAGTAACATAAATGTTGTAAGCAACAGTCCGGCTAGTTTCCTCAGAAGCATTCTTGCGGCCTGTTGTCTGCAGTCAATCATCCGGGAATGTTCACCTGTACAGCGCAAGGGAAAAAAATAATATAAGAGGAACTGGAAAAATATTCCCATTCAATTTCTACAAATGTGCTTTACAATGAAAGGCATATCCTGGCTATGCCACCCTAGAAAGGCAATCTTGATCTTTTGGTTTGTTTTTATGGGGATCTAAGACCCAAGGCGACACAGGCTATGCGACGCTGAAGTGAAAGGCTGCGGAATAATTTCGGCCACCTGTGCAGAGTACACAGGCCTTTAGCATTCTGCCTCTCTTTCAGGTCGTCAGACGAACATGACAGCCACTGAGCTATCACGCCGGCTTAATCATTTCAGTAAATACACGACTGTTTATAAGTACCTTCATAAAATATTGTTACAAAGACCCATAATCCCTGGAGCATTCTACTCTGAATCCAGTACTGTTACTGATCTCTGTATGACAATACTGTTACAGCCAATACTGATCTCTGTATGGCAATCCTTTTACATTATTTGTAACAGAAGACTGAAGAATTGTGCCACATATCCGCATTGACTCGCTACGAGCTGTTGAGAATGCCACCTCCATAAAATAGATTCAGTGCACCTTACACAGGGATCCAAAATGGAGAATATTGAAGCATTTATTCTTATACCCGCTATAGAAGAAGCGCTTCAAAATACGCTGCGTGACGCCTCGTACACCCGGTCACGTTTTTAAATGGCTCGGGTTTTGCATCGCTAACCCCCAAACCCTGAAGCCTTCCTTACCTCAGTAAGGAAGCCTTCACTGCAGTGACGCGCCCTAATGTCAATCTGAAAGCTTCCTTACTGAGGAGCCCTAACTAAGGTCGTCCTTGGTGCCTCCTCACAGTTAAAGGGACTATGTAAAGAATTGAAAGCCGCTTGTAAATGATTTCAGTGCTTAGAAGTGATGCTCAGAAGCATTCACAACAAGTATGAGTCTTCGGAACTGAGCCGGCAGTTTATTATGAATTTTTAAAAATCGTGTTTTTTTTTTAATTCACGGGCCGTTTGGTGTATTCGTAGGGACCCGTTTAGAAAACAAAATCGGGAAAATAGATGTCTCTAGTCCCATGACGTCGGCAGGCCACCGCACGCTGTCATTCGCTCGAGCCGCGGCAGCCACGACGTCACGGGCACACTCCCGCTAGCGGTGAAAATCGTCTGCTTGACCCGCCGCGCGACCCCCTCGGGCAAGCGCGAGCCAGGGCATTGCCTTCGCGAATATGGTTTCAATTTACCTCTGCCACCTCTTTCTCTCGCAAGTTCGGGAGCCACTCGCAGTGCCTTTTTCAACCGCCCAAGATGAATACGCCTTGCTGTGTCGTCGTTTGCAAACCCAGTGACTGGCGAGGTGTTGAACGCAGGCATGTTATTCCTAGAGACGTGCGTGAGCGAGCTGCCTGGATGGAGCGTATCAAACTGCCAGCGTCGCACGTCTGCCGAAGACTCCGCGTTTGCGGTCGACACTTCGCACCTGACGCTTACTACTATAACCCAGCGCTCGTTCGACAGTCAGGCATGAATGTCAAGCTCCTGAAGCTTCGACCGAAGTCCCTGCCGACACTGTTTCTTCCCGCCGGGAAGGTGAGTTTCCGGCTTTCAGCGATCGGTATGAACGTTTACACGATATGCTCTGTGATGGAAGGCAATTTTATGTACGCGAATTGAATAAAGGTGCCGCATTGACTTAGGGCACAGGACGAACTCGAATCGTTAACTGTCGCGGAGGGCCTTGGCCTGACGGCTACGTACTGCTGCGGTTCACATTCGGCTGCTGCTTCAACATGCAGACTCGGTCCCGACCTTCCTTCACTCTCCCGTCCGTTTTACGAGCGTAATACCGTATGTTCCTTGTGTTCGAAGTCGGGCGGCGCGATTTTGCAATCCCGCAGCCGGGTGTCCAGCATCATTCGACAGCTAGGCCAGTATACACGGTGTTTCACGCCAAGACTTGGAATCATCGGTGTGACGGTCGAACCAGCGCACAAAAAAAAAACATTGTATGAGCCGGGAACAGGTGCTTCGACGGAAATATGCGAACTGACTTGTGCTCCGCGGACGGCCCTTTACTCCGCTGACATTCTTGATGGTGCCGAAGCGTCGCCGGCCTCCGCCATCTGACATTTCCGCGATGGGCCAGCAAGTTAATGGCCCTGCCAGTTAGCTGCAAAAAAATCCTTCGAGAGGTGATCGTGTCACGCTTTTGAATTGGTCGAAATGGTCGTGACGTCACAGTGCGCGAATTTCAAACGGGCCTATTGTACTTTGGGTAGTAACCATGCAACCAATTAAAGGGATGGTATAATGATGCTCCAAGTAAGTGGGACTGAGGTTAGTTAATTGCTTAATTGGCCAAATAGTCTAATTGGTCGAGTTGGGGAATCGAACGAGGGTCTCCGGAGTAGAGATGTGAAGGCCTGAAAAAAACACTGCAATTTTGGAAAAAAAAACGGCTTTTTTTTTCGTTTTTTTTTCGTTTTTTTTTTCAGACAAGAAAAAATGGAAAGAAACATGGAAAATTTCACACTGCAGTTTCAAGGACTTATGATTGCTTGCTTTCGCTTAGGTTTTTGTTTTTCCTTTGATAACCATTACAGTGTGCATCGTTGAACGATTGGAGAGCAGTCGTCATCGTCGGTGCCAGGTAGTGCTTTTAAAATGTTCGTGCTACGAGTACGCGGGTTGAAGGCCAGGTGACATATAAGATCCAGGTTTGACTTAAAAACACACTAATACTTGAACTCATCGCTGAAGCAGAACAAAATGCCTGGAAATTTTACAGCGTAACACACACGGCATAAGTAACACAGGCTGCTGTGCACGTAAGCGGTTTTAGCCAAATACATGCCTAGCTTCTTGATTTCCAACGCAGCGGAGTACAGGACATCCGCAGGAATTTGATCCAGGATAGGGGTCTGGGAGTTAGCGAAGCACGTGGCCCCATCTACCTGGTGGCAAGGCCTTTGCACCAACCAGCCTCTAACTCACTGGCTTGCCGCCTGCTCCAGATGCCACAATCAGCCGCCAGCTGCGAACGAAACTGGTCACGTTTCGGAAACGTGCGAACAAGGATTCGCAACTGGCTTTCAGGAGAACGCGTTCGAAAGCTCGCGTATGTGCAGTCGAACCTAGCTGTGGACACAACTTCAATCCATGCTGCTGAGCGTAGTGCCGCATCCAGCGACAGTGACTCTGAGTCCGATATGGAGTGACTTATAGATCAGTTTTCATGTTCCCCTTCTCGGTGCAATAGAACAAAAAGTTCGTTCCACAAATATGATATTTAGATCTCCATATTCGCCTGAAGTGCAAATCATTATTTATCTTCTCGGTGCAATAGAACAAATTTGTTTCACAATATGACATCTATAACGGCATATTCGACTGAACTTCGGAGCATTATTATTGATCGTTACGCTGTTGCAAATAAATCTGATTTTGACACGTTTTGCAAAATTTCCAATTTTTCATGAAAAAACCATGAAAATAATGTTTTTTTTTCATGTCATTCAAAATTTCTTGAAATTTTACATCTCTACTCCGGAGTGCGAGACGCGCACGCTAACCACTCCGCCATGCCAGCTCGATGGTCTGGAATGAACAAAGGCGCGTCTAGTGAACACGCGTCTTCGTTCACTTCCATCTTCCTTCCTTCCCGTTAAGGAGAGGTTCAGGTGTCCACCGAGATATGCAAGGCAGATACATTTCCTTTCCTCAAAAACCAAGTTACCGACGAGCAAGGCGTAGAACCAAACGGGCGATGGCGTTCTATGGACTCCCTAACAGCGTTGCAAGACGCTGTCGCGTTTCACTCTTAGAGGCGAAGCCTAACATATTAACAACGCATCAGTGACACAAGCAGCACCATCGCGCCTAAGAATTCCGACTCACCGCAGTATAGGTCAACAAAGCGCCCCCCTGAATTTTTATTTTACTTGGAGCATCACTATACCATCCCTCTAATTGGTTGCATGGTCACTAGCCAAAGTACAATTGGCTCCGTTTAAAATTTGTGCACTGTGACTTTACGACCAATTCAAAAGCGTGACATTTCTGTCGACAACTCCTGCTTACAACGATGAGGCATTAAAGGCTTCCGCCTTAAAAATACATTCTTCTCTCAAACGCACGTTTGCTCCTGCAATGGGCTGTGCATAGGCGCCTACTCATCTCAGTTTTCATGTTTTTTAGTATTTCGGTGTTACTATATAGCTCTGAAACCTCGCAAGCTAACGTTAAAAGGAACCCACTGACGGTAGTCCCTGACTGTTTGTTTGTGAATACCTAGGTGATTACGATGCCATAGTTGCGCACTGTAACACGACTGACTGGAAGAATCTTGATGTAGGGTTAATTGTTTGGGTTCAGTAACAGCAATCAAAAAAAGGCTTTTAACCGGTGCTTCTAGCGCAGACTCACTAGAATGTAGTTTATTTAAGTGATTGTCATCCTGGGTCAGCATATGCAATAATGGCTTATAAGAGGACATTGTCTCCCCTAGCCCGTTGGACGAATCGCTCGGAGCCTCAAGGAGACCTCTCAGCAAACCCGATGCCACGAACGCCAGCATAGCTTCCGCGATGAACAAACGTGAAGCAAGCCGCAAGCTTCGTGGTGGACGCGCCTTGGATGCGCTCTGCGGCGCTAAAACCCCTTAAGGGGCTTTACTAGGCACTATCGTAGCGCGCTATCTGTTCGGGCAGTGGCGTACATTGCTAATAGGAGGTTTTAGTGGGCGCCGCCTGATGGCCCTACGTGCGCGCCAAGCGAAGAGGAACAGTAGCGGAAACGAACTTTGCTACTCGCTTAACTACGACTTCTGTAATTGCGATGTTCATAATTACTAACACACAGCGCAGCACATGGTTCTAAAACACCCTTGTAAGACAACACGCATTCACTAGACGCGCCTTTGTTCATTGCAATCCATCGTGCTAGCGTGGCGGAGTGGTTAGCGTTCTCGTCTCGCACTCCGAAGGCCCTGGTTCGATTTGCCAGCTCGACCAATTTCCTACTCGGTTTTATTTATTATTGCTTTTGGCATTTTTCGCTCACGGCCGACGACGCCACCGGCTTTTCTGCGGCACGGGGCGCTTAGCGCCACTGCGTGAAAATCTTAAACAAAAGTCACCTTGGTCAAAATTTCGGAAATAAAAGCCAATCTGTTCTATGCAACACACCACCATCTCTATTTTTGCATCGACCACCTCAAGATGAAATAAACGGGTGTTTCTGGTTCGAAACGCGGTTTTCTGCAATTTCAGCATTTCATTTTGCTTCTACTTATTAGTTTCACGACGTGCAACATTTTTTTATAGCGAATAAACATCAAGGGAAGCAAGACAACTATTTCGTGATTTCCGGGAGGAAGCTCATGTTTTTTAAATGTGCTACAAACAGTCAAATTTTGAATTTTTGTTTCAGTTCTAGAAAGAGATTTATACAGGAATGCATCATCTGAACCTTAACGATAAGCCTGCATCATGTGCTAACGTCATTAAAAAAAAAGGGAGCTTTTAAAAATTACGATTTCTTATCGACAATTCAGCCCAGTCTGGTTTCACACCATTTAAAACCTTCAAACTGAGCTCACCTCATATTTAAATTTTTTTGCTAAAATATTTCGCGCTGAGGTTATCGACGTTGGTGGTGGTTGAGGGGAACGCCTCGCACGGGGCAGTTACCATTCGACTGCCACAGCAGCACCAAATTCAGAGGGCCTAAGAACCATACGCCCTACAATTTTTGATAGTACTCGACTTCTTTTTCATTGACTCACTTGGCCTCCTAAGAGGCCATCCAAAAATTGAGTTCAACGATCCACACACCTTCCCTCCTTGCAAAACGTGCAATAGCCTAATGTACAATGCCCATGTTTCTCAACTAAACTCCACCATTTAGACCTCCTGAGGGAAAACAGAAACGTTGCTTGTTTAGTAAAGCAAAGCTTCCTGAATTCTCAACGCGTTTTGAATCTTTTGCGCAAAGCTAATAAGAACCTCTGTTTAAAGCTACCTCTTATATAGGAGAACAGTTTGCTTCTTAGGCAACCTCCAAGGCATTAAAATTAGTTACTTATTTGTGACAAACCATTTTCTTTCCGATGCTATCGCTCTCTGACGAATGGCTGTGAAAGCGTTTGGCTGTGTATCGCGCTTGTGTCGACAGATGGCGCTAGCAATTAAACGTATTGTCATGAGGACGGAGAAAGAGGACGGAGAAAGAAAGAGCATTAAACGACAGGTTAAAAACGCGGAAGTTATAAATTGGATCAATTCAATGGAAAAGAAACATAGTGTAGAACTATATCGATTCTGGAAAAGGCAGATCAGGAAAGAATTTTTCTATGATAACTCAAGAGGCAGTGCCGTACTTTTTGAAGCTAGATCAGGGTGTCTTAGAACGCGCAGCTACAAAAAGAAATTTAACGAAGAAGATGACACATGTGCAGTGTGTGGTAGATCTGTGGAAACAATTGAACACCTCATAATCAAATGTGATGGTATCCATCCGGATGTCGATGCAGGCACAGTCGCTCTTTCTGAGGCCCTATGGTTTAAAGATAACAATGGTGATGTAAATAAATCTGCAGTGGAAGTCAGCAAAAAGCGATTGGAGGATTGGTGGCTGAAAAGCAGAGATGTGGCATAAGGTTAGAATAGTAGGAAACCGTACGTAAAGGTGATGGAGAATCTTAATGAGAATTGCCAACACAGTAAACAAAAAAAATAATAAATAAAGAAAAGCTGAGCATGGTGGAAATTGCCACCACCCCGTTTCAAAGGGGGCGCTCCTATCCATCCATCCATCCATCCATCCATCCATCCATCCATCCATCCATCCATCCATCCATCCATCCATCCATCCATCCATCCATCCATCCATCCATCCATCCATCCATCCATCCATCCATCCATCCATCCATCCATCCATCCATCCATCCATCCATCCATCCATCCATCCATCCATCCATCCATCCATCCATCCATCCATCCATCCATCCATCCATCCATCCATCCATCCATCCATCCATCCATCCATCCATCCATCCATCCATCCATCCATCCATCCATCCATCCATCCATCCATCCATCCATCCATCCATCCATCCATCCATCCATCCATCCATCCATCCATCCATCCATCCATCCATCCATCCATCCATCCATCCATCCATCCATCCATCCATCCATCCATCCATCCATCCATCCATCCATCCATCCATCCATCCATCCATCCATCCATCCATCCATCCATCCATCCATCCATCCATCCATCCATCCATCCATCCATCCATCCATCCATCCATCCATCCATCCATCCATCCATCCATCCATCCATCCATCCATCCATCCATCCATCCATCCATCCATCCATCCATCCATCCATCCATCCATCCATCCATCCATCCATCCATCCATCCATCCATCCATCCATCCATCCATCCATCCATCCATCCATCCATCCATCCATCCATCCATCCATCCATCCATCCATCCATCCATCCATCCATCCATCCATCCATCCATCCATCCATCCATCCATCCATCCATCCATCCATCCATCCATCCATCCATCCATCCATCCATCCATCCATCCATCCATCCATCCATCCATCCATCCATCCATCCATCCATCCATCCATCCATCCATCCATCCATCCATCCATCCATCCATCCATCATCCATCCATCCATCCATCCATCCATCCATCCATCCATCCATCCATCCATCCATCCATCCATCCATCCATCCATCCATCCATCCATCCATCCATCCATCCATCCATCCATCCATCCATCCATCCATCCATCCATCCATCCATCCATCCATCCATCCATCCATCCATCCATCCATCCATCCATCCATCCATCCATCCATCCATCCATCCATCCATCCATCCATCCATCCATCCATCCATCCATCCATCCATCCATCCATCCATCCATCCATCCATCCATCCATCCATCCATCCATCCATCCATCCATCCATCCATCCATCCATCCATCCATCCATCCATCCATCCATCCATCCATCCATCCATCCATCCATCCATCCATCCATCCATCCATCCATCCATCCATCCATCCATCCATCCATCCATCCATCCATCCATCCATCCATCCATCCATCCATCCATCCATCCATCCATCCATCCATCCATCCATCCATCCATCCATCCATCCATCCATCCATCCATCCATCCATCCATCCATCCATCCATCCATCCATCCATCCATCCATCCATCCATCCATCCATCCATCCATCCATCCATCCATCCATCCATCCATCCATCCATCCATCCATCCATCCATCCATCCATCCATCCATCCATCCATCCATCCATCCATCCATCCATCCATCCATCCATCCATCCATCCATCCATCCATCCATCCATCCATCCATCCATCCATCCATCCATCCATCCATCCATCCATCCATCCATCCATCCATCCATCCATCCATCCATCCATCCATCCATCCATCCATCCATCCATCCATCCATCCATCCATCCATCCATCCATCCATCCATCCATCCATCCATCCATCCATCCATCCATCCATCCATCCATCCATCCATCCATCCATCCATCCATCCATCCATCCATCCATCCATCCATCCATCCATCCATCCATCCATCCATCCATCCATCCATCCATCCATCCATCCATCCATCCATCCATCCATCCATCCATCCATCCATCCATCCATCCATCCATCCATCCATCCATCCATCCATCCATCCATCCATCCATCCATCCATCCATCCATCCATCCATCCATCCATCCATCCATCCATCCATCCATCCATCCATCCATCCATCCATCCATCCATCCATCCATCCATCCATCCATCCATCCATCCATCCATCCATCCATCCATCCATCCATCCATCCATCCATCCATCCATCCATCCATCCATCCATCCATCCATCCATCCATCCATCCATCCATCCATCCATCCATCCATCCATCCATCCATCCATCCATCCATCCATCCATCCATCCATCCATCCATCCATCCATCCATCCATCCATCCATCCATCCATCCATCCATCCATCCATCCATCCATCCATCCATCCATCCATCCATCCATCCATCCATCCATCCATCCATCCATCCATCCATCCATCCATCCATCCATCCATCCATCCATCCATCCATCCATCCATCCATCCATCCATCCATCCATCCATCCATCCATCCATCCATCCATCCATCCATCCATCCATCCATCCATCCATCCATCCATCCATCCATCCATCCATCCATCCATCCATCCATCCATCCATCCATCCATCCATCCATCCATCCATCCATCCATCCATCCATCCATCCATCCATCCATCCATCCATCCATCCATCCATCCATCCATCCATCCATCCATCCATCCATCCATCCATCCATCCATCCATCCATCCATCCATCCATCCATCCATCCATCCATCCATCCATCCATCCATCCATCCATCCATCCATCCATCCATCCATCCATCCATCCATCCATCCATCCATCCATCCATCCATCCATCCATCCATCCATCCATCCATCCATCCATCCATCCATCCATCCATCCATCCATCCATCCATCCATCCATCCATCCATCCATCCATCCATCCATCCATCCATCCATCCATCCATCCATCCATCCATCCATCCATCCATCCATCCATCCATCCATCCATCCATCCATCCATCCATCCATCCATCCATCCATCCATCCATCCATCCATCCATCCATCCATCCATCCATCCATCCATCCATCCATCCATCCATCCATCCATCCATCCATCCATCCATCCATCCATCCATCCATCCATCCATCCATCCATCCATCCATCCATCCATCCATCCATCCATCCATCCATCCATCCATCCATCCATCCATCCATCCATCCATCCATCCATCCATCCATCCATCCATCCATCCATCCATCCATCCATCCATCCATCCATCCATCCATCCATCCATCCATCCATCCATCCATCCATCCATCCATCCATCCATCCATCCATCCATCCATCCATCCATCCATCCATCCATCCATCCATCCATCCATCCATCCATCCATCCATCCATCCATCCATCCATCCATCCATCCATCCATCCATCCATCCATCCATCCATCCATCCATCCATCCATCCATCCATCCATCCATCCATCCATCCATCCATCCATCCATCCATCCATCCATCCATCCATCCATCCATCCATCCATCCATCCATCCATCCATCCATCCATCCATCCATCCATCCATCCATCCATCCATCCATCCATCCATCCATCCATCCATCCATCCATCCATCCATCCATCCATCCATCCATCCATCCATCCATCCATCCATCCATCCATCCATCCATCCATCCATCCATCCATCCATCCATCCATCCATCCATCCATCCATCCATCCATCCATCCATCCATCCATCCATCCATCCATCCATCCATCCATCCATCCATCCATCCATCCATCCATCCATCCATCCATCCATCCATCCATCCATCCATCCATCCATCCATCCATCCATCCATCCATCCATCCATCCATCCATCCATCCATCCATCCATCCATCCATCCATCCATCCATCCATCCATCCATCCATCCATCCATCCATCCATCCATCCATTGTTAAATGTTTAGTTGAGCGTAAAAGATGCTGGTTCCGTCAACCCGCATCGCAACGGCATTTTTAATGACAGGCCTTATGAGCTTTGAGCTGCCAGTGAGATTCGGAGAACTAGAGCGTCTCAAATTGAACTCGAAACGCCAAACGATACGCCCTAGTGGTGGCATCGTGGGTCGCCTGTGTCTCTGCATTAGATTCCAACGGTTTTGCCAGCGGTACTTCGTGGCCCTGCGTGCGTTTCTCACCACTCCAATCTTATCAGCATCAACAGCGCACATGCAGGATCCACTGGGCGTTGACGCTGGCGCTGGTATTCACAGGCGCTCGAATCCCAGCGCAGTGATGGCTTTTTGTCGTGTTCGCAGCGGCGCCCACGAAGTTGCTGCCAGCACAGGTTCGACCATGGGTTCCACCGACCCATATTCTCGGGCACCGTAGCGAGCAGGCGAGCGACCACACGTCCCCGAGAAGCGAGCGACGGTCGACGTGTTCCTGCGACGTCGTAATTCTCGTCGGCGGTGAAAGGCGCCGTTCGCCGGTTTGGAGGCAAAACCGCTCTCTAACGCCTACCGCCACCCGCCGATCGAGTCGATCACGTTGAGGATGATCTTGATAATTTGGTTAGAGTGTGAAAGCACCGTCATGTGACCAGCGCGTCTGCTGTTCCGCGGCCTGAGGAAGAGTAAAAATGCCAAGAAATACTAAAACCGAAATACCAGCCGCCGCTTAAACGAAATGTATCAGTGATCAGTGCTGGTAGTTGACAAAACAATTAACACGGGAACGCAGAGCGCCCTTGGTGGGTGGTCATATGGCCAGGGAATCACAGTGCACGGTGAACAGCGTCGCGCCAAACTTGTGAGCCGCCTGATTGCCCGCACATCCAGCGTCGCCACGCACTCAGACCAACCTTACGATCGCCAGTGCGCGTTCTGCACAACGCGTGTGCAAGGAGAAGAGAAATGAGCAAGGAGGACGCGTATTTTTTTCTACGGGATGTCACTTCTTAAATTGTTGATTTTTATATTATGGCTCAGAAGGCGGTCAGCTCTGACATCGCCGGCGTGGCTCACCGCCGGCGATCTTTATATGCCTTTTTTTTTTCGCTATTTGCGCGCATGCGTACGCTCCGCACCAATGAGATCGGATGCATGAAGAGCAGGACTCGGCGAAAGTTGCCTCAACTACCGACAGACAGACAGAAGAAAATGATGGTAGATTTGCGCAGCAACGCCAAATGCCAATCAGGTGCACTCGTAGTTCGGTTTTCCCTTCGGTCCCCGTGTCCGGATCCCGTGTTCAGATGCAGTGTTCGGATGGGAGTTGTTCAGTTAGCGATAAATAATTAATGCCCACATAAGCGGAAGTGGTCACTCTCGACATTCATAGATCCCTGGGAATCTTCCTACCACACCTGGCGCAGTGGTGCAGCGGTCAAGCGATGCGCCGCTGCCCTTCTATGGCATGCGCTGCTTTCGGTGGGACTTGGGTTGGGTTGCAATACAGGTTGCTCTTCCCGCTTAGCATCTCACGATTAGTTGAGCTGTCGACTGACACGGTAGGCAGGCTCCTCACCTGCTCATGAGCACCCAGCCCAAGTATACACTGTTACGGCCACAGGCTTGGACAAAGAAAATGAAGTATGGTGCTTGCGTGTGGTGCACGACGAGGACGAAGAGTTTTCGGGCGCTGGCCCTTATTTCATGTGCCATTAAGCCTGAGGACATCATAATCAGGCTCCTTGGCTGTTTCTCGCTGTATATATCTGCAACCGCCTTTTGTAAATATATATTTCTACCTGTACCATTATATATACCCGGGCAGGTGAGAAGGCTGCCACAAACGACGCTTTAGACAAACGCACAGAAAAACACAAAACAGTTAAATTTTGGGACTGGCCGCTATAGATGCAAGCGCAATGAAACTTCATGTAAACAAGTGTGTTCGGGGCACGCAGGCTACCGGGCCCCGCATGGGGCCGCTCAAGTGTTTATGTTCCCTGAGTCCACAACACTGAATGCGTGTGTGTGTCTGGAGTCGCCTCCAGAGTGTCGCGTGTCAGTTATCTGGGGAAGGGTGAGGAGAGGAGGGTAGACCTGATGCGCGGCTCTGAAAGCCTGCGAGCTAGCTGAAAGAGTGCATACTTCGTGAATCCCAGATCGGAGTCCACTTGAGGCCGGTTAATAGAACCTCGGGCTAAAAGGTTAGTAGCCTGGTTTCCGGGATTCAAAAGGAGCATCGTGCATGCATGGTGGCATTGTGTACCTGCCCGGACACTCTAGACTAGCATTGGGCGCTCCTGTCTCTCTTCGCATTAAATGCAGCTTATTTGAAACCATTCTGCATCGACGCGCAAGTGTACAGTTGTCACAATTATTTCTGTGGCATCTTCCCATCAACTTACTGCACGAAGGCTTCAGGTGAATACTTAGAGTGACCATGGAGTGCCACGCCGAGCTCGGTTCCGCGCTTGAAACCGCAGTTGCGTAGTTTCTGCCCGTCTTGAGCACGTTACGGAAAATAAGTAACTGGTTACTATTACCATCAGTCTATCTCAAATATAACTCATTACAGTAATAAAAACACAGAAAAATAATCTATTACTCTTGCGTTATTTTCATTGGAACTTTTGTTGCCATTACAAAAATTTACTGAGACAGGAGGGAGATAAAGCGGCTTACCTTCTTGATATTTTGCTACACGCATGTTGTTAATTTTCAAGAGGAGTTGTTTTTCTGAGTTGTTGTTGATGCTTTTCCCATGTTTTGGAGTGGAGAGACCAGCAGCTACGCTGAGCAAAACTAACGATAGTACTAACGGTACTATCAGTAGTTGAGTCACTATCGAACTATTGACGGTAAAAATATAACTATGCATAGTGCCATCGATAGCGCGCTATCGATAGTACTATCGAGAGTAGTAGCGACAGTTCTGTCGATAGAATTTTCGATAGTTCTATCGATAGTACTATCGACAGGCGTATCCACACTACTTGGTATATGTAGTACTATCTATTCTATAAATTCCACCACACGTACCCACTACATCCGTTCAAGAGTGAGTGGTATGGAGGTGACGGTACGAGTAACTGACAGCACTCGCCCGTTTTCGCAGCCTACGCGGCACCGAGCTCTGCACACGCTCGCTACGTAAAGTTACTGGACCTCGTAAAGTTACTGGATAAAACGTAAGTGTAGCGAATGTCCTATTTGCGAAGAATCTATGCGAAAAGCATTTCTGCAGCGGTTACGTCAGCAAGCGCCGTCTGCAGTCCAACATATGTTGCTGTGCTGCCTGTTCTTTCATTGGATGTAGTTCCAGACATTTTTGCGAACTGTCCCAGCTACCTTTTTTAACTGACTGACCCACTTTCGCGCCTCAGTTTAAAATGGTAGTCAGTTTATTTCACCTCAAGTATGCTCTCACAACCCCGCCAGTACTCTTTAAATTTGAGTAATTCTTATACAGGTCGGCACATGGTAGAAAAAGGCAGCTGACATGCGCAGTGCAGATGCCATGCCATCACGAGCCCGCATATAATGAGATGCGCTGCAATTAACGTTCGTTCTTCATGTTCCGGCCATTATGCTGTCGAATGCCTTCGTTACGGTGTGGTACAGTAGGACTGTTTCGTGTAATCTATAATTTTGTGTTTATATTTAGCTTTTATCTAGCTCATGTATCAGATGTCCTTGCCATCTAGTATTCTATTGGAAATACCTCCCAGGTTTGAGCGATAAACCATGGCCCGCTTACAACCTCACCATTGACGAAATGTTGGATAAGCACCGCATTACATTTCTATCCACTGAACACAAGGTAGATACGACCGCGCACGTTCTAGATAAAACCATGTTGCAATGATGTTGCGACAGTTCAGTAACAAAGATCGGACAGCTCAAAGTAGCGCAGCTTCACAGGAACTTTACTTTTGAGTATGAATGTATCGGTGAACATACTCCGCGACCTTTACTGCGGAATTAGATATTTCATTCGCCCACAAGATATTTCTAAATGCATGAATTGAGTGCTGTTGGTAGTCAGTTATCGCAAATGACGCCGTGGTGGCATGAGGGTTATGGCACACGGCTGATGAATAGAAAGGCAGCCCTCATTGCTGTCTCTCTTTCGGATGTTGAACCTGATATGACCGTGAAACCAACCAGGTAATGCAAATCTTTTGCTTGTATCGCTGTCCAACAAATGCATAATATCAAGAGTGTTACTGTCGATAGCAATAGTAATATTATCGATAGTTTTTTTACACTTTACATAGCTTTATATAGCTTTACATAGCTTTACATACCTTTACATAGCTTTTGCCACCGCGGTGGTTCAGTGGTTATGGTGTTCGGCTGCTGACCCAAAAGACGCGGGTTCGATCCTGGCCGCGGCGGCTGGAATTTCTTTGGAGGAGAAATTCTACAGGCCCGTGTACTGTGCGATGTCAGCGCACGTTAAAGAACCCCAGGTGGTCGAAATTTCCGGAGACCTCCACTACGGCGTCTCTCATAGCCTTAGTCGCTTTGGGACGTTAAACCCCATAAACCATAAACCATAAACAGAGCTTAAAAAAAAACTACCGACACCACAGATAGTCAATTTCCCGATAGTTATGCAACACTAACACGGACTAATTGTTCAGCAAAGGCAGAATAAACTTCTAATTAACGACTTTACTCTTGAAATTAGTGCATTAACTGAGTATTCAATATAATTTCCTATGAGCGAGGAACATTAGTGAACAAATTTTGTTTTCAATACGTTCTTTCTTTGGAATTTATTGCAGGCATCCGAAAAGGCCACCTAAAAATTTCAGTCCAAGAAACCCCCCAGGTACGCAGGGCGTTTCCGCATGAGCTTACCTCCAGCAGAGGAGATAATAGGTTTTTTTTTTTTGTTTCCTGGGGGTTTTGAGCGACTTATCCATTACAATGGAGAATACCGAGAGGAGTTATCCTGTGACAGAATTATCGTCGGCAAAATTAAATTAGCACCACAAACTGTTATTACGAAGTCTTTTTGGCATTGAATACAAGCCCCCCCCCCCCCCCCGGGGAGGCTTACGAAATATTGGTCTCTACACAAACAGAAAGTTTATTACAAAATGAAACTTCAAGTACATCGCTGTCCGCCATACCAGAGGCATCTTTAAGTCAATCACAGGCCGATAGTCCATATTGGTTCTCTACAACCAAAGAAGTAGTGGTATAACACTTTCACATCACTGTACGCAAAGGCCAGAGAGGAAACGGAAGGGGGGGGGGGGGCAGGCAGGTAAGGCAATGCCTTCATTTCTAGCCTACATTTGGCTACGACAACGAATCGCGTGGCCCAGCGCAGCAAAAACAGCGCCTCGTCATCAATTGCTAACTGCTCAGACAAGTATTCCCAGATGACGAGGTGCAGGTTCTGCAGCGCTGGATAGATGGCCCGGGCAGGGGTTCGACGAGCCTCTGCGAGGCATCGTCGACGCCACAGCACAAAAATACTCGCGGCCACCATCAAACGTGCGAAGGGTCCGCGCTGCCGCCTGTCCCCTCGACCACCGCGCACCTGAAACATGCGTTGGACAAGGCGCCACATTGTTCTTGCCACAATACACTGATAACATACATGTTGCACAGTTTCCTGGGCGCCGTAGTTGGAGCGCTGTTCGTTTGGGTCGATGCCCCATGTTGCCAGGCGCTGGCGCGCGGTAAGGACGTCCCAACGCCTGTGGCACTCATTTCTCACCGCACTAGCCACACGCTTCAAGTTTTTCGCCCACGTGCCCGAATTGTTACTTTTGAGGCCTTCTTCGCACGTGCAGCTAAAGATTGGAACGGCCTTCCACAGCATATCGTCGACATCACCTGTCCATCATTTGCTAGCAATCTGAATAGCGTTTTTGTACATGATCACAAATTGCATTGTCTTGTACCTTTTCTGCTCATCCTACCCCTTATGTTATACCCCGCGAGGGGTCTTTAAGGTAATAAAATGAAATTAAATGAAATCTCGAACCTCACTTGGGAGCCTGGCGGACGCCCAGGGCCTCCATTTGGACACTGCGGTCTTCAGCTGCTCGTCCCGAGTGAGGCGGCTGCAGCTGACCATCTCGCTCAGCGTAGAGGTGGGCGTTTCACGGAGATCAACGTCTGGAGCCTCAGCATCCAGAGCCAACTTTAACCCTGCCACCGCCCTGCAATCTGGAGATGGCCGCTCAGATGGCGGACCCGTGTACCTGAGAGGCGGAAAGGCAAGCCGAGCCGTACCCATTCAGTACGTCAAGAGACCGCGACATGCGTACCTCTCGGATTCTAGAACGCCACGAGCCTAGCTCCGAGAGTCCGAGCGACCGTGGGAATATATGGAAGGTCTAGGCCTCCCCTACTGGGCGGGAGTTCTAGGAGGTGGCGGGCGACAAGCGCGGGGCCGCCGTTTGACACAAAAGTGACAATAAGGGACGCGAGCAGTCCCGCAGTACGGCGAGGCATTGTCGCAACCCGCGCGACATAAAAGGCGAACAGCCGTTTTAACTGCTACTACCTTCGAGCTGAGCGAGGGGGTAGAGTGCGGCTTCTGCGAGAGCCCGCGTCGCACGCGACCGTAACTCCTCCCAGGCGTGAGGCGACGCGACACCGGGTTAAAATAGGACCCCCAGTACCCGAACGGCATCAACGAAGGGCACCGCGGCGGGCAGGGGACCACGAAAAGAGTCAAAAGCGAGTGCACTGCTCTTGGTCGGGTTGAGCTACGCACCCGAGAGGGATGCACACTCGTGAAAAATACGCAGAAAAGCTAAGAAGCTGTCCGCGCCCCTGACAAAGACGGAAATGTCATCCGCGTAGGCGGAGACAACGAGAGTCTCCTGGGCGACCATCGGGAATCCGCGAATGCGCCGATCCGAAGCCGCCCTGCGTAGAAGCGGGTCACGTGACAGCACAAAGAGGGCCGGCGAAAGTGGGCACCCCCGCCGCACTTCCCGCGTCACGGCAAACTCGACGGCAACAATGCCGTCCACGAAGAGCTGGCTTGTCAGGCCACTGTGCAGCTCCCGAAGGACTGCAACAAAATCTGCCGGCTGGCCAACGCAGCGTAGCACAGCGAAAAGGTAGCCGTGCTCCACGCTGTCGAACGCTTTGGCCTGATCGAATGCACGACTAAACTGTTTCGCGCGGGCGTAAGCGAAAACATCACGCGTCAGAGCCGTTTCACATGCTGCGACTAGAACGAAAATAGTCGGCCTAGTCGGTGACGCCGCAGTGCGATTTTCGCACAGTGCTTTCACATGCAACGCGTACCCAGCGAATTCGGTGGGAGGGACACGCAAGGTTGCTCGATGTTCGCATAGGCAACCCACGATTAAACCCGACAGAAACACTGCACGGAATGTGTTGATGATGTAATGACCAGCTTGTTTTTAGATGCAAGGCAATATTTCGTATGTTTTGATTAGAATAAACAGTTTTGCTTACGCCGCGGGAACAGCTCCCACGTGACCCCACGCCGAGACGGCGCGTGACGTCACGTCACGTGCGAGTTGTTCCCGCGGCAGGTCTCGACGCACGTGCGCTTACGTGCGCTCTCGCTCGCGCGCCTGGAGACCGGTCGTGGCCGCAGCAGCTGCTCCCTCGTGACGTCACGTCACATGCCGACTCGGCGCTGCCCATTGGTCAGTCGCAGAGCGACCACACCGACGCTGCGACTGGATTCCAACCGGACGGAACTTGGTCGCAGGCCGTCTGCGGCTAGACCGACGGCCCTCCCCAGTCGCAGACCGTCGCAGGCGAGAATCGCATGCATGTGAAACGGCCCTCAGAGTGAGCGAGGCGAAAACTGAACGCCCCGGTACAGCGCACGACTGAAAGGGGCTCACCAAGTGGCCCAGAAAGATTCGCACCCGCCTGACAAGTAGCGTGGCCACCAGCTTGTAGACGCTGTTGAGGAGGAGTAATGGGCCTCCAGGACCCGGGCTGCGATGGTGGCATGCCGTCCTTTAAACGCCACACAATCCGGCCCACACTGAAAGAGGCTGGTTTCTGCCGCGACACCACGAGGCCGTTCACCAGCCGGAGCAACAAGCTCCCCAAGATGTCAAACAAGCCAGAGTAAAAACCTGCCACTAAACCGCCTGGTCCCGGAGTGGTAGACTAGACTGATTCATCGCCCGCAGAGCTTCGTGGACTTCCTCTGACGTGGCCGGAGAGCAATGCGCGCCGCAGGCCTCATCCGAGAGCTGGGGAAGCGAACCGCAGAAGGCTGCGACCGCCCCTTCGAAGTCCTCACGCGCTGCCAAGCTGCGCGTCGAAGAGAGTGCCGCTAAGTGCGACGCGAAAACAAGCCGGATCTGGGAAGGAGCCGTCGATGTCGAACCGTCTCCGAGAGACACTTCCTCGAATGCGAGTTGGTCGGCCGTTCCTCTCACTAAGGGAGCGTGCGTGCGTGCGTGCGTGCGTGCGTGCGTGCGTGCGTACGTACGTGCGTGCCTATGGATGGATGGATGGATGGATGGATGGATGGATGCATAGAGTTTCTTACTACTACCTAGAGGGAAAGCTGGCGGCGCTGCACTTCAGCCAACATGGACGCTCAAAGCATCATGGGGCGGTGAGCTACTTGTTGCGGCACAGTCGTAGTTTTTCGGGAACACAGAGTGGCAGTACTAAGGCGTTTCATTCCGAAAACGTAGTTCGTGTGTGCGCAGACGACTTTCGCGCGAACGCAGTGTGCAAAAGCCATAGTAGTGAAGACGCGACGACACACGACGCCAATAAAAGGTTTTACTCTTCCGAAATACCATTAAAAAACCTCTTAAAGTATCTAAACAACAACATTTTTTTTGAAAACATATTTACTTTTAAAAGTGCGCCTGTTAATTACGAAATATTAGTTTTTTTAGTGTTCATCACTTGGCCAATAGGAAAGCTAGTCATGTCTTGTTTTAGGCAAACTTTGCACTTAAATGCTTTTCTGCTCGTTTGTTGCAATCATTAGACAAGATATTGAATGTTAGGACGTTTGTAGCTATCAAACAGCTTTATTTTTTTATTATTTTTTGGCCAAAAGTTACAGTTCCGCAACAAGTAGCTCACCGCCCCATGATGCTTTGAGCGCCCATGGTGGCTGAGGTGGTCACGTGGGGTCTCCATGCAAACTCCCATAGACGGCTTGCCAGCTTTCCCTCTAGGTAATAGTAAGAAACTCTATGGATGGATGGATGGATGGATGGATGGATGGATGGATGGATGGATGGATGGATGGATGGATGGATGGATGGATGGATGGATGGATGGATGGATGGATGGATGGATGGATGGATGGATGGATGGATGGATGGATGGATGGATGGATGGATGGATGGATGGATGGATGGATGGATGGATGGATGGATGGATGGATGGATGGATGGATGGATGGATGGATGGATGGATGGATGGATGGATGGATGGATGGATGGATGGGAGCGCCCCCTTTGAAACGGGGTGGTGGCAATTGCCACCATGCTCAGCTTTTCTTTCTTTACTTTTTTTCAACTGTGTTGTCAATTCTCATTAAGATTCGCCATCTTCTTTCACTACTGTTTCCTACACTTCTAACCTTATGTCACCTCTCTGCTTTTCAGCCACCAGTCCTCCAATCGCTTTTTGCTAACTTCCACTACAGATTTATTTACATGACCATTGTTATCTTTAAACCCAAGGGCCTCAGAAAGAGTGAATGTGCCTGCATCGACATACGGATGGATACCATCACATTTGATTATGAGGTGTTCAATTGTTTCCACAGATCTACCACACGCTGCACATGTGTCATCTTCTTCGTTAAATTTCTTTTTGTAGCTGCGCTTTCTAAGATACCCTGACCTAGCTTCAAAAAGTAGGGCACTGCCTCTTGACTTATCATAGAAAAATTCTTTCCTGATCTGCCTTTTCCAGTATGGATATAGTTCTACACTATGTTTCTTTTCCATTGAATTCATCCAATTTTTAACTGCCGCGTTTTTAACCTGTTTTTAGTGTTTTTAACACTACACCTGTCGTTTAAGGCTCTTTCTTTCTCCGTCCTCATGACCGGCATACTTATTGGTTAGTTTTCAGTTCTTTTCCGTCACTGTGAGTCAACGCTCTTTCTGTATAAATATTTAAATACCTTAGCTGCCCACCTGTTATCGTCCAATTTCCTCAGGCGTTTTTCATATAGTATTTTACTCCTAGCTTCCCGTGCTTCGAACGATGCCCAGCCCATATCCCCTTGTACTGCCTCGTTTGTGGTTTTGCCGTGGGCACCTGGTGCTAATCTTCCAACGGCTCTCTGATTTACGTCTAATCTCGACTGAACTTCTGCCCTTAAGCACAGAACCGCATTGCCGAAAGTAAGTCCCGGCACCATTATATACCTCTTAGTACTTCATATTTGTTGTACCCCCCTAATGCCCTATGTATCATTATCCCGGCGTGTCTTCGACCTTTTGCCCTAACAGCCTGTTCTTGCTTTTTCGCGTATATCTGCCCTTCGTTTAGCCACATCCCGAGGTCAGCGGCGTTGTCTAGTGGAAGCTGAGATGATTTCCCCAGACGCGACGCACTCCATACCGAGAAAAATACTCCGCGGACGATATTATCGTAGGAATATATAATCTAGCTCTAAAGCGAGCTGTTCCGAAGTCTATCTTTGGCATTGAATAACAAGGCCCCCAAAAGGAGGGGCCTCCAAAAATTAGTCTCCAATCCGGGAGGAAGGGTGCACTTTGCTTGAAGGCCCCTGATCACGTATGCTATATTTTCCAACAGACGGAACTCATTTTGACCCCGTGTGTTAAAACACATACGTTACATATTCGGTACAAGTTAATTCAACTATTTTTGTGTGCTGTTCTCCGTTCATCAACAGAACCGATTAATTTACTTTGTCCAATGTGTACTCTTAAAGGAAAAGACACTTTTTTATTTGCCAAGGTCCACTTTATTTAAATTAGTTACTTATTTCTTGTACAACGTTCTCACTCCTAACGTATTGCTCTCTGGCGAATCTTTGTGGAAGTCTGTGTCAATGTTTTTGACTTCTGCCGATAGATGGCGGAAGCATTTCAGCGTGCTTAGGGTGCCTTGATGTCCGCGCGCATGGAGGAAGGAAAAAGAGTAGAGGCCCTTTCCACACAACACCATGGGAGAAAAATGTGGAGGAAATCACGTGGTTTTTTTCGCGATCGGGAGGCCACCTAGTCCGGGCAGCTTAGCAACGGCGTCGTAGTTGCTGCTTGCAAGCCGGGCGGTAGCAGACGACCGCGGCGTAGCAGTTGCGGTGCGGCGTACTTTTCTCAACTGCTCGAGTTTGTTTTTGATCGTGCTCACAAGCTTACGTTGGCGCCGTTCACTCATATCTCAGGCGGAATTCGCTGCAAAACTCTCGTTGTTGCGTGCATTGATTTCAACGTGCTCGACCACGATCGCATGGGCATTTCGTCAACTGCGTCACTGCTCGGAGCCGTCGGGAGACCGCCGCTGCTTACTGAGGAGCACTCGCGCTGTTCGTTTACCAGTGATTCAATACGCCGTGCGCTAGAGAGGTCGTCGGCGTATTGCGCGGACGTTTCGCGTCCTGTGCGTGCAGTGTGCGTGTGCCATTCGCGCTCCCGTTTCCATCGGCAGTGAAACCTCGTTGCTATTAGGCGTGCTCTTGCAACGCTCTAGTGATCGTCACTGGTGTTAGTGTAACTATTTTCGTTTTTCGCGATTGTGCTTGTGTGAGCAGCGGGGGCCATGACATCGGTGGAGGGCGATATTTTAAAGGAAGCCGCTGCGCTCGCTTTGCATGCTTGCACGCCCCTGTTATACGCCGCCGGTAAAAAAGAAAAGAAATTTAGAGACCCTGCGCTTAAACAATACCTTAGAGATTTTTTTTTCTTTAATAAAGGCGAAGGGTTAGTTTTGTTCACTGCAATATCTACATAAGATACGAATGCACACAGGATGCCGAGAACTTCATTTGTAAAAAACATTTATTTTCTCACAAAAAACAACTGGCACGAAAAAACGTGGCTATTTACAATATCTTCACATCATATACAACAACACAAAAGCTTCTGCTCTATAACAAAGTCATCAACTGCAAACAAATGACATTTGTCAAAACTTCAACCCCATACGCAAACCTGCGCTCGGCTGCAGGTCCTTTAAAAAAAAAAGCACTTTTTATTTTCGCGATACCTTCATTTAAGGAGAATGCAAAGGATTAAAAAGTAAACTGACGTAAAAAGGTCTGTTAATAATGGGGTGAACTGTGCCTAGAATTAAAAGGAGTGCCATACGCCGTGCGACGGAGAAGAATAAATGGGCACTCTTATTTTCGTTTCCACATTTCGTTTCCACATTTATTTTCGTTTCCATTATTTTCGTTTCCAATAAATAAATAAAACATGTGCCCCCCTCGAACAAAATTTCTGGCTACACCACTGCTCGTGTGGAATTCGCGCGGCTAGGGGCCCGCGTTTCTCGAGTGTGCTTAGTTGTCATTCGCCCACCGCAGTAATTGAAAGCGACGGCCACTTCCCGTGCTTACAAGAGTTGAGGAACAGGGAGGAGATTTTCGATACCGGACGAATGCCCTTCCCGGGCATCGGTGGCCGTCGTGTGGTTTCGCGCGAATGCAGCAGGTTTCGCGCGAATGCAGTTTCATCGAATGCAGCCTTCAACTTCAGAGTCCCAGGGACGGGCGTTGCCAAAGGGGGGCCACCGGAGATAACCACCGCAAGATGGGCCACCGCAGTAATTGAAAGCGAAGGTCACTTCCCGCGCTTGCAAGAGCTGAGATAAGTATTTTTCTCGGCTGCTACTAATTGTGACCAGGGCCGAGCAGTTGGAGACGGCGCGGAGACGACGCAGTACGAAGCAGTAACTGAAAGTAGCCGCCTGTCTCACACGGGTATTTCCGCTTTATTAACTTTTCCGCTGACGAACACCGGCATAGGGCGCCCTAAACCGGCCGGTAAGCAGCCAAGCGCCACCAGCGCGGGGATCTGTGCCCCTGCGGTAGCACGCTCCTTCGTTGGCTTTGAAACGCGCGCGCAGTAGTCGAGGGCGGGACTTATGCGATGACGTCAGCACGGACAAGATGGCGCCGAGCTGGTTTCTGGCTTCAGAAAATGTCACGTGACGGCCTCTCCTCTCTTTTTCCTTCCTCCATGTCCGCGCGCCTCCGTTTTCAGGGCGGGGACACCCTTCGTACCACCGCGCGCCGCCGTTTCCCCGTCGCAGCGTAATGTTGGGTCCCACGCGCCGGTCGCGTAAAGGGCGACCCACATGGAGCGAACTTGCGCTGCGGATTTTGAGCGGCGCGGCGGAACGCGGACGCACCGCCGCTGTGCCGCACCACAAGGGGCGGAAAACGGGCGGCTGCCGCCAAACCGCTGCCGACAAAAACAAAAAAAAAAGATTTGTAAGCTTACTCTAAAGCCATTGTTTATTGGAGGGCGCATTCTCACTTTTTAGTTCAGCGTATGCTATCTCCCCTCTCCACTCCACCCCCACTCGGTTTCACCCTGCGCGCCGAGCAACCGGCAGCTGCTGCTAGCAGAGACGAAAAAATAGACTCAGCCTATAGTAGCGCCATCTGGTTCTCGGGACAGGAACCATTATTGTAAACAAACCGGCTCTCCTCGTAAGCCTAGAAGTGGGAGAATCGTCACTAAATAAAAAAATAAGGCAAATTTATCACTTATAAGTTTTATTATAGGCAAGGCGAGACGAAGCGAAAGACCGGTGCTCCATTTACGGCCAGTGAACGCAGTGAAAAAGGCAGCAACAACGAGAATTCAGTCCAAAGCGAGGGGTCCGGCTTCGAAAGGCGCCGCCATGTTTGTCGCCGCGCGCGGGCGGAAGCTAGATGCGGGAAGAGAGCGCCCTCATTGGTCCGCGCTGGCAGCTCGCATTCGCCGCTTCCGGTGAGCGGCTGACCGCCGGGCGAACGTATCTAGCACTGCTTGGTCGGCGGCGGACGGCCGCCGGCGGCCAAGCGGCCGCCGCCGGGCGGCCGTACGCAGGTTTTCCGCGAGAAAACCGCTCCATGTGGGTCGGGCCTAAAGCAACGTAAATGGAAATAAACTCAGTTGCCACACACAGAGCGGTTTCGCGGAGCCGCCACCACTGGCTGCTTTGAGCGGCGCTGCAGTCGTACCAGGCTTCAGCCGGCGCGATCAGTTGCTGTACTCGTACTGTGCGCGCATGTCGTAGATTGCTTCTGCGACGCGGTTGCTGCTGTGATCGTTGTCTTTGTGCTACGTGCCCTTGCATGCAGAGTTTCAGGTACTTAAAGCCCCTCAATGAAACAAAAGTAGCGAAAAGCTTTGAACTTTCCGACACTCCTCCTCTCCTGGCGCCCCGCCGGAGAATCGAGCCTCCCATTGGCCGAGGCGCCGTAGTCACGTGTTAACGCGCGCTTTTTGGCTCCGCAGCAGGTAGCAGCAGACAGCCGGCGCCATTGCCGGGGCTGGGAGTCGCGTTTCATTTTCTTTCTGTGAAACAGTTATGGCGGGAAGCGTTTTTTTTCCTCTTTGACGGCGTCTACGTGTTGCGGCGATGCCGAGCTTCTGTTGCGCGTATAGATGCAACAACCAAGGTGGCAGTGGCAAAAAATTTTTTGTAATTCCTTCCAGAAAAAGCAACGCGGCTCGCCGAAAGGTTTGGCAGCACAGGATCGGCCGGGCAAACTTCGATTATGTTGTGGATCCGCGTCTTTGTGAGATAAGTGGTCGTTTTTCAGTTGTCAGTCGTGTTTTTTAGGATGATTTGGTGTGAAGCGCCAGCGGCTGCAGTCTTTCTTCGCACTAAATACCGTTTGGCATGATTTTAAATAGACTCGTTCGCTAGCGGGTACAAAAGCCGTGCTGAAGTGCAGGTTTAATGTTGCTCGCATTGCGCGGCGTGTCGGCTTGGTTTCAGTCGGGATCGTTCGCATGTTGTTTGAGCCCCGCTGTTTACGTTGCTCGCTATGCAGGTCCAGGCTTGATGTTGCGCGCATTGCCTGCCGTATTTGTGTTGCTGCAGCTGGACTCCTGGGCTCACGAACTCAATACTAAAGGGGCGGTACTCGCTATTTGAGCCTACTCTGCTCATGCTGCTCGCGGTGCAGGTCTAGCGTTCATGTTGAACGCATCGCTAGACGCATTTGTTTTGTTACAGTTGCACTTCTTCGCTCACGAACTCGAGACCAAAGGTGTGGTACTTCCTGTTGAAGCTCCTGCTGCTCATGCTGCTTGCGATTAAGGTCTAGCTTTCATGTTGCGCGTATTGCTGAACGTATTTCTGAAGCAGGGTTCTAAATCGAAATCGGGCGTTACTGTGCCCAGGCACATTAACGCACCTGTCGCTTGAATACTCGATATCTGCGTGGATAATACTTGAGAATGCAAGCAAGGACCTCTGTAAAACATAGTTTCAGACATTTTGGGTTGAGGCCGTCGTCGCTGCCGCGAATTCCTGCGAAAATCACGCTGCGTGGAGCTATGTAACGTGGATAGGTGGTGTTAAATGAATTACTAACGCAGGGACGCGCGCAATGATCCAGACCATTTCCAAAGTTCGACATTGGAAAAGCTCCTCATGGCTTTTAATGCAGAGTGGTGACGTGTTAACACTTGTGTATTCTTCCGCAGTCGTGGCCTAGTGGTTTGAGCGCCCGTCTCGGCTGCGGGAGGTGGGTGGTTCGAAACCGCCCCCGCCGGCCAGTTTGCAGTTATCTTGCATGTCGGGCCCAAGTTTGGGCGCGAAGACATTTTTTCTTTTTATTTAGAAAATGGGAACATCACATGTCCTTGGCAGGGGGCTTACAACAAAAAGTAGTCAAAGAAGAAGGGTAGCACCGAAGCGTGGCCTTGTGGTAGAGCATCCGCCTCGCATTCGGGAGGTGCTGGGTTCGATCCCCAGTGCCGCCGGGTACCCACCGGTTTCTTTAATGGGTACAAGATTTCCCCTGGCCTGGTGCTCGGCTCTTCTAGGGTGAAATGCTTGGGAAAAGGGTCTTAGACCAAACAGTTGCCTTGACGGATGAGTGATAAGTTCCCCCGCCAAGCAACCATAAGTCCGCCTCGTGCGGCATAAGCCCAATTTGTGGCCCTTTTTTGGAGATGGAGATTTGTGCTGCATAAGTTCTCTGTCTCTTCAGCCGGGCTCGGTTGGCGTGAGCCTGTAAAGCAAGCCAAAGGCTGGCTGAGGTTGGGTTCCTAAGCGCATGGGTGAACTCTCACCCGAGGCGGCCCTATTAAAATAGGGCTAATCTGTGCTCCCTAAAGGGTGTACGGCGCCTCGGGGCTGGCGGTGCTCGGTGTGTGGGGAGCCGCAGCCCCACCCAAAACGTTAGCAGCCTCGTGTCAGGGCTGGATTGACTGGGGTGTTGTGTCTATCACAGCACCACCGCCTGCTGTCGGCTGTCAACCGGAGGGTTGGCTACCTGGCTGCAGTTGAAAAGCTGTGACTGGGGCTGTGGTGTACTAGGGTTGCTCCCAGGCCGGCTAACACTGGAAGGGATAGCGTCCTCCTGTTACCTAGCGGGGTGTGATGGCACTGGCGATGAAAGTCCTGAGGCGAAAAGCTGGGAGTTGTTGCGTACTCCTGTAATCCAGTGAAATAGGAGGCGATGCTAATGCATCCCAGGACTTTGATCTTGGGAAGGGTCTGTGGTGATCCTATCCCAGTACTTAAGCGAGAGAGTTCATACGCTGCGGCAGTCTAGGGATAGGCTGCTGTGGCTAAGTCTCCAGCAGATTCGCTGCAGGGAAATCCCCGCTGACTAAAGTCATCAGGGGTAGGGGCATCCCTGTGTAACCCGTGTCCGAAGACCACTCGGGAGCGCTGCTGGGGTCTGCCCTCGTTCCCCCTCCGGGAAACCAGGGCCATCTCTGGGAAACGCTGAGGCCTTCGGGCGTCTCAGTAGGCTAAGAGAGCGAGGGCAAAGCGAAAGCAGAACTGGCGCTTGCGTCCCTTGAGAGTCTGTGAGTAGTACCGTCGTGAGACCGGACGGGTGTGGGATGAAGCCCACACTCGCACTGTGGGTACGTAGGCGGTAGGTCCTGCTTGCAGGGCCGGCGTCAAATCCAAGACACTTAATAAAAGTTGGTAGAATCGGGCTCCCGCTTGCAGTGCGGCGCGAAGGGATTACCCGAAGTCGAGGGCGCTTCGGCGTCTGGCAGGGGTGCACATCACAGAGGTGCACCACGGGGAGTAGCGACCCCGCCTTTCCGAAGCTCGTGGGTTGGACCCACACACGACCATCGGGGTGGCAGTAGTTCGTCAGTCCGCCACGCTCGATGGGAGGGCTTTCGAGCCCGAGGATGACCAAACCTTCAATTATGAAAGGTCACGCTGTATATTTTTTTTTGTGTCTTGTATCTCCCACGTCACAATATCAATGCGGCCGAATCGGAAGCAGAAAATGCAACAAAAATCATGCGGGTGCGCGGTCCGCTGCGCGCCAGAGCGCGAGCGACGAGAAAGCCACTCGTCGAGCGATGGTAGTCACTCTAGTGCCGCGAACTCGCTCGCGCGTGCCACTTCCAACGTGTGCTCCGCAGTCAAAGCGACCGAAGAACAAGAAGTTTCTATAAAGAAATCCAACGTTGGTCTGGGCAGTTATTACAGTAACTGATTTTTCAATCTCTCATTTCATGATGTCATTTTGACCGAAGCCAAGTCACAAAACGCAACACAAAGTTCATTTGGGCGCGCGGTCTGCCGGGCGCCAAAAGGCGACGGTTGGGAGCGTCTGCTAGCTGCTCCCGGCCTACGTGCCGCCACCGTCGGCGCCCGGGAGAAGCCGAGAGAACGAGCGCCGGCATAGGAGGAGGAGGAGGGACGAGATGTCGCTACATTTAGTTTTTAGGGGTTTTGCAGGTACTGTATCTGTCGTGCCGACGTGCTGTGTGACGGGCTGCACGAGCGGTTACAGAAACAACAAGACTGAGAGGCACTTTTTCACGGCTCCTCGTGACGCGGATCTCCGTGCGGTATGGGATCGCGCCATTCCCCGTGTTGACAGAGAACTCTCCGACAAATCCCGTGTGTGCGATCTTCATTTACACGAAGACACACTGAAAACGTACACCCATGATATTAAGGGTGAAGAAGCAAAAATTGAGAGGGGTAAGTGGAGCCTCGTCGAAGGATGCGTACGGAAGGTTATCCCTAACCTGCCTTCTTACCTTCGGAAGCGCAAACTGCCAGATAGTTAATTACAACCAGGACATAAAACAAACTGTATCCAGATTGTATCTCATATGTTCCTGGAGCACTAAAGCACCCTTCAAGCACCCTTACTGAACTTCTGACTGGCATAGAGTCAGTGATCGAGCAAGAAACTAAGACGGGAAAAGTTTTCGGAAATCTGTTCTGATTGATTGTGGATCTTCTTTCGAGCAGAAAGCTACAACGAGTGGGTTGTAGCCTGCACTCTGAAGATTTCACAGTGCAGGTAATGAAGTTGTTCTACTTGGTAATGCGGATGCATTTTTATTCCAGATTCCTGGCAGAGAGGAGCAGTGCCAGTCAGCAGGTGAATAATGCAAGGAAAAAGTCTCGCCTGCTGTATTGTAGTGTGCACATGGGAGAAAGCACAAAATGTGTTGTGAATAAAATGTACAAACATCTCAATATTTGTGTCTAGCTGTAGCGCACTGCGTGAAGGATCGCAAAATACTTGTTGGAACGGTAGCGCACGCTAGGAACGAACGGTACACGGAGAGCGGTAAATTCAAAATACTGAAATTTCGTGCCTGGAGCTAGCGTCAGGCATCCTCATGACCGCCCGCAATTTCGGCCAAAGGTGGCATTGGCTAGGCAGCGATCATCTGTATCACTCGAGTTCTTGCAGCAAAGATTTGTGGCATACTCGCCGCACAGGGTTCAGAACTGACTGGTGTCCTTACGATAAACATCAGTAAGTGCGATATTTGAGACGCAGTTACTCAACATTCCCGAAGGCTGCATGCTACGACGCTGGGCGGCAGGGCCTGCGGCGTCTGCTAGCGGCGGCTAGCGGGAACCTGTTTCGACGGCAGCGCCCCTCGCGCTAAAATTTGCGGGCCGCTTCAGCCGCATGGAGAAGGCGGAGAGTTTGGCAACTGAGTTTAGTTCCATTAACGTTGGCGTACAGTGCGCTATGCGGTTGCGTAGCGACAGGAATAATGCGACTGAACTGGAAGTGTGCAGTACGTAGTTGATTCGCTTGTAGCAATAATATTCTGGTACTTTTGAGTGTGTAATATGCATGGTACAGTCGGTTTAATCACACGGGAACACAAAATTAATGACGGACTGCTGTGTTCCCCTGTCACTGGCTGCACTGAAATAGGACAGTGGTGATTTGGTGTTCCTTCGTAGTTGTAATTTATAGTGCCATGGTCGCCGAATTCAATAGAATTATGCTACATTTGTTGTTCGTACGTAAGGACTGGTCGGAGGCCCCGAATTTTCTCGGCATATGGCAGCAGCGCGGAGGATGACCTGCCAAATATAACTATTTCTGCGTAGTTAACACCACACTTTTCCAACATTACTTGAGATTCCTTCGTCTTATTAGTGCACCATATGTGGAGAATTCCACGAAGTAGTGGCAGATTTCTCTTCCAAACGTCCATCGCCACACTGCTCTGAGGAGTAGAGGTGTGACATGTCTAAAACCTTTTGGTGTTATGTTTTGCCGGGCTAGTAGCGTGTTCCACCAGGAATCGGGTCGAGGAGCACCGCCACTGTGCCGACGGAGGAAGGAACGTGGGCCGGAGACAAAGAGTAGGAGAAGCAAAGGAGCGCCACCGCTATGCCGACGGAGGAAGGAACGTGGGCCAGAGACGGGGAGTAGGAGAAGCAAAGGAAAAACTGTATTCACATATTTACAAAGTTATATACAAGCAATGACAAACAGGGTCGTGTCCGCAGCTATTCTGACGTTCTCGGAAGAGGAAGCATCAAACGAATGGTTGTGATCGATAGAGGATGGTGTGAGGATGATGCGCAAAAAAAATTGTCACTAAGATGGTTAAATGATTAATTACCGCCAATAACTAGAGTCAAAATGACGAAACTGAATGTCGAAATAGCGTGGACAGCAAGCAATAAAGAAGGAATTGTACAAAACGAGTGAAACAATAAAAGTTCGATATGGATTGAAACGTGTTTGGTGAATGAAATCAAAAGCAATCGATCAAGAACACTTCATTTATTTGGAGTAATTAGTTAATTAATGAGAAACAAAAACAATGGAGGGTTGAACTGTTTGGACGGGCATACAGTAAGTGGACGGAAAACCAATTAAGGCGTCGAATTTGAACAACGAAATGGGTACTCAATGATCGACCGATAAGGTTAAAAAATCGATAATTAATCAACTGATTGACAAAGAATCAACTGATTTATGATTATTCAGTTGACCGATAATTAATCATTTCACCGACAATCAACCGATTGATCGTTAATTAACCAATAAAGAAAGGCGACGAGCGCCGATGAGGCGTCAATGCTTTCGCATGTTGCCAATGCGGGTTCCCGAAGTGATCTCTAATTTCGCTACCGCGGTGACGCGCGCACTTCGAACCGTCAGCTACGCTCCCTCACATAGTTTCTATCTGCCATAGTTTCTTTCGTTTCCTTTCTTGACAAGGTGTCTCGCACTAACTCATTCCCCCCCCCCCCCCCCCAATTAAGAGTTCTACAGGCGATGGAGCGCCTCTCTGCTCCCCCATCCTCGAACCCCTGTACTCTTTCTACTAGTGTCGAATTTATGGCTGAAGCCCTCAGTCTATACAATGCGAATGACTGAAGACAGAATGACTCATCTCATTTGTCACTAGAAGCGATAATTGAACTGCTTCTTGGCGAGACATCGCAGTTCTTATGTTTGACTGCGATCGTCTCGATCTTTAGACACTTGTCCGTTCTTGCCTTGCTTCTCGTTTCCGCAGATTGTGTCCGCTTCAGTTTCTTCAAAGTCGAGCGTTGCCGCCTTTCTCACCACTTCTTGCATCTCTGTTCCTCTGCGGAGTCCAAGGTTAAGTCCTCCTTTCGGTAGAGTTAGGATTTCGAAGCCCTTTGGAGGTGGACGCCGATGCTGCGATTCCTCCGAACGCTGCGCCAACTTTCTCCCGGCGCGATGCGTCATAAGTGCTTCGTAGCTGCACTGTCGGCCGCCGTATTGACTTCGCAGGCGTTCTCCGCTGACGTGGTGGTCCCTTGGTTTTTGGGTCAAAAATAATGGTGCTGAGAATAATGGGAATCATCTACAGCGATTACTGTTTGCGCCATAGTGTCGAAGTGCGACAGAAACCGAGCATGATCTCGAACCTGCGACAACACATTAGGCGACTGACCACCCGGTCTTGAGCTGCGTACATAGCTGTACCCTGCAAAGGGGAACACATCAGGGTGGACGCAAGGTCCGCGCCTAGATTGCCAAGCTGCAGCAGCGCGCATATGCGCGCATACCATGCGCGCATAAGAGGTATCTGGCTGGTCGCCCTCTGGAGCATTCTAAGTATCGCTGCCGCCTCCACCAGGTCACTTGACACGCGATGGCGCAGCGCGCCAACCTCCACGGAGCAATACAAGAACCATAGCGCTTTCAGTGTGTCCCATGTGTGGCGGCTGCTGCGCACATCTGGACGCCACGGCCGACTGATTCCGGCTCTCGGGAGAGACATCACAAGCAGTACTGGTCGATGATCTGAAACGTACACCGGCGTCGACAGCAAAGCCCATTGACAACGTTCGTCCGCGACACGTACGCACAAAGCGTTCGAGGCACATAAGCGCGGTCCAGTCTGCTGGCCGATGCACCGCGGCGTTATGTCGAAGAAAACTGAGTGCCGTATAGGAGCTCGTGAGCATCCACCAACGAAAACTGCTTTGCAAGGCGCCGAAGCTCAGGAGAGTTCTAGCTGGACGTACCCCAGCCAGGCCTCGCACATCAGCAGAGGTGTCAGGAACGCAATAGAAGTCACCCTCAATGATGGATGGCGACCATCGAGGAAGAGCGCACCAACATTTTTGTAAAAGTAATTACCGCGGCTTGCATTAGCCAGCGCTTAGACACACAAGACGCGCAACCTGAAAGAGTGTAAAACGGAGTCCATGGCTAAACGGCGGCCAAACCCGTCATATGTCATGTGGTAAGCTTTGTTTTCACTTTATTCACTTTATTTTTGGTAGAAAGCAAGTATCCATCATGAGCAAGAGAGTTTAAAAGGGGATTATTCTACCAAGGAAGAAAAGGCAAAAGGCGTTTCATCTACGCCTGACAAGGCCTCGCCTCCTGGCGATATACATTGCACTCTCTATGTTACAAAAGCCGTTGAAAAAAAATACATTGCACCATTCATTACGTGCAGAAAACAGAAGCATTGTGAACAAGCATTATATGAAATTAAAACCTTTGGTTAGAAGTATTTTCCCAACTCCACCGGAATGTGTCGTGGCAAAGGAGAGGAAGCAGCCCAATTTGAACGTGCGCTTAAACGCTATTACATCACGGAGTGGGGTAAGTTTGTTTCTTGAAGACAAAGAAAATCACAACCAATCGTTCATGCCAAACGGATTACCTAAGTTTGCTTACGGATACTACGGACGCCTTGCACATTTACTCTGCGTAATATTGCCACGCGCCTAACGCGCCGCGCGGCGCGGGTGAGATAGGTGGGGCTCGCTGCAGGGACAGGCGTAGGCAGGGCGGGTAGTGGCGTCGCCATGAGTGGAGTGGTATTTGAAGGCGCGCTGACAATAGGGAGGGCCTCGGGGGACAGGCCTCGGATCCTCCGACTGGCACGATGGACAGGGGTGGTCACAAGAGGCGGGCGCGTCGAGTCGTCCTCAGGAGTAGGGAGCATCGGTCGCACCTCCACCAGTGTCACGACCACAGTAGCCGTGAAGGTAGACGCCGGGAAGAACCCAAGACTGGGAGCCTTCTTTTAATTATCGAGCCAGGTTCCACCACCGAACAGAACAGCGCGCCTCGAGAGCCCACCGCCGCTTCGTCGTCTTCTTCGACCCAGCGCGGAGGCCGCGCGGCGCGTTAGGCGCGTGGCAATATTAAATATGTTGCCACTTTTAAATTTGGTGAAATATTTAAGAATGTTTCAACCTAGACGGCACGCACTACGAGGAGGAGCACCGGCGCTACCCGGCCCCTTGTAAGGGACTGGATCGCGCTGACGAGCGCCTCCTCATCAAAATTCTTACTAACACTGTACTGTGCCCGGCGATACTTAAACATTTCAACACATCCTTTGATGGCACGTGCCAGTTCTGTGTGGAGGTGGCTGACATCTTCCACATGGTTTCGGCGTCTCAATCAAACCCATCTATCCCCCCCAACCCCACCAGAGAGGACTAGGAGGCGGTCCTGCTCGGCTGTCAGGACCTAAAGACCCAGAAGGCCTCGGTTCACCGGACGCGGGCGGCGTTGCTTGCCAATGGGGCCCCGGAATATGGGCTCCACCTAGTATAGTTAGGGGAAAGGGCCAATAGGGCCTACCCCAATCACTTCTCTGTAAAAAATTTATTGCACTATAAATGTTTTTCGCCATCACCTAGGGTGCCACGCACTGACATTAAGCTTGATGTTCCGGCCCCGCAGTGGACAGCCGGGACTTCTTTGGAGGCTGCTCCTCCGTGGACCGTCCTGTGCACCATCCAAGTCCAATGCCGAGGTGAGGCCGCGCTCCAAGCCATCAGAAAGTCCCATGTCAGCGTCACCCTCAGTGAGGTGAGATGGAAATCCCGGGCAACTATAAACACCCCGGCTAAAGGTGTCACTAGAGGTGTGTGTGTAACGGTCCGGGCAGCGCTGCACTGGGGACGATTTTCCTCCGACCTTGGAGGATGGGAAGAGGGGGCCGCCGTTGTAGCCGCCGATGGTGCCAGTGGGGAGAAGGCCATGTCCAGGTATCAGCGGCGCACGTGACACACCGCCGTTGGGTGGTCACCACTGCAGCGCCGACAGGGACGCACAAAGTCGTCACTCGGGCGGCTATGTACGCCACAGCGTACACAGAACGGCGCCGTGCATTGCGCACTGAAGTTCCCCGAGAAGACACAGCTCCGACAGACGCGCTGAGTGCCACGGTAGTCGAAGATGACTCGCTGGCCTCCAGCCCGTCGGTAATTTAGAAGGGGGCTTGCGTCGTTCATGTCCGTGCGGACGAACCGAGTGCCGGTCAGCATCTCACTGCGTGTTCACGTCTGGCCCACGGGGACGGAGAGGACGTTCCCGTGCTGGCTCAGAACAGGACGACTGCCTCGCCAAGAACCTACGAGGGCAGGTGACAGCAGGCCACGGTGGTGACTTGTGGCCCCACTTCAACGATGGGAACGCGCTCGGTGCCGAAGACCAGGCAACCGGCGTCGACGATCAGTGCCAGGGAAGCCTGGCTATTGATAATGACTTTACACGACTGGGCGCTGATGTACTGAAAAGAGTACACTTCCTACATCGAAGCCTAAACCCTTCGAAGGACTCCACGGTGCCAGCAATGCCCCTGGTGTGAAACAAGCAAGGACGTCACAGACGGAAAACCAGCCCTCTATACGCTAGACAAGGCGGATGCACAATGGTGGTGAAGGCTGGGCCCAAAAATGGTTTAGCGTGACTGCTGCACAGCCAGAATCTGGGAGGGCGAAACTCATGTAAAGAAATATAAAAGTACAAATTAAAATGATATACAACAGCAAAAAGAAGTAAATGTTATAGTGCCAGGTTTTATTAAGTAGGAAATTATTTTAGCAAAACTTTATGCCAAATTTTGTAGTTTTTTGCAACGCTCTTGTTGCGCCCCCTGTTTATGACTGTGTGGTGCATTTGCAGCGTGTCTTTTCAGGCCTTGTTTCGGTTTGCGGCCAATGGCGTGAGCTTACGAAGCGATTCCTTATCGCCAGCTGTCTGCAGCAGCGCGTCTGGGAAAGCATACAAATTAAGCGCGCCGGTTTCGATATGGCTCCTTCGCGAAGTTTTTGTCGTCCTCCCTTCTCGTCGCTTCTGTTACCGTTTGGCAAGATTTACACCCCGCTGCACTGCTGCAGTAGTTTTGTTTGTTCTATCGTTTCCTCCGGTGTACGGCCAGTGCGGAACGTTTTCTCGTCGTCGTATCACGCTTCGCGCTAATCGTTTCAAGCGCTTAGCTCTTCATTTCAAGATGATCTTGTAGCATGTGAAAAAACTTTCCTCTGTGGCACATTGCGACAGCGTGGGCTGTACCATCGGTGTCTTACTGCACCGCTTCCCGCTGGACTTTCAAAGGTGAGATCTTGCCATTGTTGCTTGCTCTACAGATGCTTTTTCCGGGTTTTTCGCGCCTGTTTCGTAGCTGTAACCGTTTCATGCGTACTTGGCTTCACGTTAACGGAGATATTTAAGCAAACCGCAGGGCACGCACTTGCAGTCCAAAGGTTTGCGAAAGAGGCCCACCATTTGTCTTATTTATAGTTAGTTTCGGGCAGCCGACAGTCACCAACGTGAACTTGATACCGGGCTCTCAGGAGCAACCACGTGCCATTTACTGACCGCACGGATAATTAAAAACCAACTGTGCTGCCTAACAGCTGTGAACATGACATTAATGGGCTTTCGAACACCGTGGGGCCAATTTGAGAATCCCCTCGCAACTGACAGCATCGAAACTCAACCAAGTGTATGTGCGCCGCCTTGGCGGTGCCTTAGCTGAATTCGGTCAGAAGTAGTTGTTGGTGTTCTACATCTACCCGACCGTCAAATTCACTCTTTGAGCGTAGAAAAGCAGCTAGCCGCGTGGTATCAGGGCGAGCGTAACCGCGCTCTGACGCGTGGTGTCCTGGCGCGACCATTTACTGCCATAGTTAATATATAATTTACTGCATTTAGTTGAAATGAATCATGGCATATTGACGTTTGGCATATGAAGTTGAGCTGTCACGCCGACTGTTGCTTGGTCTCCTAACGCCTCTTCACCGCAGAGCACGACCCCGTCGACACTACGTGAAGACGATATGTTGTCAGATATAATAGGAAATTGGAAATAGAAGTATGAACTAAAGAAGTTTGAAGAAGACGAGGATGAAGGTAACCATGAGGTGTATTAATCCAAAAATGAAGATGAAGAGGAATTATTCGGTGAGGCGGGAAGAGATGATTGGTGGAGAAGAGAAGACGGTGACGACAAAGACAAGAATGACGTGTGCCAACAACAAGGTCATAAAAACGCGAGGGATAGCGTGACACGTGGGGGAAGAACAGAGCAGATGAGGTTCGGGCGGGTCAGGAACACCTCAGCTGAAAGACAGCAACGCCGGCTACTGCTCCGGTGACCTCGAGTTCTACGGCAGCGCACCGTAGACTTCCTGCCGTGCTTGAGTCCGTTCCAGGGAGTCAACGGCTGACGCAACCACCTGCTACGGCCAGGGGTGCCTCCAGCGCTGTTGCAACCCATCCGGTTGATGCCCCCAACGCCAACATCGCGAGCATCGCCTCCAGGGGTACTTGGAACGGGAGTTCGAACGACGCCGCGAACGACGCCGCCAGCGACGCCAGCCTGAGGACTTCGAACGACACCTCGACGCCTGCTACCTTGGTGCCTCTGACTGGACCCATGCAACGCTTGATCAGCACTTAACAGTGAGCACGAATGCCAAACGCTAGTAGACTGGGTGTTCTCGGTCTGTGTGTATTGGTAGTATGTGTGTTCTGTCAGTTTTGTTAGTTTTGTGCGCTAGTGTTTGTGTCGCGTAGAGTGTATTAAATGTGCGGCTGGGGGGGTACACCTGCCGCCTAGTCCATTCTTTCGGCCCGAGTATTCTCGGGGGATCCGTGACAAATGTACCACAGTTCTCGTTCCTAAGTAGGTTTGCGCTGCAGGCTGGCACCAGAACATTGCGCAGTCCAACAGATATTCGTGCGAAAAGATTCTCTTAGCGCTGCCGGAGCGGCACATGCACCAGTGAGATTGTTGTCCAGTGTGTTCAAGCCGCACTCAGTCCTTGTTGTCGGAGCCACAGGTGTGTAGAGGCCGCGAGGAAGAAGCGAGGCGACGCGTCGGTGCCGCGGTCGCAGTTCGCTCACTCGAGAGCGAGGCACCTCAGCGCAAGCGGCCCGCGCTCACCGCCAGCGTGTATCTTAGCTCCGCCACGTGCATTCCGAGGCGCGCGCTCTCCGCGATCTTATCCGGACATAGACGAAGAACTGTTGCGGTGGCCGACTGGTAGGTCCTTCTTCATCGTCCACGAGAGACAGCGCATTCTCGTTTTTCTGCTCTTGCCTGCCTGCCAAAGCGCCAAAGCAGGCCCGTTCGAGCTCCGAGAGCGAAAACTATGTGAGACATCGAGAGCGCCGTATCATTTACTCTAAAACCAATTTATCTCGCTTATTGCATACCACCCTTCACATGTCGTGCGTTAGATCGTACCCTAAAGATTGGCGACTACGAGAGAGGTCAGTCTGTGGTGGTCATCTTGCCGTAAATGTCGTGTCATATCTGGTGTCGACGTCTACGGTGAAGAAGCATTAAGGAACGATTTCAACTTATGGCGCGAGAGCTCGACTTCAAAATTTTTTCTCATTTAAAAAAAAACGTTAAATTAAAATTAATTTGATCCAAACTTCAGTAATAAAATGCAATCTGTTCTATGCAACACGCCATCGTTTGATGAAATAAACTAGTGCTTGTGGTTCAAAACGCACTTTTCTGGAATATAGGCATTTTAATTTGTTCCTACGTGTTACTTTCACGACCTGCGGGATTTTTTTACAGGTATTAGACATATAGGAAAGCAAAATAGCTATTGCGTTATTTCCGAGATGAAGCTTGTTTTTTGAAATGTGCTACAAACAGTAGAATTTTTAAAGTTTGGTTCAGTTCTAGAAGCAGTTTTATACAAAAACGCATGATCTGAACCTTATCCATAAGCCAGCTTCATATGCAAACGCCATTAAAAATTCGGATGCTTTTTAAAAGTTGCGACTTTTTATCGACAGTTCAGCGGAGTCTGGTATCATGCCATTCGAAACCGTCAAACTGAGGTCACCTCATATATAAATGTTTCAGCTAAAATATTTTGCTCTTAGATTACGCACGTAGGTGGTGGTTCAGGGCAACGTCTCGCACGGGGCTCAGTGACCAATCGACTGCCACAGCAGCAACAAGTTCAGGGGGTCAAGCAATCGGACGCCCAACAATTAAAGTTAGCAATATTCTTCTTTTCGATTGCGTCACTTGGCCTCCAAAGAGGCCACCCAAAAATTGCGCTCAAACGGTTCACGCACCTTCCATCCTTGTAAACCGACTAATAGCCTAACAGTGGGTGACGTTTGTTTCTCAACTCAGCTCTACCATTCAGACCACCTGAGAGGAAACAAAAACTTTGCGTCTTTAGTGAAGCAAAGCTTGCTCAAATCTCATCGCGTTGTGAATCTTTTATCGGAAAGCTGATTAGAAACTTTGTTTAAAGACACCTCTTAAATAGGAGAGTAGTTTGCTGGTGATGGTTGGTTTGGTTTATGGGGTTTAACGTCCCAAAGCGACTAAGGCTATGAGAGACGCCGTAGTGGAGGGCTCCGGAAATTTCGACCACCTGGGGTTCTTTAACGTGCACTGACATCGCACAGTACACGGGCCTCGAATTTCTCCTCCAAAGAAATTCAGCCGCCGCGGCCGGGATCGAACCCGCGTCTTTCGGGCCAGCAGCCGAGCACTATAGCCACTGAGCCACCGCGGCGGCTTAGTTTGCTGGTGAGGCAACCTCCAAGGCGTTTAAATTAATTACTTATTCTTGACAAACCGTTTTCTTTCAAATGCTAGCGCTCTTTGACGAATGGCTGTGAAAGCGTTTGTATGTGTATCGGGCTAGTGTCGATAGATGGCGCTAGCAAATAAACGCATTTGTGAATGTTTAGTTGAGCGTAAAAGATGGTGTTCGCGTCAACCTGCATCACAACAACTTTTAATGATGAGCCTTATGAGCTTAGAGCTGCCAGTGAGATTCAGAGAACAAGAGCGTCTGAAATGGAACCCGAAACGCCAAAACGATACGCCCTAGTGGTGATATCGCGGTTCGCCTGTCTCTCTGCATTGTATTCCAACGGTATCGCCAGCGCTACTTCATGGCCCTGCCTGCGTTGTCTCACCGCTCTAATCTTCTCAGCATCATCATCCGATACCGCACGATCCACTGGGGCATTGACGCTGGCTCTGGTATTCACAGGCGCTCGAATCCCAGCGCAGTGATGGCTTTCTGTCGCGTTCGCAGCGGCGCCCACGAAGTTGTTCCCGGCTCTGGTTCGACCATGGGCACGACCGGCCCATTTTCTCGGGAACCGTAGCGAGAAGGCGAGCGACCACACGTCCACGACCTGCGAGCGACAGTCGGCGTGTTCTTGCGACGTCGTAATTCTCGTCGGCGATGAATGGCGCCGTTCGCCGCTTTGGAGGCACAACCGCTCTGTAACACCTACCGTCACCCGCCGATCGAGCTGATCACGTTGACGATAATCTTGATAATTTCGTTACAGAGTGAAAGCTCCACCATATGACCAACGCGTCTGCCGTTGCGCGGCCTAAGCAATAGTAAAAATGCCAAGACATACTAAAACCGATAATGCAATATAACTGATTACAGTGGTCAAAATAGAAAAAAAAATAATCTATTACTTTTGCGTTATTCGGGTAGAAGCTAGGGTGCGGTCACTGGGGGACCTCTATGTTAAGTTTCATTCAGGAGACGTGTGGGTAGCAGCGCGTGGAGACAATTTTTGAGGAAGGTGGCAGAGAGGTCAGGCATGTAGTTGTCTTTACCAGCTTATTGTCTCCCTGCAAAACTTGCACGTTCCTGGCGGGCATCCAACACGAGTGAGTTAAAAGAGCGACGCTCACACACCCCCCATTGTGGTGATGGGGGGGGGGGGGGGGGGGGCAACTCTCCTTGTTTTTCTGAAGACACCACCTTAATATGCAGATAATTTTTTTTATTTCACGCATGACGGGCAAATTTGTTTAATAGGGCTGGAAGAAGGGCATTCATGCGGCGGGACACTTCGCCCATATATGACTTGCGGAAGAAAGAAACCTCGACTTTCACGTGAAAGGAAGTACGGCGAATGCCACGACCGCCCGGCCTTCAAAGTTCCAGGGCCAGGGCGCAAGCATCGCAGACATGGAGCAGCACGGTGCCGTTGCCCGCTGCCGTGTTGTCCGATCGCGGCATGGAGCAGCGCGCTTGCAGTCGTAACGATTTCAGGACGCCTTGCACGAATTGCTGCATCGTTCGATGCTCGAATACGTACGCAGCGTGCCTTCCAAGGATGCAGCTCTGCCCTTTCCCAAAACGGCCGTGGTTCAAGACCAGCGGAAGCTTCGGGAATTTTGAAGGCAGGTGGCATAACGACAGTTCTTGTGACAAGGCCTAACCAAGTGCACCTGTGCGCGCTACGAATACGTAATCGTGCTTGTGTTATTTTATGGAGCGCTGACGATACGAAATTCAAACCAGCAAGTTGCGTCAGCAAAGTGGCAAAAGTTTGTCGCGATCAATACCTTTCACGCGATGCCCACTAAAGGTACAAGAACCTGTACTGGAAATGGAAAATAAGCACAGATGCAGTAGACTAAGTAAATTTGGCAAGTTGGAGAGCATTTGCCCCCCATATAAAAAACTCCCGGGACCACAGCGGCGACCCGCATTGGAGTAATGGGAAAGCAAAACTTTCACACATTATATCAATGTCCGCGGCTCTTCTGACGTCCATGCACTATATCGACGACCATGGCTATTTTGACGTCTAAGTGATTTTTTTTCGCGTTTTTCCGCGTCTTATTAATTCACTAATTACACCTCATGAAGTAAGTTGTTCCTAGTGATGGTTCAACAGCGCAAACACACACAGACCAAGAAGGATACAAGACACACTCAGCGCTGTGTGTGTCTTGTCTCCTTCTTGGTCTGTGTGTTTGCGCTGTTGAACCATCACTATGAATCTACACCAACTAGCCCAATCTGCAGTTCTTCTACAAGTTGTTCCCACGGTAACAGTGTATCACACGCTATCAGAAACACACTTTCCCACATTTATCTTGAGAGAACGATGTAATCATGCGGACGAAATTTTGGGACAAAATTTGAGGACGCGACATAGCCGTATTATGCTATCGCGTTAAAAACCCCGAACGCATCACGAAATCCGGGTGAGATCCTGCGTAGTCCAAAATGCGCCCCCTGGACCCGTACTCATCAAGCCAGCAGCCGGCGGCGACGGAATTTCTACCTCCCCGGACCTCTTCCGTGCAGTGCTTTCAACAGCACACTTCGCCGGGATTAAACTCCCTGCCAACGCTTTCCTGCATTCGCCCTGTGTTGCCGCCAACATATCGCCCGCTGGACACACCGTCGTGATGGACTTCCTTGAGAGCACCTCGGGTGCCCGCTTCATTCGAACGTGTAAAGCGGCCCTGCACCTGTGCTCGCCACTCCGTCGTCCTCATCTTGGCGCGCGCTTCGCGAGCCCGCCTTCATTGTTTATGCGCACAGCGCACGTCTGTCACTACCGCCACGTAGCTTAAAGCACGATTGAAGTTTCCACTCTTCCAAGAGGGCCATTATGCGCCTTCCCTCTGGTTCAGGTGTCCACCGAGGGGTGTGAGACAGGTACTGCGCATTTCATTTCCTCAAACCCATTTTCAAATTTCACGCTCTCCTTTCCAAGCCCCCTCTCTAATGGTTTCGCAGCTGTGGCAAACGGATACTGCGCATTTCCTTTCCTCAGAAAAATACCGAAGACACTTTGGAAACTCATAAGTGTGCTTGGCGAAAGCCTATTGGTCAACCCACTGCCGCTTCCCCGAACCGTTTGGCGCGTAATCAATGGGCTGCTTCGGAACCATGCGTCTCAGTCCCTCGACTTCAAGGACACGTCTGGCGAAGGAGCGGCGGTGCGGCTGTCACCGCCGACGAGCGCGCACTACCACTACTGTGTGACGTCACCGTTGCTATGCACAGCAACGCGCCCCACCGGCGCACCGGTTGCTAAGGAGGGGAGGAGGCTGCGCTTTTACTTACTCCTTTCCAAGCTCCCGTTCCATTGCTTTCGCAGCTTAAAGGGTGTCGACGGCTGGTTACAACGGCGACGGCGACGCCGCGAGACGCAGAACTGGGCGCCTAAGAGCTCCGCTCTAAAATAACTATGGATAGTACCATCGATAGCGAGCTACTGATAGTACTATCGATAGTTAGTACTTTCGATAGTGCTGTCGATAGCCGTATCCATACTACTTGGTTTATGTAGTACTATCCATTCTATGAAATAAACCACGCTTACCCACTGTATCCTAAACTTGGTTTCCCGGGTATGCGATGTGGTATGGAGGCGATGGTACGAGTAAATGACAGGACTCGCCCGGTTTCGCAGCCTACGCGTCACCGAGCTCTGCAGACGCTCCGTATACGTAAAGTTCCTGAATAAAGGGTTAGTGTCGCGAATGACCTGCTTGCGAGGAATGTGCGCGAAAATCATTTCTGCAGTGGTTACGTCAGCGAGGCGACGTCTTCAGTGCGCAATGGTGTCCTGTTAGCCAAAGCAAGTTGTTTTTCTGTCTGTTCGTTCATCGGATGCAGTTCCAGACATTTTTCTAATCTGTCCTAGCTACCTTTTTTAACTGAAATGACCCGCTTTTGCGTGTCAGTTCAAAGTGGTAGTCTCTGTATTTTATCTCTAGTATGCTCTCACAACACCGCCAGTTACCTTTAAAATTGATTAACTT